>NC_091747.1:33000991-33358491 GCF_043380555.1 Nothobranchius furzeri | reverse complement strand
AATTAGTTTTCCCTCTTTTCCAGCAGGGATGATCTTGCTCAGCCTCTCCAACAGTGCTGTGGAAATCCTGTCTGCGGTTGCATTCTGAAGAGGGATGAACTCCAGAAAACGCTCTTGAATGCTGTTCTGACTGTCGAGATACCGTAACACAAGCACCAACTGGCAGCGGGTGGAAATGTCTGTAGTCTCATCTGCCTGAATAGCAAGATAATCTGCATTGTTCACCTCTCCAAGAATGTGGGTTTTAATAACTGACAACATACAGTCCAACAGCTCGTTCTGCACGGTCTTTGAGGTGCCTTTAAAAACTGTCGCCGTCTTCAGATGATCCTCCAACACATTATCAAGTGAAGCAACCAGATCCACTAGGCCCCTGAAGACGCCCGGGTTTTCTGAGGTTTCAGTCTCATCATGGCCACGCAAAGCCAGCTCAAATGCTTTACAAAATTTAACACAGTCAATTATCTTGGACAAAATGTGCCGGTTCCGATCCACTTCTTCATTGTGCTTCCTCACTGCAAGCCTGTGCCCCTCGTCGAGCTGCATGGCAATGTTAGCTCTGCCTAGCATGGCTAGCTTCACTGTGTTGTCCATGTGCGCCCGGGATGACTAATGTTTCTTCACCTTCTCAGAAAAATGTTTCATGTCTGGAACTCCTGACTCATCCATGCCTTATCTGTCCCAGCCGTTTTGAATAACAAACACAGAAAGCAAAATAACGCATTAGCGTGATTGCATCCAGCTAGCCACTGCTTCCTGGTGTACCAATTTTGGGAGAAGCGTCGTGTGTACAGTTTACCCTTCTCCTTGTCCTGCTGGCTTATCTTTACGTCGGGCTGATCTGGTCCAAGCTCTTTAACATTAAGTTTTTCCACCATAGTTCTCCTCTCGAACGGATACTGGAGAAGAAACCGAACTGAATTCAGTGGCTGCTGAGATCCGGTTTCCATGCTGCTGGTTGTAGGCGCACTGGCGTCCATGTCTACGCTGCGTCATTACCATCACGAGTCACGACCAAAAATGTGCTGGAGTCGAGACTCTCCGAGTTCTACCGAACACCAACGAATCCTTTGGCTGTAGCTCTATCGCCCATTATGCTTCTGAAACGTTCTGAAACAACGTCAACGCTGATTGGATACATTCCCATTCCTACACTTTAATTTTCTTGTCAGCAATTGGATAGCTGGACCCATCTTGTTTGGGCGATTGAAAAACAGCACACAGCCTCCACCGCTCGGCAGAGACCGGCAGAGATCGGCAGAGATCGGCAGAGACCGGCAGAGAGCAATATAGATATACATATATGCATGATTTATTTTTGTTACAAAACACACAATTAACTTAGAATATGTGATTATTGTTAATTTTATTTTATTTTTTAAATAAAAATTAAAAACGCTGTGGAAACTGGGAGGGCGGCGCCCTATCGCCCTCTACTGGCCAGCCGCCACTGAATTAAACACATGCCCATCAGGTCAGATCCTCAAGCTCGAAATGTCCTTCTCTTTCCTGGACAACAGACAGTTGTACTGGTGGTCTCCATGTGTGGCCTGTTAGAAGCAGTGTGACAGCAGCTTTAGGGATGAAAAGGTAAAGGTGATGCTGTTGGAATTCCCCTGTATCATGTTGTGACACCATGCTCTCTTTTATTCACTCTAACAGACAGTGAAAGTCCAGGGCAACGACATTTCACACAAACTGCAGATCTCTAGAGTCAGCAAGAATGACGAAGGCCTTTACGAGTGCCGGGTGACACGAGCTAACTATGGAGAGATAGTGGAGTACAAGGCCCAAGCCTGGCTGAAGGTCAACGCCACAGCCAGACCTCGACGCCCACTGCCCCCGCCCAAGAAGAGCTCCCCGCTGCACCTGACAGACAAAAAGCCAAGAAAGTCCAGCTCACCTGTGGGCCAGGACAACATGAGCTCAGACCAGAGGGCGGCCTCCACATCCACCTCTCACACGTCCTCCAATACAGCAAAACACAACCCCGGCTCAGGTAAGACCACAGGGAGGGCTTGCATGCTGGGGGCCTGGTTGTGTGGTGGAGATGATAAAGATGAATAGTATTTTTTACAGCATCCTTTTCTAAACCCTGAACCAACGCCTGACGTTTGCCTCCCTACTGCATCACCTGGTTTAAGCTCTAGCTCGCTAAACCCAGGCTACGGTGTCGTTGTGGGAAAAAAAAACGTTTGATCTTGAAGGATTGACAACCCAGCCCAGCTGGGTCGGATGTTTGCTGCTGCTTTACATCATTCACTCTTAGTTTGCTTTTTCACACACATGGATGAAGTGTCATAATCCGATGTTATCAACCTGCTAGCATCAAAGCTACTGGGATGCTACAGGTTCCTAATTCATCTGCATGTCCACGTTGGTATTGGGTTAGGGGTTGGGGTCAAAGTTTACAGTGAAGATTACTTCATTGCCTCCAGGCGATCTTGATCTTTGTTTACAGGCACTGACTGCTGTGTAATCACATCGTTTACCTTATTGCTGTGAATTAAAATATAGTTATTTTTGTCGACTAAACACAGTTATAATAGATAACAGAATTGACCAGAATTCCTCCTGATCATGCTAGCAAAGCAGCTAGTTGTTTGGACTGAATTGCTCAGTGTGGCACCTCTCATGTGGTACCAACACAGGTTCCTCTAAGGCACATGTGTCAGACAAAAGGCCCGCCGAGCATTTTTATGTGGCCCATGAGATAAATATATAAAATATATTAAAACTGACCCACTGGCCGATTTTACCACAAAGACTACAACTCCCATGGTGCTTTGCGGCATTAGCGCGGAGCCGAAGCGCCCCCTCCTTTGTATTTTTTCCAGTGTCTGCTGCTGGTGTCTGCAGCTCCGCTGTCTCGGACAAACTAAACACTCCTCTCACTCAGCGCCGAGTTCACTCAGCTATTTGCTGATGTTGCAGCCCAGAAATGGAGAATTTAACCGCTCATTAATGTGTTCACGACTGAAAGAGAAAGTTTTCCAACTAACTTCCAGACAGCTGATATAACTCCAGCAAGCAGCGACACGCTCAAGTCAGCACGACTCTGTGGCTGCTGTAGTTTTTATTTTTCCTCCCCGACACACAACAACGTGGTCAAGCTGCTCAGACATGTTCAGCAGCACAAACCTATGTGAGCACCTGTTGTCATCTAATGTTATCATTATTATGATGAAGATGAACAAAACAACAGGAGTCTCCTCCTCAGCTCAGATCAAACCCATGATGCAGGTATCTGGCTGGAACAGGTGAGCATCACAGTAAACCAGTGGAGCAAACTGAGCTTTAAATATTTTGGTTTTATGCTCTTTTTCTGCTCCAAAACATGAAAGTTAACAGGTGAGATGTTGCATTTTCATTTAAGATAAAATGATATTTTTATTTTGTTGTTGGCCTGTGAGAAAATATTTAACCTACAGTAAACAGGAAGTGGAAAGGCTGCAGATAGATGAATAGAATAGAAAATCCCTTTATTGTTCCTCAGTGTGGAAAGCTAGACGTCACAGCAGCGATGACACGTATTACAGGAGAAAAAAAGGAGAATAAAAAATAAGAAAAATGAATAAACAAGAAAACATAAATCCTGAATAGATTTAAAAAATGCTGATTATACCACAAGTAATGAATACCACTGATGCCTTTTATTTAAAACTGACTTGCTCATGTGTAATTTGGTTATTCCACATTCAGTGTTAATGCAGAAATATGTTTGTTTCCAAACTAAAAGGTTCAAAATTGCATATATGTTGATAAAGAAAATGTGCAAACTTGCTGTCACTTTTTCAAAAAATATTAAGTTTGGCCCGCAACTTCGTCCCAGAGTTTCATTTCGGCCCCGTGTGAGTTTTAGTTTGACACCCCTGCTCAAAGGTAACCCGTGTGTGTTTCCCAGTAAAAATGTTTTTACTGTTTCTCACAAATTAATTTTAGGAAAACCAGTTTCAGTTTGTTTTTTGGGGACTTTCATTACTGAGAGTGATAATAGTCGGATATGATAGCAAGTACTTTTGATGGGCACCATGTCACCTGACTCGAGGGGGGGGGGGGGGGGTTAGAAGTCAGAGTCAGGACAGTTCAGGCCTTATGGTAACCACTAGGGATGAGCGAGTACACCACTATCTGTATCTGTATCTGTTCAACCAACTAAATGTTCTTTATCTGTATCTGTACTCGGAATGGGCGTGGCATAAGCCGGAAGTGGATGTGGTTTACATCAATATATTATTTTAAGTCTGAAATTGATATGGAATGATCAGAAGTTGCTATGTGTATTGTTTATTTGAAAACTATTTACAGAGCAGCCTCAGAATTGAGATTAAATATTTTTATCATGATAGTAAAGAAACTATTACAGAACAAGTGTTTCAATAAAATCAGAACATTAATATTTAAGTGCATGGATTAATACATCTGAACTCACGCGTAGGAACTAGGAAATATCAAATGCTAGAACCAGACACAACTTTATGTATATTTTTTAATTTTAATTTGATTAAACTGATTTTTTTTCTTAACGTTCTTGGCATTTTGCCCCACACAAAGTTAAACAAAACAATGTTGATTAGGGAGAGAGATGGAGTTAAAAAAATAAAAAACCCGACCGGAGCGGAGGTAGTGAGTGACTGATGCAGCACGTCAGCTCTGTCTTGTCAAATGCACCACGTAAGTTACAGAAAAAGTAACTTTAAATATTCAACCGAAAATGAGGCGAGCTGAAGAAAACCTAGGGAAAACTGAAGAAACGTGAGCAACAGTGAAGCAATCACAGCGAGATCCGTTACTGTCTGTGTGTGTGCGTGGATGAGCCGGACGGACTGAGCTCCCGGCCGGCTGCAGTTTTGTGTGTAGGGAGGGGTGGGCGCTCTATGTGACTGGCCAATCACAGAGCGTGAAGACAGTCAGTTACCCAATGAGGATTTTCCTTCAGCACGATTACAGATATTTACGAGTTTTACTCGTTCCATGCTCGTACTCGTCAAAAATGCTTTATCCGTACCGGATACTCGTCTGAAACGAGTATCCGGCTCATCCCTAGTAACCACCATCCCCCACTACTAGTTCCTGGAATTGTTGCACCAGAGACAATTGCTATTACTCCCAATCAGAGAGCATGGTGTAAATGACGTAGATTATGTAAAAGGAAGCCCATCTCACATCATTAGAATCACACACAGCCTACTTTTTCTCCCCAGGGGTTGAGAAAACAGTCCAACATCATTTCTGCAACTATCCACCTGTGCTGTAATTCTGCAGCTCCTACTCAGCTAAAAGTGCCAATCATCCCCGTGCAGACAGCTCAGACAGTCAGCTCTACTCGGGAGCATGATAGCTGTGTGCTCCCCGAAGCTAAACACAGGCAGATATTACTCTCTACTGAATGGAGGTAAAAAGTTGAATAATCCCCAGAGCTGCAGTCGGAGATTATGAGGCAGCCAAATTATGCTGACATCTGTGTTGCAGTGTGTCTTCTGTGTGGTGTGTCTGACAGAGATAAATGCCTCTCTGTGGCAGTTTGGGCAGCCTCAGCCACCTCCTCTGAGCAGCAGACAGGTGCTACAGCTGAGGGCGACAGAGTTCTGTTGGTGCCGTGGTCGGTTTGAAGCTGCTGAGCAACAGTAGGTGAACGGCCTGAGATGAAATTAAACCAGGGAGAGTGCAGATATTTCTTTTTCCGCATTGCTGCATCTGTAAACAATGAGGCCCTTTCCAGATGGTGTGTGTGTGTGTGTGTGTGTGTGTGTGTGTGTGTGTGTGTGTGTGTGTGTGTGTGTGCTGCAGCTGAGTGGCTGTTCACAGCTACTTCCCACCAGTATGTCAGCTTCTGTTAGATCTCAGCTCGGCCTCCATGGGTCCTGGCAGTGCTGCTCCCTCAAAGCTCAGAGGTGACCTGAACTGAATATGAAAAACAAAAACCCCTCCCCCCAGGCAGCATCTCTCCACCCTGGAGGCCAGCGTGGTCCCACGTGGAGGAAAAACAAATATGGGCTTAACTTGATTACATAAGCACTCATCCAAACAGAAAATATCTGTCCTTGTTTTAAAAGCTCCTTTTTAAAAATGGCTTCAGCTGCACGTCTCAAAAAGAGCACCAGTGAGTCACTCTCCCTGTAGGTGGGTACGGACAACTAAAAGGTTCTTCATGGCAGCATTAGTGTTGCTCACTGACTTTGACTGGTCCTCCTCCAGATGGATGTAACCTTCCCAGCGTCCTTAAAGTGGTGGAAAAGCAACACTGTTCAACATGTAGTCATTACCTAGCAGTTCAAGTTCAAGTTTATTTATATAGCGCCAAATCACGACAAGAGTCGCCTCAAGGCACTTCACATAATAAACATTCCAATTCAGGTCAGTTCATTAAGCCAATCAGAAATAATGTTTCCTTTATGAGGAATCCAGCAAATTGCATCAAGTCACTGACTAGTGTCAGTGACTATACAGCAATCCTCATACTAAGCAAGCATAAGTGACAGTGGAGAGGAAAACTCCCTTTTAACAGGAAGAAACCTCCAGAGAATCCTGGCTCTGTATAAGCAGCCATCCTCCACGACTCACTGGGGATCGAGAAGACAGAGCAGACGCACGCACGCACGCACGCACGCACACACACGCACACACACACACACACACACACACACACACACACACACACACACACACACACACACACACACACACACACGCACACAAAGACAAGTAATGTGTCTATAGTTATATTGTGATGTCTTAGTAAATATTCTATTTGGTGAGAGATAAACTTTATTGTATTTATCCTAGTGGATCTATAATTAAATGGGTAAACTAACAGTAGCACATCAAAAGTCAATGAAAACAAAAAGTTATTATCAGGAGTGGGAGAATGTTTAAGTGGTTAGCAGCAGTGTGCTAGTCGATGGCCCGCTCCATGAGGCCACCACAGCTCAGCAGAACATCATTGTAGCTTCTTCTGGGGAGAAAAACACTTAGAGAGAGAAAATAAAGTTAACAGCTGAAATTACAGAAAATATTACAGTTAAAGAGCAGATTGTAGAAGAAAGCAGTAGAGTGTGGAAAGTGGTCAGTGTATCCTCCAGCAGTCTAAGCCTATAGCAGCATAACTACAGAGAAAACTCAGGATAATCTATCCTATTTAGATGTAGGCATGTTGGAGTCAGGGTAAGGGAGAGTCGTCTTTACCGACTGTACACTCCACCTCCCTGTACTCCCCCACTTGTCCTGATTTAGGCTAACATCAGATTTTAACCATAGGCCCTATCAAATAAAAACGTTTTAAGCCTATTCTTAAAAGTAGACAAAGTGTCTGCCTCACGGACTAAAGCTGGGAGCTGGTTCCACAGGAGAGGAGCCTGATAACTAAAAGATCTGCCTCCCATCCTAATTTTAGATATTCTGGGAACCACCAGCAGTGTTGGGCAAGTTACTTCAAAACTGTATTGCATTATTTATTACTTGTTACCCTCATTTTAAAGTAATTCATTACATTACAATATTACTGATTTTAAAATGTAAGGCATTACACTACTTTTGCATTACTCTAAGTTGCTTTCACCAAAACAACTTCAATATGAATCTGGTAATCTGATGCTCAGTGAGCTCATGACATGTGGAAAGTGATGTGGTGTCTGAGCTAGGATTGCTGTTAAAACAGTCAGATATAATAACAATGTTTTAAAATGATTGTTTATTAAATGAAAGCAACAACAATCTGTACTCTCAGCACGCTGCCATCTTATATTAACTGAGCAGGGAGTGAAGTGGTGGGGGCTCCAAGCCTATATTGCCTTGGTCCCCAAATGCCTTGATACGGCCCTGGATGTGGGACTGACTTCTGGGGTGATCTGATTCTATCACATGTATAAATATTAAATGCCCATATATTATTGCTTTTCACTGGTAAAAATGTGTATCGGGGATAAATCTACCTACTTTTTTTTCTTTTCAAGCACTTTGTTTTGTTTTCTTGATTTTCTCTGAATAATTTCCGGCCCTTTCTCTCTCTAACCTTCCTGCATGCTGCATGTTTTCTCCGTCTTCCAGAAAAAGATTTCCTACTTTCTAACGATCAGCCAAAGGGATCTTCACATGCCCGGCGCTCCAGCAGTAATGAGTTGAAATCACCGGGGTACAGATTATGAACTCAGCTGAGGCAAAGCACGTCAGAAAAGCACAAAATACCAGAGAATATGCGCTGATATGAATGATCGCAAGTGAATTATTTTGTTTTAGTGGAGCGATTTTGTGAATGTTGCAGCGGCCGCGTGCAGGACGCAGCTGGAGTAGTTGAGCCGTTACCGCGGCGTCCTCTCTGCCCGCAAAGCTGAGTCCATAAATGACGTAATATATGCAGATACTGGATCTTTCTTCGGGTTTCCCACAATTTGAATTTTTAAGGAACACATCTTGATTCTGGGTTTAAAAATGCATTGTAATTACCGCGTTACTGACAATTGTACCGAGTAAATATTACCATTTTCTTTCCCTGTAATGCCTTACATTACCACATTACAGCAAAAAGCAATGCATTACAGTAATTAATTACTTTTGTACTGCATTACTTCCAACACTGACCACCAGTAGACCTGCAGTCTGAGAGCGAAGTGCTCGGTTAGGAACATAAGGAACAATCAGATCACTGATGTATGATGGAGCTTGATTATTAAGAACTTTATATGTGAGAAGAAGGATCTTAAAATATATTCTGAATTTAACAGGCAGCCAATGTAGAGAAGCTAAGACAGGAGAGATATGATCTCTCTTTTTAATTCTCATCAGAACTCTAGCTGCAGCATTTTGGACAAGCTGAAGACTTTTAACTACATTCTGTGGACTTCCTGAGAGTAATGAATTACAGTAATCCAGTCTTGATGTAATAAATGCATGAACTAGTTTTTCAGCATCACTCTTGGAAAGTATGCTTCTAATCTTAGCAATATTCCGAGGGTGGAAAAAGCAAATCCTACAAACCTGTTTAACCTGGGATTTGAATGACATGTCCTGGTCAAAGATAACACCAAGGTTCCTTACTTTGCGAGGAGGGACTTCTCAGGCTCCAGCTTTGTTTTGCTTGTTTGGTTTGAATTCAGGAGGCACCTGTTCAGAGAGGGTTTAGCTTTGGCCATTGCTCTTCAGGTTGCTTAGTGGTGCTGCGGACTCTGATGTTCACATGTTAGAACAAAAATCTTTCCTCTCGTGAGGTGAGGTGCAAAACAAGAACTGGACCATTGGGAAAAGGGATCAACTAGGCATGAATCCTAAATGAATAAATAAATCCACTAAAGCACTCCGTCTGTGGGGAGAAAATTAAATGTCTCAAAGTGATTTACAAAGGTGTACAACCATGTGCGCTTCATTCTGGGTCATTACAGAAACCTGCTATGCTGCACTTGTTACACAGCTCGGTGAGAGAGGAGGGTGTGAAGTAAACTGCGAGCTGACTCGTGCGCGCGCACACACACACACACACACACACACACACACACACATACACACACACACACATACACACACACACACACACACACACACACACACACACACACACACACACACACACACATCCATGATACATCCATGGCGACAGGGCAGGGCAATCTATCAAACATTTCTGACTCTACCCGAAATCATTTTCCCGTGTAAACAAATGTAGTCCTAAAAAGTGGAAAGATGTGTGGGTGGGCAACATTCGTGTTCCTTTAAGAAGCTGTACCACCTCCAGCCACATGGCAACGTGACTCCACATAAAACACGTGACATCCCCATCTAGTGGACAACATTTGTTTCTGAGCATACTTGTAGTTATCATCCATTTACCGAGGCAAACTCCTCTATTTACCGTGATATTGATGTTAGGCCATATCGCCCAGCCCTAGAGACAGCAAAACCTGAGTATGGAAGCATCATGCTCTGGTTATCGTGGCACGATCAGTTCTAGCTTGACGCAGAGACAGATGTGTGAAAGAGAGAAAATCAGCATCCATTTCCATGGAGTGGTTGACCCTGCTGCCTTGTGCTAACCCTCACACTCAGTACATGTGAGTGACAATAAACCCACATTTAAGGAGCTGTTCATCCTGTCACTTACAACTTTTTTTTATCTTTTATTTTCATTTATTGACATTAAAATAAAAATACAGTCAGAACTACATTGCTGCAAGCCAAAATGAAAAAGGGGACAGAAAGAAGAAAAACTTATGTTGTCTGTCCCTTTTAACTAAAATAGCATTAATACAAATGAAATAATCATATGATTCTTAAAGAAATTGAACAATATAGTTCCTGGACCTGTTGGCCGACAAAATCTCAACCCATGAATTTGAGAAAAAAATAGAAAAAGAAAACAATTTACACAGAAAGAAGTATTAAGTTATAGATCTATATACATACATATATATACACATACGAATACATACTAGGTTATTTTTAATGGCTACGGGCAACTTCACGGGTTTTAAAAAGCTGCCCTAAAAACCTTCTACACACCTGATGCTGCATGGTGCCACATTCACATTCATCCTCATCTCTTCAGATTGGCATCCGCTTGCATCTAATCAGTCAGCCATAACAATCCAACAATGTCCCAGGCAGACACTTAGCTAAATGAAATTATTATTTTTTTTTAGAGAAGAAACTGTCAGCAAAGCAGTCATGGATCAGCAGAGGTAGATGGAAGTGGCACTTAGCCAGCTGAAGCTCCCAGTGGAGCTGCCACAGTGTTTCACCTCCCTGCCTCACTGAGCCGGACTGTCTGGCCTTGAATCGATATTCGCATCACCGTTTAAAGCTAGCCAAAAACATTTTGGCAGCATGCGGAGTGTTGTGTTGGGTTAAAGAGGGTGAGATGAAACATTTTCAGTGTGGGTCTAATACATCCAATCTGAGCTGACTGTGTGTGAATGCACATACTCACAAAGGCAGATGGATAATCTGGCTCATTATGCTCCGACTGATTCCCCACACGCTGTGGAGAAGAAAGTGTGCTGTTCTTAGCTGTGAACCCCGAGACGTCTCCTAAAAGCTAAATGTCCAAACATTCGCGTCTCCTTCAGCACCTCCGTTTTTATGTGTGACAATGAGCTGTGAATTCCTGCCACGTCTGCGAACACAATGTGACCTTGTTGAGCAAACTGTGGGTAGAGTGGGTGGAGGAAGCTTTCAGACACTGTTAGACACAAAAATTATCCAAGTGTCCAAATATTAGCTTGTTTGACAACAGCTTTGTGTTGCAGAAAACTTTCCTCCTTTTCCTGTGCTCAGCAAATTAAATGACTTTTGGTGTACTAGATAGATAGATAGATAGATAGATAGATAGATAGATAGATAGATAGATAGATAGATAGATAGATAGATAGATAGATGATAGATAGATAGATAGATAGATAGATAGATAGATAGATAGATAGATAGATAGATAGATAGATAGATAGATAGATAGATAGTAGGGATGAGCGAGTACACCACTATCTGTATCTGTATCTGTTCAACCAACTAAATGATCTTTATCTGTATCTGTACTCGGAATGGGCGTGGCATAAGCCGGAAGTGGATGTGGTTTACATCAATATATTATTTTAAGTCTGAAATTGATATGGAATGATCAGAAGTTGCTATGTGTATTGTTTATTTGAAAACTATTTACAGAGCAGCCTCAGAATTGAGATTAAATATTTTTATCATGATAGTAAAGAAACTATTACAGAACAAGTGTTTCAATGAAATCAGAACATTAATATTTAAGTGCATGGATTAATACATCTGAACTCATGCAGTAGGAACTAGGAAATATCAAATGCTAGAATCAGACACAACTTTATGTATATTTTTTAATTTTAATTTGATTAAACTGATTTTTTTTCTTAACGTTCTTGGCATTTTGCCCCACACAAAGTTAAACAAAACAATGTTGATTAGGGAGAGAGATGGAGTAAAAAAAATAAAAAACCCGACCGGAGCGGAGGTAGTGAGTGACTGATGCAGCACGTCAGCTCTGTCTTGTCAAATGCACCACGTAAGTTACAGAAAAAGTAACTTTAAATATTCAACCGAAAATGAGGCGAGCTGAAGAAAACCTAGGGAAAACTGAAGAAACGTGAGCAACAGTGAAGCTATCACAGCGAGATCCGTTACTGTCTGTGTGTGTGCGTGGATGAGCCGGACGGACTGAGCTCCCGGCCGGCTGCAGTTTTGTGTGTAGGGAGGGGTGGGCGCTCTATGTGACTGGCCAATCACAGAGCGTGAAGACAGTCAGTTACCCAATGAGGATTTTCCTTCAGCACGATTACAGATATTTACGAGTTTTACTCGTTCCATGCTCGTACTCGTCAAAAATGCTTTATTCGTACTGGATACTCGTCTGAAACGAGTATCCGGCTCATCCCTGATAGATTAGATTAGATTAGATAGATAGATAGATAGATAGATAGATAGATAGATAGATAGATAGATAGATAGATAGATAGATAGATAGATAGATAGATAGATAGATGATAGATAGATGATAGATAGATGATAGATAGATAGATAGATAGATAGATAGATAGATAGATAGATAGATAGATAGATAGATAGATAGATAGATAGATAGATAGATAGATAGATAGATAGATAGATAGATAGATAGATAATCCTTGTGGTCTTTATCCCAATTTCTTTTAAATGTTGTGAGAAAGAGATATAAACACTGGGGCGACCGGGCTTTCTCTGCAGCAGCACCCTGACTCTGGAAGCAGCTCCTACTGGATTTACATTTAATCTCTGACCAGGACCTTTTAAATCCAGTCTTAAAACTTTTATTCAGGATAGATTTTAGTGCGAGGTAACGGTGACTTTCATCCCAAATTTCTGCCTCTTTCTGCTCTCTGGTTTTGTGTTCTCTTAATGAACTTTTTTACATTTACTTGTTTTAATTTATTCCTTGTGAAACACTATGACTGTCTAATTGAAGGGCAATAATAATCAACAAATGAATGAATGAATAAATCCTGCAAGAACAGGAGTTTAACTGGAGACTCTCAGCCGGCCAGGGGTATTTGAAGGGCCACGTTAAAAATTTTCAATTAGTCAAAAGTCCGTTTGTTGAACAATGCACATTAATAAAATTTGAACACAACTTGCCTTCAATCAATCAATTTTTAAATACATTTAAAAGAATAGGTAAATAAAACAAGATAAATTGCATTTCTTGCAGAAATGCTGTTTGTATGCTGGATGCTGAAAATGGTAACTGAAGCTGCTGAATAGTTGAAGTGAAGCTGAAACTATGCTAAACTTTCTAAATTAGCTATAATAATTTAGGATCAACAAACTACATAGGTCTTGGTAATACAGCCCAACAGGTAGTTGAAAAGTGGAAATAGCAACACCGAACAGCAGATAATGGAAATATCTGACCTTGGTTGAAAAACCGGATATTTAAATAGTTTTAAAAGCTGGCATTTTATCAGAAGTAGTTTAATAATGGAAGTTTTACAATTATCCATCAGAATCTATGCCTGCATTGTCAAAAATTTCCAAACAATGTCAAAGTCCAGGTTTTTGTCAGTGTGTCACATCCATCTTTTGTCCACACATTTTTAACAAATAATAAACAGGGTGAAGTTACAGTTCATGACCACTATATGTCATAACACCCAAAACACACAAGACACAGAAGTATGACGAAACACTGTGGAACGGCGAGTGCTTCTAATCAGCGCCCCCTTGTTAACCTGCAGTCTCCATGAAGCGCCACAAAGGCTCGCCCCTTACAGCGATCGTTTCGGCATGAGCTCTATTTTTTCATGAGCTGCATCAATTCTGGCAGGAAGTCAAACCAAAGCAGAAAAGGCAGGCCAGTAAATTGAACAAAATAAAAGAAAAATGTCAAAATAAAACGCTGCGATTGATAAATGTGATCATTTTTGTGTATCTAAACAGACTAGAGAGATGAAAATGAACACACATACGCGCGCGCGCAAGCGCTCCAGCGACTAAAATAGCATTTCTATAATTTTAAATGCAGTTTTTACATCAAAAGGTTGATTTAATAAATGTGAATACAAACGAATACACAGAAGCAGGATCAGTGCAGTGTCCGATATCAACAAGCGGAGCAAACTGGTTACACACACACACACACAGCAAGGGCACGGGGGGGGGGGGGGGGGGGTGTGTGTGTTTAGACAACAATAGACGTGAGCAGAAGCGCTCATTGAAAATTCTCGCCTGATGTGAACAGAGGAGGAGCGGAAAGCACACTAATTTAGTTAGCGACCCATTTCACGGCGCTTTGCAGTGTCATGGTGCAGGTGAGTTGAGCGGTAGTGAGGATCAGGGGCGTCGGACTGGGGGGGGAAAGGGTACCGTTTACCCAGGGCCCACTGCAGGGAGGGGCCCTGAGACAGCTTTGAATAAAAATGTTTTATTGTTGTTGTTTTTTTCCCCCCAACTTACTTAATGTCTTAATAAACTTCCCTTTACCTGGATAAAGAGGTTAAGAAACAGAATTTCGCCTTAAAAATAATAACTGAATAATCTCTGAGGCATCTATCACCCCTTAAAAATGTGCAAAGTGGTTTAGTCCACACCAGCGGCCAGGGGCTGCACTGCCGCATGTGCTAGTGAGACATCGCAGATGCCGACAGCCAGAGCTGGAGGCAGGAGAGTCAGTCATGTCTTTTCCCAAGAAAGGGAAATCTGGCTTCCAGAAAAGAAAAGAAGGAGAAGGAGAAAAAGTTAATTGAACAGAAGCAAGTATTGACTAGATTCTTCAAGAAGGAAGGTGAGCAGCAGAACACAGTTTTAGCTGATATTAGCTAGCTCTCAGAAGCTGCATTCATGTTAGGTGTTCAGTGTTCATTTTGGGAGCTTATGATAGACATTGTCCTCTAAAATATCATAAGCAAAACTTAAAAAATAGGTCCCCACCCTGGATTGTTAGGGGATTGGAAAGGGCTTGCCAGAAAAAGAAATCACTGTATCTGGATTTTATAAAAAATCCAACAAAGGAAAAAGAAAAAAGGTATAAGGAATATAAAAACAAATTAACTACAATAATAAGGAAGCAAAAAAAGGAATATTATGATCAGCTTTTCCTAAAACACAAAAATAATATTAAAGGTACATGGAATGTGTTAAATAAATTAATAAGAAATACAAAAGAAGCAGGTATAGATATTCACAATAAAAATGGAAAGAACATTGCAAATGAGTTTAATAAATATTTTGTGAATGTTGGCCCTAATCTAGCTAAAAAGCTGCCAGAAGTTGACATTAACCATGAAATAAATAAAAATAATAATACAATGTTTTTGAGCAGTGTAAGCCAAAGTGATGTGATCCGAGCGGTACATAGTTTCAAAAGTAAAAAGTCCTTAGATTTTCATGGGATAGATATGTCTCTCATGAAGGAGGTTATCCATTGCATTATTGAACCTTTTACTTATATTTGTAATAAATCATTTTCAAGTGGCACAGTCCCTGAAAAAATGAAAATAGCCAGAGTTATTCCTATTTATTAAAGTGGTGATAAATTATTAGCTTGTAACTATAGACCTATCTCTTTACTGCCACAGTTTTCAAATATACTTGAGAAACTTTTTGTAATTGGATTTGAAGCATTTACCAACAAGTTTGATCTTTTAAATGACCATCAGTATGGGTTTAGGAAGAATCGTTCAACCTCATTAGCAGTTATGGATTTGGTAGAGCAGATTGCAACAGCAGTGGATCAAAAACTTCATGTAGTGGCTGTCTTGATTGACTTGAGTAAGGCATTTGATACAATTGATCACATATACCTGCTCAAGAAATGTGAATACTATGGTCTTCGTGGTAAAACCAATCAATGGCTTGAAAGTTATTTAAGCAGTAGATTTCAATATGTAAATGTTAATGATATAGATTCACAGCTTGAAAGAGTAATATGTGGTGTACCGCAAGGCTCGGTGCTAGGACCGAAATTATTCAACCTATACCTGAACGACATCTTTTCTGTATCGTCTCGGTTAAAATTTATTATGTTTGCAGATGATACAAATTTCATTTGTATGGGAAAAGATATGAGTAAATTATTACAAGAGGTTGAAAACGAATTGGATTCAATTAACCCTCTGATGCATGGATTATGAAATCTTCAACCAAGATTTTTTAAACAATTTTTTTCATTCATCTTTAGGTGTGACTGAAACAAATTTCAACAAATATTTTTTGTAACATTTTGTTAATTTACAAATAATTTATTACATGTCCATCTCAGTGGACAGCGTGCATTCTGAACATGGAATATATTGGCTTGACTTACTGAAGTCCAAATGGAGGGGCTCAAATGCAATAAAGTCTTCAACAGCTGTGCTTAATAGCAAAAATAAAGAAATAACAATTTTGAGTACCTGTCCACTGTAGTGACCATTATGTATCAAAGGGTTAAAAAATGGTTTGATTACAACAAGCTATCACTAAATGAAAATAAAACCAAATTTATGATATTTTCAGGGAAAAGGGACAATGACGGTGCTAAGCTGTATTTAAATGGAGTCCCAATTGAACAAGTACATGAAACTAAATTCCTAGGTGTGACTATTGATAGTAAACTCAGTTGGAAACCACACATTGAATATATCAAACAGCAAGTGTCTAAATCTATTGCTATACTTTATAAAACTATTGATATACTAAATAAAAAAGCCTTGTTTTTGATTTATAGCTCTTTAGTTATGCCTTATTTGTCTTACTGTGCAGAGGTTTGGGGAAATGCAGGTAAAACGTGTGTTGAGACTGTATTTAAATTACAAAAAAAGGCGATTAAAATAGTTAATAAATTGGGATACCTCGAACCAACCCATTATCTATTTAGTCAAACGAAAACGCTAAAATTAGGAGACATTATTAAAGTAAAAATCTTAGAGATTCTTCATAAAGTAGTTAATAATAATATCCCAAATTGCATAAAAGTTTATTTCAAACCAAGAGATGATCATTATAATCTCAGAGGTGTATTTATGTTTGAATGTGTAAAAGCCAGAACTAATGTGAAATCAAGATGTGTTTCTGTTGTTGGTGTGAAATTGTGGAATGAGTTAGATGATGATTTGAAGAAATGTACTTCTTTACTAAAGTTTAAAGCAGGTGTAAAGTGTCACATATTTACAGGGTACGAAAAGTATGTATAGACATTAATAAATTTTCATTGTGGATATTTATATTGGGGAAAATAAAAGAAATGTATATTGGTTATGTATATTAGGTGGAAAATAGGGTAGGCTAAAATACAGGTGCTGGCCAGTAAATTAGAATATCATCAAAAGGTTGAAAATATTTCAGTAATTCCATTCAAAACGTGAAACTTGTACATTATATTCATGCAATGCACACAGACCAATGTATTTCCGATGTTTATTACGTTTAATTTTGATTTTTATAGGTGACAACCAATGAAAACATCAAATCTGGTATCTCAGAAAATTAGAATATTCTAAAGGCCAATGAAAAAATGTTTGTTTCTCTAATGTTGGCCAACTGAAAAGAATGAACATGAAAAGAATGTGCATGTATAGCACTCAATACTTAGTCGGGGCTCCTTTTGCCTCAATAACTGCAGTAATGCGGCGTGGCATGGACTCGATCAGTCTGTGGCACTGCTCAGGTGTTATGAGAGCCCAGGTTGCTCTGATAGTCGTCTTCAGCTCCTCTGCATTGTTGGGTCTAGCGTATTGCATCCTCCGCTTCACAATACCCCATAGATTTTCTATGGGGTTAAGGTCAGGCGAGTTTGCTGGCCAATCAAGGACAGGGATACCATGGTCCTTGAACCAGGTGCTGGTGGTTTTGGCACTGTGTGCAGGTGCCAAGTCCTGTTGAAAGGTGAAGTCTGCATCCCCATAAATTGGTCAGCAGCAGGAAGCATGAAGTGCTCTAAAACTTCCTGGTAGACGGCTGCATTGACCCTGGACCTCAGGAAACAGAGTGGGCCAACACCGGCAGATGACATGGCACCCCACACCATCACTGACGGTGGAAACTTTACACTGGACCTCATGCAACGTGGATTCTGTGCTTCTCCGCTCTTCCTCCAGACTCTGGGTCCTTGATTTCCAAAGGAAATGCAGAACTTGCTTTCATCAGAATACATAACTTTGGACCACTCAGCGTCAGTCCAGTCCTTTTTGTCCTTGGCCCAGGCGAGACGCTTCTTGCGCTGTTTCTTGTTCAAGAGTGGCTTGACACACGGAATGCGACACCTGAATCCCATGTCTTTCATGAGTCTCCTCGTGGTGGTTCTTGAAGCGCTGACTCCAGCTGCAGTCCACTCTTTGTGGATCTCCCCCACATTTTTGAATGGGTTTGTCGTCACAATTCTCTGCAGGGTGCGGTTATCCCTAGAGCTTGTACACTTTTTTCTACCACATTTTTTCCGTCCCTTCGCCTGTCTGTTAATGTGCTTGGACACAGAGCTCTGCGAACAGCCAGCTTCTTTAGCAATCACCTTTTGTGTCTTGCCCTCCTTGTGCAAGGTGTCAATGATTGTCTTTTGGACAGCTGTTAAGTCAGAAGTCTTCCCCATGATTGTGGTGCCTTCAAAACAAGACTGAGGGACCTTTTAAAGGCCTTTGCAGGTGTTTTGAGTAAATCAGCTGATTAGAGTGGCAGCAGGTGTCTTCTATATTCAGCCTTTTCAGAATATTCTAATTTTTTGAGATACCAAATTTGGAGTTTTCATTAGTTGTCACTTATGAATATCAAATTTAAATGTAATGAACATTGGAAATACATTGGTCTGTGTGCATTGCATGAATATAATGTACAAGTTTCACGTTTTGAATGGAATTACTGAAATATTTTCAACCTTTTGATGATATTATAATTTACTGGCCAGCACCTGTAAGCATTGCTTCTGCCTATTCCTTCTTTGGTTTAAATTCAAATTGTTAATATTGTTTTGTTTGAAAAGAAAAATTTTATGTTAATGCTATAAACCAAAATAAAGACCGAAAGAAAGAAGAAAGAAAGTGTTAAACGCCTTTAGTTTCACCATCAAGATCAAATATAAATTAATTAGTGTTATCAGTGATAACACTAATTAATTTATATATATATTAATCAGAATTATTGTCGCGGGCGGCTGCCGCCAATTAATTTGCGGACCTCACAGTAAAAACAGGTTCACTCTGTGTGGATATTTCAGCTCCTTCCCAGTCATGGACCAGGACAAACTTGGTATCGATGGATTCGTGGTAATCTCAGGAATGAGAAGCTGCCACTGTTTTTCGTATAGCATGATGACACTGGTGTTAGAGGATTGTTATTGACTTGGTTAGATATTTTAAGCCTATTTTAAATTTCTTTATATTTGATCTTGAAAACGGACAACCTTATAATTTGGCTGATAATGCAGGGATTATAAAATTTAGAGTACATTACATTCACAGAGAGAACCTGGTTTATTTCATGTCATATGTATTTAATATATCAATATATATCAGTATTAGCAAAGCTTAACATCATGAACCACATGGCCCTTTAGACGCAGTAGCAGCAGCAGCAGGGCCCTCATTGTCTCCAGAAAGCACTGAGGAGATGAGACAAGGTGAGCTCACTCAGGGGCGGCGTTAGGCCCAGCTACTTGGGCTGAAGCCCCGGATGTTTTATGAAAAGCCCCGGATCTGAAACGTGGAAGTAACATGCAGTAACAAAGTCCAACAGAGAGGGAGCAGCTGGCAGTAGTTTGTATACAGCCTGCCTGAGCCTCCACCACTGAAGAAGAAGCCCTTCAGCAGCCAGCTTCTTCTGCAGTCTCTGCCTGAAATGCATGAGTGAAGATGGACATAAGGACTTTTTTTTAGACAAAAAGTACAATGACAGAACCCCAGCTTTGATGAGACTGGTGTTGACTCAGGTTTGTGAGTCTTATTTGAAAATATTTGTTGTGTTGCTGGTTTGCCTAAAGTTAGCTTCTCAGGTAAAGTTGCTGGAAAGTGAATATTTACTTTCATCTCACACTAAACACTAACAGGAACAATATTCTGCCCTGAATATGCTTAATATGTAGCTTTAGATTAAAAAATTATGTGGTACAAGACAAATATATATGATGTTGACTAGTGCGTATCACGTGTGTGTGCGCGCGTGTTTGTGTGTTAAGCCCCGGATCTTCTTCAGTCCTAAATCCGCCCCTGAGCTCACGATACAATTAAGTTATTCAATTTACAAGCAATCATTAGCAACAGATTTATCTGAAAGGACATGTTAGGTTATATTTTGCTGACCTAATTCATGATCCATTTTGCTTGTGTGGTGTCTGTCCCCCTTGCAGCAGAGAAAGAGATAGAATATGTGAAAGAGGATGATGTAAGTGAAGATAGGGAAGGGGATGGTTGCTCTGAAGGTAGTGAGGATGATGAGGAGAGGCCAGAAGAAGAAGAAAGTGAGAGGCTGAGCAACACAGATGAGTGTCTGCCAGAGGATCCAGGACTATGGCCAGAGAAGCTCACTGGTCAACAAGGAGATACAGTTGTCAGAAGACTGGCGAATAAAAGTGATCAAACACCAGGAATCGACAAAATAACACCCAAAGATATGGAGGGCAAGCCATTTCCAAATTATCTTCAATATGCTAAGTCAGCCAATGGGCATGAGAAGATAAGAAGAGACTGGCTTATTTACAGTGAAAGTGCAAAGGCTCTGTACTGCATCCCATGTCTCCTCTTGAGCTGCTTAATTCCATCTACAGGATGCAATTACAGAGCATTTTTGGAGAAGTTTGTATTGGACTGAGGATTTTTTGCACACTACCTGTGACTGTTGCTGGGGGTGAACGGGCTTTTAGCAAACTGAAACTGGTGAAAAATGATTTGAGATCAACAATGTCCCAGGATAGACTGAACAGCCTAGCTCTTCTTTCTATTGAAAGCCAATTAGCCAAAGGATTGGACTTTAAAGATCTCATAAGGGATTTTGCTAACATGAAGACCCGTCAGTGGGCATTTACTGGAAAATAAATTCCAGGATTAATGTTTGAACACATTGTTGGCAAATAAAAATAATTATATGTGAAGTCTGGGCATTTCACTTTTATTATGCTGGCATTTGTATTTGCTCAATATAGAGGTTAAACTGAGATCATATTTATTATCTTGTCTTATAGCATGGCATAAAATGTGTAAGAGAGATATTACACAATTGAGCATGGGGCCCACCTAGAAGACTTGTACCTAGGGCCCAGAATTTGGTGCTACGCCCCTGGTGAGGATCCAAATGCTGGGGAGGAAGCAGGCAGGCAGACAAACTGGAATGAAAGGTCTTTTAATGGTGAACGCACGCAGGACATGGAAACAATGAACCGACAAAACACACAGAACTGAGAGGGTGTAAATACATTAGGGCTGAGAGCTTGGGCGATGGAACCAGCCGGTGGAGGGATCCGAGGTCTGTTTGAATTTTGAGGCTTATTATTTGGAAAGCCTCTTGGCTTGGAGTTGTTATTAGATTTCTGGTCCTGTTGTTTAGACCCATTGTTGCGGTTATTATTTTTACGAGTCCCTGATGCAGTCCCTTCGAGTCGCAGAGTGGAGGGGTCTGCCCCCACAGCCAGAACTGAAGGAGAGTGCGAACTCTTACTTGAGTCTTTAAACCGCCTGAAGGCACAACTCGCCTTTCTCCTGAGCTCATCCATGGGTGTGGTTTTAATGTCTACCGTACCCATGTATGGGCTATACTGAGCATGTAGATTCTCAAGGAAAATCTCCTTGAATCTTTTGTCCTCTTCCATCCCATCCTTACATTCCGTACCAAAGTATGCGTCGAAGAGACGTAGATACAGTAGAAGGCTTGTGGGTCTTCAGCACGACCCTGTTTGACTGACAAAGCTAATCGTACACCAGCCTCCTTAGCATCGTAAGTGTTCTCTCCGAATTGCTATTTCCAGCCTGTCATAATCATTTGCAATCGCATTACGCTTGCGATCAATGAACGAACCCACGATATCAGAGGTTAACCTTATTAAAAAGATCTTGTCCTCCAAGGTCATTCCCGGACATTGCTGAAAGTGATGCCGGAGGTCACTCAGGTATGTGTAAACCGAGTATGAATTACCTGGTCGAGGGTTGAATTTCTTGACAGAATGGGACATCCTGTAGATGTCAGCCATAGACAGGTGAGTTCAGTTGGGCTGGCTGGAAAGCTGGCACAACCATAGCAGCAGCACCAGCAGGCGCAGCAGGAAGGTATTGTTGTGCAGCTGGAAAGTATGGCTGGGCTGCAGGCACATATGGATGAGCTGCAGGTGCATACAGATTAGCTGGAGGTGGAAATTGATGAGCTGGGGGTGGAGCAAACTGGCCTGACTGGGACGAGGATACTTGAGACGGGACCGTCGACCCTTGGAGAGGCGGGACCGTCGACCCTTGGAGAGGCGGCGTAGACTTCTGGCCTGGGGACGTCGACTTCTGGCCTGGGGGCGTCGGACCAGGCGGAGCAGCTTGCGGGGTTCTAGGAGAGGATGCTCTATAAATACAGGCCATTTACCATTCTACCTTTTACAAAACACCACCCACTCACCAGTGCCCCCCCCCCCCCCCCCAACACACACACACACACACACACACACACACACAATTACATGATCTGTGTCCTGCTCTGGTTTATACACCATTATTTTTTACTGCTGTTGGGTCTTCATTTGAATTTCTTATAGGCTTGATTTCATTTTTTTTCTCTATGACAGCAGTTTCCTATGGTATAAACTGAGCTGCTCATTATCCAAAGAAATCTGCTGCTTAGAATATAAAACTTTTAACGTCCTTCTCTGTGCTCTGGGTTCAGGCTCAGTGTTGCAAAGATGTGGGCAGCTGTGGGCTGTGGAGACTGGACTCTGCACTTGTTAGACATGTTAGATGTTGAGTAAGCTGAGTCTAAGCTGAGTGTTGGTGTCATGGTCTCTGTCTGCATCTCACCTCATGTGTCTCCTTTTGTCCTCATTCGTCTCTAGGTGCTCCTTTTGTGTCTTCTAGCGCCCTCATGTGTCGTGTCTGCGTCTTCCTCATGTGTCTCCTGGTGTTCCCCATTTGCCCTCTAGGTTTCCCTCCTCACACTTCCCTCTCCCAGGTCCTGTGCCCTCTTGGCCCCCTCTTAGCCACGCCCCTGTAGTTTCTTTCTGTAGTGTTTTCCTTTAGTGTCAGCTTCCCCTTAGAATATTAGTTATGGTTCATGCCTTCTGGTCTTTTGTTTTTCTCTTAGGTCATTTTCCTTTGTTACAGCCTTTCATTATTTAGTGTGTTTTTCCCACCAGTGTTTTTCTGTCACGCCCTGTCCTGTCTACTCTTAGGTTTTGTCTGTTCTCCGTTAATTGCTCCCACCTGCCTCTTGTTTCCCAATCACCATAGCTCCCGCTCCTCTTGTATTTAAACCCCTTCTGTTCTGTGTTCCCTGTCGTGTCATTGTTTCAGTGTTCCAGCGTGTGACTCTAATAAATCAATGTTAGAAGTTCTCACCTGCCTGCCTGTTTTCCTCCCCGCGTGTGGATCCTTGCCTCACCTCAGCTCACCTCGCCACACGCTCGTGACAGAATGACACGACCCCCTGAAGGGTCCAGCGGGGAGATCCTCCCATGGAAGTATTTATTCCAGTTCTTCTCCGCCGACTATCGACCGGCTTCTCCTTCCCCAGCTCCAGCTCCGCCTCGCCGCAGACGGCGTCCCCGACCTTCTGCCTCGGCGTTCCTCGCCGCCCTTCCGGAACCGGACGGGACGTTGGAGGGAGAGATGCTCCGGGATCGCTCCAGCTTTGAGGGCACGAGGCTGGCTTTCTGCTCCCCCGGGGTTGGTCCACGGCGTGGGGAGAGACGCCGGAATCCACCGCAGCCCTGCGCTTCAGGACGGAGCTGCGAGCCCACCGCTGGCCGTGCTCGGCGAGCCAGTTCGGACACGCCCCCGGTCAGACCAGCTGTCCCGTCTCCGGCCGAATCGGCGTCTGCAGGAGGAGGAGCTGCGCTCGCAGCCCTGTGGGCGGAGCACGCCAGTCTACAGGTTGAAACAGCCCAGGTTCGTCAGACCATCGAACTCCAAGTCCTCCAGCTAGATGATCTGCTTGCTGAACTCCGCGGGCTCCAGCTGGAAGATCTGCTCGCTGAGCTCCAGCTGGACCACCTGCTCGCTGAGCTCCAGCTGGACGAACTGTTCGCGGCTCCGGCTGAACCAGCTGTCCCGCCTCCGGTCCACTCGGCTCCTCTGTCATCTGTGGGAGGTGGAGCCACACCCACAGTCCAGCCAACTGAACTGGCCAGTCAACGGGCTGAGCTGGTCCGGCTTCAACAGAGCGCCCATTCTAATCAGCTCCGACTCGACGCTCTGCGCTCCCTGTCTTCAGCACTAGCACTGCTCGTTCACTCAAGGCCTGTTCCAGGGGGGGTCCAGAAGCAGACGGTGCAGGCCCAGAAGCAGACGGTTCCGGTTCCGGCCCAGAAGCAGACAATGCGGGCCCAGAAGCAGACGGTACCAGCCCAGAAGCAGATGGGTCTGGTGCAGGCCCAGAAGCAGACGTTACCAGCCCAGAGGTCAGCGGTTCGGGGACCGGCGGTCCAGAAGCCAGAGGACCAGAAGCGGATGAAAGTCAACACCGCCTCCATTCCAAGGGTCGACGCCTCCATTCCAAGGGTCGACGCCTCCATTCCAAGGGTCGACGCCTCCATTCCAAGGGTCGACGCCTCCATTCCAAGGGTTGACGCCTCCATTCCAAGGGTCGACGCCTCCATTCCAAGGGTCGACGCCTCCAATCCAAGGGTCGACGCCTCCAATCCAAGGGTCGACGCCTCCAATCCAAGGGTCGACGCCTCCAATCCAAGGGTCGACGCCTCCAATCCAAGGGTCGACGCCTCCAATCCAAGGGTCGACGCCTCCACTCCTGAAGTTGGCTCGTCTGATGACGTCGACGCCTCCACTCCTGAAGTTGGCTCGTCTGATGACGTCGACGCGTCCACTCCTGAAGTTGGCTCGTCTGATGACGTCGACGCCTCCACTCCTGAAGTTGGCTCGTCTGATGACGTCGACGCCTCCACTCCTGAAGTTGGCTCGTCTGATGACGTCGACGCCTCCACTCCTGAAGTTGTCTCGTCTGATGACGTCGACGCCTCCACTCCTGAAGTTGGCTCGTCTGATGACGTCGCCGCCTCCACTCCTGAAGTTGGCTCGTCTGATGACGTCGCCGCCTCCACTCCTGAAGTTGGCTCGTCTGATGACGTCGCCGCCTCCACTCCTGAAGTTGGCTCGTCCGATGACGTCGCCGCCTCCACTCCTGAAGTTGGCTCGTCCGATGACGTCGCCGCCCCCACTCCTGAAGTCGGCTCGTCCGATGACGTCGCCGCCCCCACTCCTGAAGTCGGCTCGTCCGATGACGTCGCCGCCCCCACTCCTGAAGTCGGCTCGTCCGATGACGTCGCCGCCTCCACTCCTGAAGTCGGCTCGTCCGATGACGTCGCCGCCTCCACTCCTGAAGTCGGCTCGTCCGATGACGTCGCGTCTGGTCTGACGTCTCCTCCGTGTCCGGTTCTGATGGTGACTCTGAAGGTCGCTCCGGTCCAGCCTGCAGGGACTTTGTCGCCGGTCCTGCCTGTGTCCCCGGCCCAGCCTGCAGGGCTCCTCTACCGCAGGCGCCGCCCTCCCAGGGCCCGTCGCCTCCTCTTCTGCCCCAGGCTCAGGCCCCCAAGGGTCCGTCCCCATCTCCTCATCTGCCCCTGGCACAGGCCTCCAAGGGACTGTCGCCTCCTCATCTGCCCCAGACGCAGGCCCCCTAGGGTTCGTCGCCTCCTCATCTGCCCCAGACGCAGGCCCCCTAGGGTTCGTCCTCGTCTCCTCATCTGCCCCAGGCGCCGGCCTCCAAGGGCCCGTCGCCTCCTCATCTGCAGCAGGCGCAGGCCTCCTGACTCTGCTGATCCCTGCCGCCTCTCCTGTGGTCCCTCGGTTCCTCTGGGCCCTCCCTCCGGGTCCCCCTCCTCCCGCCCTGCTCCTTGTTCCTGTGGGCGTCTGGGATCCGCCCTTTGAGGGGGGGGTACTGTCACGCCCTGTCCTGTCTACTCTTAGGTTTTGTCTGTTCTCCGTTAATTGCTCCCACCTGCCTCTTGTTTCCCAATCACCATAGCTCCCGCTCCTCTTGTATTTAAACCCCTTCTGTTCTGTGTTCCCTGTCGTGTCATTGTTTCAGTGTTCCAGCGTGTGACTCTAATAAATCAATGTTAGAAGTTCTCACCTGCCTGCCTGTTTTCCTCCCCGCGTGTGGATCCTTGCCTCACCTCAGCTCACCTCGCCACACGCTCGTGACATTTTCTCCCCCCTCCCTGAGTTAGTAATTGTGTTCACCTGGTCCCTCTCCCCACACACCTGCAATTCATCTCCCTCTCATCTTCCCAGTTTATATAAGCCCCGTCTTGTCTCTGTGTGGTTGTCGGTCCATTGTATTTCTGTCAGCGTTTGTTCGTCTGTCTGAGCTTTTCGTTTCTAGGTCTTCGTGCTCTTAGTGAGCTTCTTGTCTAGGTTTTTTGGTGCTCTGAGAGAGCTTTGGGTGTCCTGTGCTCCAGGACTTTTGGACTTTGGCTCGCTGCCTTGGATTTATTGTTGTTCTTTTATCCTGCAAATAAAATGATTTTTTTACTTTGAACCAACTTCTGCCTCTTGTCGTCTGGGTAATCTGCATATTTGGGTCCTAAACATCCCCGCAACATGACAGTTGGGCTACAAATAACCATGTCTGTCTGTGACAAATCTTCTATTTGTTTGAACTTCATCATATTTCCTGTTGTGGCTGTTTGTCATCGTGGTGAGTTAATGCTCCGATGTGACCAGACTCAGTGGAACATGGCCTGTTTTACCAGCCCTGTGACTCTGCTGCTAAACAAAGGGAGAAAGTCTGCAAAGTGACTCAGTTGCAAAAACATAAAAACTGCAATCCTGTAACTATTTGTTAGACTTGACTGGGATTTTATTAATTACATATTCAATTTGTGTTATTAGTTATTACGACATAGATGAATGGGTGGATGAATAGAAGGGTGGATGGCTGAATAGAAGGATGAATAGATGGGTGGATGGATGATGGATGGATGAATAGATGGGTGGATGGATGGATGGATGGACGAATAGAAGGGGTGGATGGATGAGTGGAAGGATGGCTGAATAGAAGGGTGGATGGATGATGGATGGATGAATAGATGGGTGGATGAATGGCTGACGGATGGATGAATGGAAGGATGGATTAATAGAAGGGTGGATGGATGATGGATGGATGGATGAATAGAAGGATAGATGGATAAATGGATGGGTGGATGGATGATGGATGGATGAATGGAAGGATGGATGAATAGATGGGTGGATGGATGAATAGAAGGGTGGATAGATGATGGATGGATGAATAGATGGGTGGATGGATGATGGATGGAAGAATAGATGGGTGGATGGATGATGGATGGATGGATGATAGGAAGGATGGATGGATGAGTAGAAGGGTGGATAGATGATTGATGGATGAATAGATGGGTGGATGGATGATGGATGGAAGAATAGATGGGTGGATGGATGATGGATGGATGGATGGATGATAGGAAGGATGGATGGATGAATAGAAGGGTGGATGGATGAATGGAAGGATGGATGAATAGAAGGGTGGATAGATGATGGGTGGATGGGTGATGGATGGATGAATAGATGGGTGGAAGGCTGATGGATGGATGAATAGATGGGTGGATGGCTGATGGATGGCTGAATGGAAGGATTGTCATGACTCGTGGTAAGTATCTAACCCAAGGCATGCAGAATCAATACTCGTCGGGCAGATTGAGTAAAAGTTAAGTTCTTTATTATAAAACGGGAACAAAAATGGCACAAGGAAGTCCTGTGGGTGTGAGCGGTAAAGCTCGAGTCCAAGTAGCGCTCGGGATGAATGAGGGAGACGGGGGAGCCGAGGTGAGTGCTGGGCAGAGAGTGAGCGATCCGGGATGGGTGAGGTCACAGAGGGGGGCCAACAGGAACAACGGAGGAGGATGGGACGTGGTGTATGAATCTGGAGTACAAAAACAGCGAGCGGGAAGCAGGTGGAGTGAGGATCCTGAAGGGAGGGAAACAAACACCAGGCGTAAGGGATAATCCAAAAACAGTCCGAGGTCAAAATCCAAGTATCCAATAACGAGAACAATCAAGCAAACAAGAATGAGTACAAAGGGCTGGGGCTACCTAAACTGGTGCAATCATCCGGCGTAGTGAGGTGTCTCCATCCTCCTTTTAAACCTGCGTTCCTGATTGGGATCTCCGGCAGCTGCCGCCCCCTCTGCTCCTCAACTGTGGGAAATCAGCTCAATTATAGTTAGAGTGGAGATGGTGTCACTCACCTCTGCCCGGGTACATGACAAGGATGGATTAATAGAAGGGTGGATGGATGATGGATGGATGGATGAATGAATAGATGGGTGGATGGATGATGGATGGATGAATAGAAGGGTGGATGGATGAAAAGATGGGTGGGTGGATGGATGATGGATGGATGATAGGAAGGGTGGATGGATGAATGGAAGGATGGATGAATAGAAGGGAGGATGGATGGTTGGATGGATGGATGATAGGAAGGGTGGATGGATGAATAGAAGGGTGGGTGGATGGATGGATGAATGAATGGAAGTATGGATGAATAGAAGGGTGGATGGATAGGTGAGTGGATGATGGGTGGATGGATGGATGAATGGAAGGATGGATGGATGGATGGATGGATGGATGGAAGGATGGATGAGTAGATGGATGGATGGAGGGATGGAAGGATGGATGGATGAATGGAAGGATGGATGAGTAGATGGATGGATGGATGGATGGATGAATGATGGATGATTAGTGTTTAGGTACTTGTGCTTATTTAAACTTGTCAGTCCTGTCGATCCACTCTGTTAGATGAACAGCCACTGATCGTTGTTTCAGATTAACATTAACACGACACGTTTTTGTCTTCTCTCCACAGGAACGAGGATATCCAGCCTTGGAGTTGCCGGTCTGATTCTGGTGTGCGGGTTGGTGGGGGAAGCCTTGCTATAATTTACAGAACTGTCTTGGTTTGCTCCCTGATTCTGACCTACCTGAAGAAAAAAAACGTGCGCTCCCCTCGCCCAGAGCTTCCCGCCACATGGACAGCACAGTTTGCCCCAATAGAGTCACAATTTCTGCTCTTGAACCTAGCACATCCTTATTAGCCTCCATAGACACCAGTCACCCCTGAGGCAGTCACATGACCTTTTCTACAGACGTCTAGTCGACACCCCTGAGGTGCTGAATGACACCTGTACCCGGTTAGAAAACAATGCCTTTTGAAGGTTTCACTGCTCCATTGTTCAAAATGAAAGAAAAAAGCAGTATCTCTATTTGTGTAGTGTATATGACTGATGTGTCTATTTTATTTGAAACCTTTAGAACCTGTATGTGCTGTATACATAGCTGCTGCTGACCTCAGCCATGCATCATTGTGACTAGACACTCTAGTCCTCTCCAGAGGAGAAATGCCAAATTCAAGTCTGCGTTTATTTAGAATGTCGGTGGTGACCTTTAGGTGAAATGGCTTTTCTTTCATTTTCTTTCAGATGTATCAGACATCCAAATTTAAATGTGCATCATTTTTACATCTTGTGACTCATTATCAGATATGCATGCTTGATCTGGAGGCTTACAAGAGAGGAAACCAGGAGCCAGCACTTCAGGTTTAACGTTACAAAATGTCGAATGAAGGTTTATTTCCTGTGCTAGCTTTGGTGTGATAAAATGTCCCTTTGTCATTCTAATTTGTATTGCATTCTCAGTTGGAATAAATGACACATTCACTATTTATCAGTTATTCACCATCTTGCTATGCGACCTTGCTGTAATTCATTTGAACCAACCTGAACCACCTATGGAACGCCTCGGTGTCCATGCTCCTTCTTGGTCTGTCTCAGTGTTGTACATAAGGTTGTTTTATTATCATTTACCAGCGCTGGATCAGGAATAACCCCCAAATTCCACTACCTCCGCTCCGCCCCCGCCTTCCGCAACCGCTCACTTCCGAACTCAATTTTTACTGGTACCCGCTCTACAACGGCTCCGCTCCGGTGCAGAGACCTGAGGTAGGCAAACAGGCATGCGTGGGATTTTCGAGATCTTGCGATACAGTCCGAGCAATAAATGCGGAAGTTAGATCCAAACACCCGTTGTGTGGGAGAAGCATCGGCATGAACTGTTTAATCTGCCCATCATTTGTGTTGAGATGTCAGCAGTGTTTGGATTAACAAAGTGTGACTACTTTGATAGTAGAAACTGTATTTATGGCTTATTTTTGTGCATTTAAACTTCAGCCGCCATTGATAGTTGTTAACAGTTGTTAAACCTGTGCATATGAAACTAAAAATGCCTTTTGTTTATCGATTTATTGTGAAAAACGGAAGTTGTACTTGCTCCTTTTCCTGTTGGGCGGTTGTGATTTCTGTCCATTGACTGCGGAGGTGCTCCGACGTCCGGCAAAAATAGCATTGATTCTATTTTTGCCAGACGCCGGAACAGAGGGCGGCGCACTGCGCCGCACTGCCGGAGCACGGCCGCAGTAGTGGAATTGCTCTGACTGACTACAACGGGACCGATTTTGCTCCAGCGTTCGTGTCGGAGCGGAGCGGAGGTAGTGGAATTTGGGGGTTGGACAACACAAAGTCCTATTTGCACTTTTTCAGGTTGATGTTTGAGAGGCAAGATGATGATTAAAGAGTGGGGAAAGTGTTTCTGGGATCCATTTGCTTCTATATTTTTTGCATTAATGAACAAAACGCACCGACAATCTGAACAGACGGGAGGTTTTCATAGATCACCCACTCCTGGGGTTGGGTTTGTGTTGTTTGAAGAATCTCCTCAATTCTAAATGACTTATGGTGTCTCCATTCACTGGATGCCAAAGTGAGACTTTTGTCCAGCAATTAGATCCAGATTTGATTCGCACACACACACACACACACACACACACACACACACACACACATACACACACACACACACACACACACACACACACACACACACAGAAACACACACAGCACATCCTTTTGTCCTAGATTTTAACAACATGATTAACAAATTTTTTTGTGACCCAGACATTCACGGGTTACACAACAATGCAGCCTGCAATAATTACTCTGAGATGCGTAAGACTAAATTTCACCTCAAACCTTTCTTCTGTTTTGCACATGAAGCAAATCTCCTGGCCTGTAGTTAATTGTTTTGCCAAAGAGCAGTTTGGGAAAGCTTGTTGATTCAGCATGGAGAGCTGAAGGCTGTCATGCTTTCAGAGGCATCTCCTGATCAGCAGCTTACAGCAGGACGTGTGGGACCCGGCCCGGGCCGACGCGGTACAGATGGAAATGGCCCATTAGAGGGTCAACCAGGACTAATCCACCCAGCTCTAAACCGTTCATCTAGCATCTCTGCCTCTCTGCTGTGAAGGGAAACTGATCGTTTTTAAATGAGAAGTGTTTCACGACTAAGTTTTAAGAAAAGGAAACAGTGCAGCTGTAATGAGAGTGGGGTTATGGTGTGGATGCTGAGTCTCTGCACTTCGGTGGGCGTGCACAGTCTGAGTGGACAGTTTGTCTCACATCTGTGTAACTTGTAAATAAAATATATGGCATGTTATTTTTTAAATCCATTAAAAACACAGAAGCCAGTGTTCAGTACTTGTAATACTAGTAATATGTATTCATTTTCAAGTGTTTTCAAAGTATTTTTCCATCTCATTGAACAGAATTTGAGTAAAATACTTTTGAGCTAAAACAATTTATTTCTTAAAGTCTCCTTCATAGTTTCATCCTAATCAAAGACACTGGTCTGATTGTGTGTCTGAGATCAAATCTGAATAATAAAGAAGATTCTGGATGTATGACTGACTCAATATTGTTACTGGAATGATTAGAATGGTGCTTGTTGTGGGTTTTGATGGAGGCTGATCAGCTGCTCCTGCCACCAGTCATGCATCAGAAGCACCGCCCTGTTGGGTTTTTATCCAGCACCACTCTACATGTGTTTGTTCCTTCTACTGGATATGATTTGAATGCAGGTCTGTCTTTGGAACTGTCAAATATGCTTCTGATTCCTTTGGTCCTGTGTGAGGCTTCTGTACTGAAACAGTATAACAATTTGTATGATAATAGAATCAGACTAATATTTAAATTAACCATTTTCACAGATGACATTTGAACACAGCAGTGCCATCTGTCTGCTGTAATGAGAACATATTCAAAAGTGTGAGGCTTTAACACAACCTGGTTTACCAGAAACAAATAAACATGTCAAACACTGTTCTAGTGTAGGAGGAAAAGCCCACAAGAAGGAAAATAACATTTAAACTTGTTAGGTAGTTGCTTACCAGCATTACTTTGATTTTTAATTTCTACAAACTCTCCTTTTTGTTTTTACTCATTAAAAATGATCTTTAGCTGCCTTGATGAGTTCAAAGATAATAAAAGCCTGGCACGAGCTCAAGGTTCCTCAAGAGTGATGCAGAGTTTGGACTCATTTACCTGCCAGGGTTTCACCTGAGGGCTGGAGTTCCATTTACAGATGTGTGAATGATAGGACTCCAGAGCACTGTACAGTACACACACACACACACACACACACACACACACACACACACACACACACACACACACACACGCACACACATGCACACACACACACACACATGCACACGCACTTGCACCCACCCATGCATACACATACGCATGCACCCATGCACATACCCAAGCACACACACAAACACACTCCAGAGCACCATACAGTACACACACTCACACGCTTGCATGCACATATACACACACGCGCATGCCTGCACCCACCCATGCATGCACGCACACAAATACACTCCAGAGCACTGTACAGTACACACACTCACACACTTGCATGCACATACACACACACACACACACACACACACACACACACACACACACACACACACACACACACAAACTCACTCACTCACTCACACACACAAACACACACATGCACACAATCAGTCACACCTACACACATACACACACATGCACACACTCACTCACACTCACACTCACACACACACACACACATTCTCATCTTGCATCCACTGTGAGCTCTGGCATGACTTCCATCCATTTAGTGGCTGGATTGGAAAACAGGAAAGGATCTTGCGGAACGTTGACTGAGCTGATCCGGTACGGAGTGACTTTAAATCCAAAATAGGGAGAGAAGTGAAAGCAGGAATGAAGAGCAATAACACAAAATCAACCCGGCCTGTGTTTCTTCATTTAGAGGGAAATGACATATTTGATTCCAAGGAGGCAAACCGAGAACAAGCCTCCGGCACTTCCACCAGCGTGCCGGTCGAATTGATGCAGAAAGAAAGGGGGAAGGTTAGTTTGTCTTTCTAAACATGTCTAATTCCTACATATGCAGTGCTCATAAGCCACAGATGGTCAGGATATGCTTTTTTCCTTTTTTATGCTTCTGTTAAGACAAAAAAAATACTAGGACAGTTTAAGCTTAGATCTGCATGTGCTTATGAGATAGCACATAGTATCAGCTGGATCCAAGCCATGACAGAAGGTACAGTGCAGAGCACCCCACTGGGGCTGCTGCATGTTGTACTGCGACATGTTCTCTAGTTGCTTCCTCCTCGTGCCTCGAGGATGACATTCTGTATAAAATGTTGAAGACATGCTGAATCATTGGGATAAAGTAGCCTAAGAGTTGGTAATGGGAAGTCATTTGTGACTGCTTTTTGAAGAAGACAGAAGACAAAGTGTGGTGTTTGTTCTCTGTACAGTTCTGCAGGACACAACACCCAAACACTTGTGTTTATTTGTTTCATGATGCTTTACACCTAACAGAACAGTTCTTCTGACCTTTTATATATTTTTACATGTGGCCTTGCATTTCTATCAAACCATAAACATTTAGACCAAAGTGAAACATGACTGACTTTTGGATGAGATTAGGGGCAGAAAACACCCGAAAGGGTGATGTCGTCTTGCTTCACAGCCTAAAGAACAAAGATCTTTCAAATCCTTCATCACACACTCCATGTTTCATGCTGACATCACGATTGGAGGGAGGTGGTCTAAGAAGAAGAAACTATTCTGGTCATCAGTGCAAGAAATCATTACAAGTAAAACAGCTCAGTGACCTAGTGGTATGAGTGTCCACCCTAAGATCGTGGGTAAGAGTCCACGGTCGGATCATACCAAAGACTTTTAAAAAATGGGACCCAATGCCTCCCCACTTGACACTCAGCATTACGAGGTTGGATTGGGGGGGGGGGGGGGACCTGCATTGTGGTGCAGCTGGTAGCACTGTTGCCTCGCAGCAAGATGTCTGCAGGTTCAAATCCGTGTGACTCTAAATGGTTCTTAGATGTAAGTGAATATGTGACTAGTTGTTTTCTTCTTCGTGTCCCTGTGAGGGACTCGAGACATGTCCACTACTTGACGCTGGACTTCAGGCATTTTGGCATATCCCTCTGCCCAGTCTTCCTCCAGACTCTGGCACCTTGATTTCCGAATGACATGCAAAATTTGCTTTCATCCGAAAAAAGTACTTTGTACACTGAGCAACAGTCCAGTGCTGCTTCTCTGTAGCCCAGGTCGGGTGCTTCTGCCGCTGTTTCTGGTTCAAAAGTAGCTTGACCTGGGGAATGCGGCACCTGTAGCCCATTTCCTGCACACACCTGTACACAGTGGCTCCTGATGTTTCTACTCTAGACTCAGTCCACTGCTTCCGCAGGTCCCCCAAGGTCTTGAATCGGTCCTTCTCCACAATCTTCCTCAGGGTCCGGTCACCTCTTCTCGTTGTGCAGCTTTTTCTGCCACACTTTTTCCTTCCCACAGACTTCCCACTGAGGTGCCTTGATACAGCAATCTGGGAAAAGCCTATTCATTCAGAAATTTCTTTCTGTGTCTTACCCTCTTGCTTGAGGGTGTCAATGATGGCCTTCTGGACAGCAGTCAGGTCGGCAGTCTTACCCATGATTGCGGTTTTGAGTAATGAACCGGGCTGGGAGTTATTCAATCAATCAATCAATCAATCAATCAATCAATCAATCAATCAATTTTATTTGCAGAGCACCTTCCGCAACGTTATCAGAAGCCCAAGGTGCTGAACAGCATCATAAAAACATGCCCAGTACCTTGGCATAAGAGCAAGATAAAAACATAAAATCATAAAATAACAAGCAAGCAATATCACAAATACAGAGAGGTAACGGAATGAGACTAATCAATTAAAAACAAATGGTGGACCAAATAAGATCAAGCATCCTGATCAAAAAGAAGAAGTATTAAAAACCATGTCAGGGCAGTTCAATGAACCCTAGCGCTGGAAAGCGATCAAATAGAAATGAGTCTTTAGACTAGACTTAAAGACTTGAAGGGACGGCGCCTGCCTAATGGTCAATGGCAATTCATTCCACAGAGTTGGAGCCAAAACAGAAAATGCACGATAACTCCTTGATCGATATTTCGACCGGGGGACCACCAGACGTCCCTGCTCGGCTGAGTGAAGAGACTGAGAAGGAACATACTTGTGCAAAAGTGCAGTAATGTAAGAGGGGGCACTGCCCTGGAGGGCCTTGTAAACGAGAGTTAAGATCTTAAATTTAGCTTGATATTGCACCGGGAGCCAGTGCAGATCAGTCAGCACTGGAGTAATGTGATCTCGGCATCTAGTACCTGTCAGGAACCTAGCCACTGGGTTCTGTACAAATTGGAGCCATGCAACCATGCACTGGCCCAGACCGGCATACAGAGCATTACAGTAGTCCAGACGGGACAGGACGAAAGCATGCAACACAGACTCCAGATGAGCTCTGGACAGCAGAGGCCTGATTCTGGATAGCCGTTTCACATTTAAAAAAACAGGACCTCACCACCGTATTTACGTGAGTGTCAAGATTAAGTGAGTAGTACATTTTTTATCCCCAAATTACTAACTAATTTCTTTTCATAGGGGGTCAATGGGCCAAGGTCAATATCAGCACCTGAGCCATTTCTTCTGCCAGGACTAAGTATTATGACTTCCGTTTTGCTCTCATTTAGGTGCAAAAAATTAGAAGCCATCCAACATTTTATGTCCTTCAAACAGTCCAGTAAAAGAGAAACAGATCTAACCGCCCCACGTCGAAGGGGGAGATAGATCTGGCAGTCATCAGCAAATAAATGAAATTTCACATTATGCCGACGAAGGAGGACTCCAAGAGGAAGCAAATACACTGCAAATAGGAGAGCCTCAGGAATCTTTTGCAGGTGTTTAGAGTTAATTAGTTCATTCAGATGATTAGGTTAATAGCTCGTTTAGAGAACCTTTTCATGATATGCTAATTTTTTTAGATAGGAATTTTGGGTTTTCATGAGCTGTATGCCAAAATCATCAATATTAGAAACAATAAAAGGCTTGAACTACTTCAGTTGTGTGTAATGAATCTAATATATATGAAAGTCTAATGTTTATCAGTACATTATAGACAATAATGAACTTTATCACAATATGCAAATTTTTTGAGAAGGACCTGTAGACACCAGCTGCCTGCGATCCTAGTGGGGATAAGCCATTTAGAAGATGAAGGATGAATTTTTTCTTGCCACGATCCATTAAAGGTAGACCATGGAACATGAACACCAAAGCGACATCTAGAGTGTGGAGGTTGTAGATGCAACAGTAGAACAAGGCTTCCAGCCATCAGGTAATAATTAATGAATATAGAACTACACCGTTGCACACAGGAGGTATCAAGAAAGGACTTCCTCCACTTCATTTAACCAAAACAGCTTTGTTGACAAGTCAGCAGGCAAGGGCGATACAGCGAAACCTATATGTGGATGAGCAAACCCTGCACAGCGCTCATGTAAGTCACTCAACATCACATTAGGGTAAGACAGCAACAGCAGCACACCGTGAACATTTCAAGGTTATGGGCTCAACACGCGGGAGGCGACAAACGACAGCGATCAGCGAAATTTGTCACTGTCGCTTTTATTACCTGCCACACGGGAGGCGATCCGCAGCAGAGGCCAGCGGCAAAGCCGTCTACGCGTTCTGTTCCATGGTGAAATCGAAACTTCCGTTGATTTGCTTGGCTGTGTCGGGTTGGAGGGAATTAATGTTATTTAAGCGGTTCAGAGTTAATAAAGCGGTAGATATGATGTTTCACAAAGTGCTGTTAGAGTTATGCGAAATCTTACTTGTGATTTTACTATATAAAACATAATAATAATCAACTTCTCCTCCATGTTTGCTTGGAGATGTGCGGAGCATCCTGGCCACTCATTTGGTCAGTGAATGAAACCTCCGTTGATTGGTCCTCGTCCGAGCCACAGCGATGAAAAGTTGAAAATGTTTCAACTTTCTGGGATCGTGTCGCTGGGTCGCCTGTGCACAACACGTGCACGAGCGCAAAATTTCACATGCACATTTTTCGCGTTTCGCTTGGTAGGAGGGAGACCCGCGATTATCGCTTTGTCGTGCATGTCTCATTGAAAATGAATGGAGGAGAGGCGATGTCGCCTCCCGTGTGTCGAGCCCATTATAGTTCAAACTTCAGAGAGAGGAAAATGCTGCCGCACCAACATGCTAATGCTAACTCCGCTAGCATGTTTACATGCCGCAAACCATAATGAAAAGTTTTGATATCAAGTAAAATGGTCAGAAAACTCCCCTGAAGTGACATGATTAACGAGCCAGCCAGTTCATTGAGTGACTTAGTGCCACCAACTTGAGCGTACAGTAATGAGTCTGCACAAACAGAACCTGCTCTGCACTTGTGTGCAGCAGCTGCAGCCCTCTCTGTGGGATCAACTCTGCACATGCAAATCTCTCCCTGCTCTCCTCAACAAGTAGCCTCTCCAACAGTCAATCACAGACAGCTCTGTTTTATCCAATCAAAGCATGTCCAGGAAATACTACTTTACAGAAAAACACCCATTTAACAGCTTATTGAACTGCTTTCTGCTGCTGGTTTGCTACCAGTCACCATCCACTGCCTGCAAATACTTTGTTGTAATTCATGTGTCATGATTAGGGTGACCATACTTTGACTTACAGAAAAGACACATTGCCCATTCCTAAAACTGTTAAATTGCACTCTTTTCAGTTAAAAATGACTTTTAATTTCAACATATAAAGTGTTTCTTCTCTGTTTGGTTAGACATAAATGATCCCTTGATGTGTAAAATGAAGTGAACAGTGGAAATGTCCCAGGAAAAGAGGAGGGTTAATCAACCTAATTAAATATAATTATATAAAGTCCTCTTTATCTGAAAAAAGTGCAATTTTCCTGGCAGTATTTCCTGGAGCTGTCTGATTGGCTGGTGGAGAGGCTGCATTGCTTTGTAAATTGCAAGTTGAGCAACAGCAGGGAGAGATCTGTGCAGGCAGAGACGGAGTTGAGGATGCAGAGTGAGGGCTGCACATGACTGCAGAGCAAGTTGTGCTCTTGCAGAATGATCACTGCACGCTCCAGTTGGTGGCACAAAAATCACTCCACACTAAAAACCTGAATCAGAATATGGCCGAATATCTATATTATTGACCGTTTTTCTATATTATATATTTTTTCTACAGGGAGTGCAGAATTATTAGGCAAGTTGTATTTTTGAGCAATAATTTTATATTGAACAACAACCATGTTCTCAATTAACCTAAAAAAACTCATTAATATCAAAGCTGAATGTTTTTGGAAGTAGTTTTTAGTTAGTTTTTAGTTTAAGCTATTTTAGGGGGATATCTGTGTGTGCAGGTGACTATTACTGTGCATAATTATTAGGCATCTTAACAAAAAACAAATATATACCCATTTCAATTATTTATTTTTACCAGTGAAACCAATATGACATCTCCACATTCACAAATATACATTTCTGACATTCAAAAACAATACAAAAACAAATCAGTGACCAATATAGCCACCTTTCTTTGCAAGGACACTCAAAAGCCTGCCATCCATGGATTCTGTCAGTGTTTTGATCTGTTCACCATCAACATTGCGTGCAGCAGCAACCACAGCCTCCCAGACACTGTTCAGAGAGGTGTACTGTTTTCCCTCCTTTTAAATCTCACATTTGATGATGGACCACAGGTTCTCAATGGGGTTCAGATCAGGTGAACAAGGAGGCCATGTCATTAGTCCGAGACGGTACGGCTCCCATCTACCTGAATCCTCTTGCAAAGGCTTACGTCTCGGCCCGGCCGCTCCGGTCATCACAGGATTGTCGGCTAGCAGTGCCTACACCACGCTCAGGACAATCCAGACTTTTCTCATGCATCGTTCCACAAATGTGGAATGACCTTCCTAACACTACCAGAACTGTGGCTTCCTTTTCTATTTTCAAGAAACTCCTGAAGACCCTGCTCTTCAGAGAGCATCTTCTTAACTAGCACCTTGCCTGCACCCGTCCCCCCTCTCTACTGTCCACTCCTTGTTCCCTCCTCTCCATGACTGATGTCAATTTGTTGTTGTTACTATTGTTGTTAGCCTCAAGGGCAAAATGCCGATTATCACTTGTAAGTCGCTTTGGACAAAAGCGTCTGCTAAATACATAAACAGAAACATAAACATTAGTTTTCTTCTTTTATACCCTTTCTTGCCAGCCACGCTGTGGAGTACTTGGATGTGTGTGATGGAGCATTGTCCTGCATGAAAATCATGTTTTTCTTGAAGGATGCAGACTTCTTCCTGTACCACTGCTTGAAGAAGGTGTCTCCCAGAAACTGGCAGTAGGACTGGGAGTTGAGCTTGACTCCATCCTCAACCCGAAAAGGCCCCACAAGCTCATCTTTGATGATACCAGCCCAAACCAGTACTCCACCTCCACCTTGCTGGCGTCTGAGTCGGACTGGAGCTCTCTGCCCTTTACCAATCCAGCCACGGGCCCATCCATCTGGCCCATCAAGACTCACTCTCATTTCATCAGTCCATAAAACCTTAGAAAATCAGTCTTGAGATATTTCTTGGCCCAGTCTTGACGTTTCAGCTTGTGTGTCTTGTTCAGTGGTGGTCGTCTTTCAGCCATGTCTCTGAGTATTGTACACCTTGTGCTTTTGGGCACTCCAGTGATGTTGCAGCTCTGAAATGTGGCCAAACTGGTTGCAAGTGGCATCTTGGCAGCTGCTCGCTTGACTTTTCTCAGTTCATGGGCAGTTATTTTGCGCCTTGGTTTGTCCACACGCTTCTTGCGACCCTGTTGACTATTTTGAATGAAATGCTTGATTGTTCGATGATCACGCTTCAGAACCTTTGCAATTTTAAGACTGCTGCATCCCTCTGCAAGATATCTCACTATTTGTGACCTTTCTGAGACTGTCAAGTCCTTCTTTTGACCCATTTTGCCAAGGGAAAGGAAGTTGCCTAATAATTATGCACACCTGATATAGGGTGTTGATGTCATTAGACCACACCCCTTCTCATTACAGAGATGCACATCACCTAATATGCTTAATTGGTAGTAGGCTTTGGAGCCTATACAGCTTGGAGTAAGACAACATGCATGAAGAGGATGATATGGACAAAATACTCATTTGTCTAATAATTCTGCACTCCCTGTATAATATATATTAGGTACATATATGTATCTGTAAAATAGAAAACAGCCAGTTGAATATACATCACATATATTCAAAAGCTATATCAGAACATATATTAAAACCTATATGTTTATATGAATTCTTTCCATTAGGGTTTTTAGTTGCTTAATATTTGCTATGTTTACCTATGGGAAAAAAAGGAGATATTGTACTCGTCTATCTTTAACATAAACTTTGGCAGCTAAATGTGACGTTATGGAAAATGCCATCATCATCAGCAACCAAACATAGGCTATATTAGGCTAACAGTTGTCCATATTCTGTACCATTTATCCACCAATTCAATTATTGAGTGAAAACTAAATGGCATAGTAGCATTTGTTTTGGCATTAGAAATTGAAAATGTTTTTCAATGTGTTGGCTAGATGGATATACGAAGATTTTTTAAGAGAGTGAGTGAGGAACAGGAGAGAGACCAGGTGGTTGATGCTGAGGAGATCTGCATGGTCAAGGTCAGTGATCTACAGCGAAAACAGGGGCGAGCGCACCGTTATGAGCATTTGCCTGAGCACAAGGTTCCCAGGCAAAATTGAACAGTTTTCTATTTAGGAGTGAATAGGTAAGAGACCTTGAGAAAAAAATAGCTATAATTATCATCTGACCTGCAACCTTATGTCAAGTTGTATCTGTATAGTTGACTTTCTGTATTATAAGTTCTACTACTTGCTGGAAATTTTTTACATATACTGTTATTTTGTCTTGTAATTGTTAATTACGTACTCCTTTATTCCATATCATAGCAGTGTTATTCATATGTTAAAACTGTCAACTGCACACTCATTTGACAGAATAAAAGTTTGACAATTATTCATTTGTTCTTGTCATATTTGAGTAACATTTATAATTAAGCAAGTTGTAATTAAACAAATTAAATAAATGACCACAACGTTGTGCAGTAGACTGAAATGAATAGCTTTATTTGGAAATATGGGGCTGCATGGTGGCGCAGTGGTTAGCACTATTGCACTGTTGCCTCGCAGCACGAAGGTCGCAGGTTCAAAACTCGCCTTTCTGCGTGGAGTTGCGTGTTCTCCCCATGCATGCGTGGGTTTTCTCCGGGTACTCCGGTTTCCCCCACAGATCACAACATGCCCTATAGGTTAAAAAAAAATTGTAAGTCGCTTTGGGTAAAAGCGTCTGCTAAGCACATAAATATAACATATCCAATTTTTAATGGACTTATATAAAATCTTTCTTCAACATAGACCCCACTAATGAACGGATTAAGTGTTATTTTTTATAAAAAGAAGAGAGAAAATGCACAAAGGTAGGAAAGGAAAAGAAAGTGATAAAATAATAGGTTTTGTTAAATGTTCTTCAGATAGTGAATTAATTGACGAAGTTTTTGCAGGGTGTGACAAAAAATGTTCAAGGTCAAGGTCCTGGGGCTAAGCCCCCGATCTCTCAATCCTAGTGATGTCCATGAACACAAGATATTAATATTAAAGTAAGAATGATAAAAAAAAATACCAATTACCTCAAGTTGTCCAAACCTTTGTTGCTTTTTAGATGGAGTTTGATGGAAAGCTTCAACAGAAAGAGAAGGTTTAATTGTTCCACTGCTTTCAGGGCTGCAACAGGAAACAGAGTTTCTCCCTTACCGACTAATCTGGAACATGGAACGTCCGACAGAAGCCGTTCCTATGATCTTAGGAATTTCAATCAATGCAGATGAGAATTTACAGTAATCCAAATCGGAAGTGTTAAATGCTGTGACAGCTGTGTCCGTGTCTTTATAAAAGAAGATGCTTTTAGCTCTGAAATGTTTCAGAGTTGTAAAAGACTTCTTTACCACAGAATTCATCATTTGATTGAAATTTAAATGTCAGTGAGATGACGGCAGGACCTGGAGGTTGGACCACAGCATCTCTAACTTTCTCCGACAAATCATCGAACAAATCACCTCAAACTTATGAACAAACACTTTTATTAGCTTTTACCCAAAATATGTTTAACATATTTAATGTTAGCTAAAAGAGGAAACTCACTCTTGCAATGACAGCCCCGTAACCTGTGCATCCTCTATTTCAGAAGATTAAAGGTAACTGGACTCAAAAGCTTTTTCAGGGGCAGCATTTGCAATTCCACATTAATTCATCGTCAATTAAGCAGCTGAAAGGTCTGGAGTTGATTCCAGGTGTGGTATTTGCATTTGGATGTTGTCCTGACCCTAAAATAAATGCACGAGCTTTCCAGTGGAGTGAAACAAAACATCGTTGAGCTGAATAAAAACATTTCCCTCACAGAGATTGTAAAAGTGCTAGGGGTGATGAAGAAGCGATAGCTTCCAGTGGCAATAGGTCACCAGTGTTTACTGATGAGACAGAAGCAGCATAATTATTTCAAAGGTGTTACAGATGGACCTAAACATACTCTAAAACAACCTCAGCAGGCATAAGGCTAGTAAGTAAAATAGTTTCCCATTGCTGACACAACCAACAGATCTTAACTTGATCAGAAAATGAATTTCACTCAAAAACAATGTCAATACTGAAAAACCCACAATTAAACAATAATCTGAGGACAGCTACAGAAAAGACCTGACAAGCTAATGGAGAACTGGTGATAGACACCAGTTTAGTGGCTCATCAGAAGCAGTAGAACAGAGTCAGAAGAAGAGTATTGGAAGTGGAGCAGTAGTTAATCACAACATCTTGGTCAGGCGCATTGCAAGATTTTCAAAAGTGTGGGGGATGTTGTCTGTGCCTAAAATAATGTCATGTTATTCATCTTGTTAGTTTAATTTTCATAATAGTTGAGCAGGTGCGAATTTTAGACGTGTCACGCATGTCAGTTTTAAACATGTTTAAACTGTTCAGAATACAAATCCAGGCTCTGTCTCATTAGATTGTGTAACTAAAGTTTGTCGTCGTCGTCTTCCGCTTATCCGGGTCCGGGTCGTGGGGGCAGCATCCCAACTAGGGAGCTCAAGACCGTCCTCTCCCCGGCCACCTCCACCAGCTCCTCGGCAGGACCCCAAGGCGTTCCCGGACCAGATCGGAGATGTAACCTCTCCAACGTGTCCTGGGTCGACCCGGGGGCCTCCTGCCGGCAGGACATGCCCGAAACACCTCCCCAGGGAGGCATCCAGGAGGCATCCTGACAAGATGCCCAAACCACCTCAACTGACTCCTTTCAATCCGGAGGAGCAGCGGTTCTACTCCGAGTCCCTCCCAAATGTCCAAGCTCCTCACCCTATCTCTAAGACTGAGCCCAGCCACCCTACGGAGGAAACTCATTTTGGCCACTTGTATCTGCGATCTTGTTCTTTCGGTCATTACCCAAAGCTCATGAACATAGGTGAGGATTGGTACGTAGATCGACCGGTAAATCGAGAGCCTGGCTCTCTGGCTCAGCTCCCTCTTCACCACGACAGATCGGCTCAGCATCTGCATCACTGAAGACACCGAACCAATCCGCCTGTCGATCTCCTGATCCCTCCTACCCTCAAGACCCCAAGATACTTAAACTCCTCCACTTGAGGTAGGACCTCTCTCCCGACCCGGAGTTGGCAAGCCCCATTTTTCCGGTCGAGAACCATGGTCTCAGAGTTGGAGGTGCTGATCCTCATCCCAGCCGCTTCACACTCGGACGCAAACCTACCCAGCAAGAGCTGAAGGTCAGAGCTGGATGAAGCTAGGAGGACCACATCATCCGCAAAAAGCAGAGACGTGATTCTCCTGCCACCAAACTCTCCACTCCACAACACGGCTGCACCTAGAAATTCTGTGCATAAAGGTAATGAACAGAACCGAAGACAAAGGGCAGCCCTGGTGGAGTCCAACCCTCACCGGGAGCAGGTCCGACTTACTACCGGCTATGCAAACCAAACTCACGCTCCTCTGGTAAAGGGACTGAATGGCCGTTAACAGAAAGCCACCCACCCCATACTCCTGGAGCGTCCCCCACAGGGTGCCCCTGGGGACACGGTCATAAGCCTTCTCCAAATCCACAAAACATATGTGGATTGGTTGGGCAAACTCCCATGCCCCCTCCATCATCCTTGCAAGGGTATAGAGCTGGTCCACAGTTCCACGGCCAGGACGAAAACCACATTGCTCCTCCTCAATCTGAGATTCAACTATTGATCGGACCCTTCTCTCCAGTACCTTGGAGTAGACCTTTCCAGGGAGGCTGAGGAGTGTGATCCCCCTACAGTTGGAACACACCCTCAGGTCACCCTTCTTAAAGATGGGGACCACCACCCTGGTCTGCCACTCCACAGGAACTGCCCCCGATGACCACGCAATGTTGCAGAGACGTGTCGACCACGACAGCCCTACAACGTCCATAGCCTTGAGATACCCAGGACGAATCTCATTTACCCCCGGGGCTCCGCTGCTGTGTAGTTGTTTGACTAACTCAGCAACTTCTGCCCCTGAGATTGGACAGCCCATCCCCAGGTCTCCCGGCTCTGGTTCTTCTTCGGAATGTGCGTAGGTGGGATTGAGGAGCTCTTCAAAGTATTCCTTCCACCGTCCGACTATAGCCCCAGTTGACTTCAGCAGCTCCCCATCCCCACTGTAAACAGTGTGAACGAGTTGCTGCCTCCCTCTCCTGAGGCGCCGGACAGTTTGCCAGAACCTCTTTGGAGCTGATCGATAGTCTTTCTCCATGGCCTCACCAAACTCCTCCCACACCCAAGATTTTGCCTCGGCAACTGCCACTCCCAATCACACCCCTCCAGGTCATGCTGTCATTGCCCACGTGAGCATTGAAGTCCCCCAGCAGGACAATGGATTCCCCTGATGGAGCACTATCTAGCACTTCCCAGGGACTCCAAAAAGGGTGGGTACTCTGAACTGATATTTGGCCCATAAGCACAAACAACAGTCAGTACCCGTTCCCCGACCCGAAGGCGCAGGGAAGCTACCCTCTCGTCCCCCGGGGTAAACCCCAACACACAGGCAGAGAGTCTTGGGGCTAACAAAAAGCCAACCCCAGCCCTCCGCCTCTCACCTGGAGCAACTCCAGCAAAGAAGAGTGTCCACCCCCTCTCAAGGAATTGGGTTCCAGAGCCAATGCTATGTATCGAGGTGAGTCCTACTATATCTAGCCAGTTCCGTTCAACCTCTGTCACAAGCTCCTGCTCCTTCCCCGCCAGCAAGGTGACATTCCATGTCCCAACAACTAGTTTCCTTGTCCGGGGATCGGACCGCCAAGGCTCCCGCCTCGGTCTGCAACCCGATCCACACTGCACCGGACCCTTCATGTTCCTCCTGCGGGGGGTGGGTCCACAGTTGGATGAGCCCATGTATCCGGTTCGGTCTGGGCCCGGCCGGGCCCCATGGGCGAAAGCCTGGCCACCAGGCGCTCCCTCACGGGCCCCAACCCCAGGCCTGGCTCCAGGGTGGGACCCCGGTACTCTCTGGGCCGGGTACTCTGACTCCTTGATAGTTCATCCATAAAAGATCCTCTGAACCGATCTTTGTCTCACCCTTCACCTAAGACCAATTTGTCATTGGAGACCCTACCAGGGGCACAAACTGCCCCAGACAACATAGCTCCTAGGATAATTAGGGCACTCAAACTCCTCCACCACGATAAGGTGACGGTTCAAGGAGGACTTATCATTAGATTGGAGTAACTAAAGTTTGTACTGTATTAAACTTTACATTAAACCATGATGAAACGAAAAGTATCCAATTAATTTGTTTCCCCCTCATTTACAGTCACGAAGTACAGCGCAGTGCGCATGGCTCTGGGACTAATCAAGTTTAATTGTTTCTCTTTGCAACAAGATGGCAAATCAGTTAAATGGCAGGTCACAGATATTTCCATTTGACTGTTTATTTTGACGGATAAACTCAAGGATGTTGGTTGTTTTGAAAGAATTACCCCCGACACACACTGATGCGCATGGATGAGCTGACATTTTAATTGTTACCCACATCGCGGGGCTAACTAAATCGATCAAGAAATCATTCCCATCAAAACATCAGAGCTTTATACTGGACACTGTGCTCAGCGCGGCTCGCAGCGCACACAGTGGACAGTGAGCTGAAGATCTGTAGAGGGGTTCGCAGCGCAGTGCAGAACCACGGAGCATGCGGTAAGATTTCCTCCCACTGAAACGGTCTGGAAACCCGGTCTCTCTGAGGGATGTGTCCCCTGGAAAAATGCTCTCTGATTATGAAACTTTGGCTGAATAGCGCTTGTTCCCGTCTCTAATATGGAGATGCATGACGCATCCAGTCTGAGGCAGAATAGCCTCTTCAGCTCAGAAAGCACCTGTAGAGACATTTGATCACGCACAAAGTTTATGTGGAGCAGAAGCGGTCGGGCCGTACAGCAGGTGAAATGTTCCTAGCCTACATGAAGTGAAACTGTTTAATTGTAACATTAATATGTTACTGGACACGCTGGTCTGGTTGGTACAAGTGTTTGAAGTGGAACACACACACACACACACGCACACACGCACACACACACAAACGCTCACACACCAATTAAAATAATGCTGATAACATGGACTAGAATGATGATCAGGCTGCTGTAAAATGTAATCTCCATCCACATCCAGACACAATTATCCTCAATTCTTTCTCTATTTGCTCTGCTCTTGTCTGGGCTGACGTAGCTGATGGTGCTTGCGGCGCGCCTAGCGGCTGTGATAAACATTTTACGCATTTGGAGAGGTGGGCTGGATGCTTTGATTTTACTGGAAGATGGATTTTTTTTTTCCAAAAATGTCGGAGATTTTGCCCCATGAATTACCGTAAAAACTACTGGTGTGCACCCTTACCTGTGTACCCATATGAAAGAGTCCTACGTTGAGAGGTACATATTAGAAGTGCAGGTGATGCATTCTGGTGCCTATAAATTAAAAATTTATGAAAATTAAATTGGGAGTTTTTACTTCATATTTTAGAAATAAAAATGATGGGGGAAAAGATTTATGATGTCTTTTTAAATGGAATTTTCTAGCGCGACCTGCCTGCTTCACTTAAGTCACTGCTTATTAAGGTCTGTCCAAAATTACAGTGGCCCACCCAAAAATGAAAACCTGGCGTCGCTCCTGTTTTAAACCTCTGCAAATTGTTGTTCTTCACTTTATCAAACTGAGAGTTTGTACAACTAATGTCAAGATGTAAAATTATAAATTCAGTCGAGCTCTTCCCTCCTTCTTTTTCTCTTTGAAACCCGACATCGGCTGTCGGGTTTCAAGGAGAAACAGGAGAGGGAGGGAAAGAAGGAGAAGAGGCAAAAAGAGTGAGTGCGACGTAGAGAATCCAGACTGCTGTGGAGATGAGCAAAACGGCTGGAAAAGTGTTGGTGTTGAACGATCTCAATAAGAAAAGTGTGGGTGTTGAATCCCCCACATCCCCCACGGGTGCGACGCCCATGATCTTGGTCACACCCACCTAGGGCTGAGAGCAAAGCTGTCATGTTTCTCAGAGCGACTGATGAGGCCTTTGACTTCATTCAGGTGTAGAACGCCTGCATCTGACTGGCCAGCAGAAGGACAGCAACAGATAATTCATGCCTGGATTTCAGATTGTTTGAGGCCCAGGTTAGCAATCACTGCCACCAGTAGGACAACATTATTGGTGGAAGTGATTGCTAACCTGGGCCTGGTGGAAAGTGGACAAAGTTGGTTGACAGAACCAACATTATTGTCATTGCCCGAGCGCCCTGAAGCATAGAAATGTGTCTCAGTAGCACAGACCAAGGCTAAACAAACACATGTAGAATAAAAAAAAAAAAAAAAAACAGTTACAGGCAGATCACGAGAGCCGCACAAGGTGCTGAAGTTAGGAAAGGGTTACATGAGGGTAGAAGGGTAGGAGAGGAGATCATTTCCTCTCTGCCTTTCAGTTCTTAAACTGTCTTCAGTCCCTCAGTAAATCCAATAATTGGGTTTAAACAAGCTCAGCTAGCTGTATGACCAGTGTGAGCTGCAGTAGCAGAACAAGCGTCCTTGGTTAACTCATTCGCTGCCAGCCGTTTCATGATCAGTAAGGCCCTTCGCTGCCAGCGTTTCTCTCTGTCTTTACTGTTTTTTAAGAGTCACAGAGTGTTGTGCGCTAGGCTGATGTTGATGCCAAAACAACCACAACAAAGCAGAGACTCACCTCTTACATCAGGAAGAATCCACGCGTTTCAAGCTTTACCCGTTCTTTCATAATCCGTTGTTGAATTGTGATCGGCAGAAGCTTTTCCAGCTCGCACCTCACTTTTTTTCAGCAGCGGCCCAAAACGATCTCCTAACACATGGATTTTCTGCTTCCTGATCACATGACGTGTGATGTATGTGGAGGAAGATTGGCTTCAGAGCTGGGATGTTTGTGCTTACGGTGCGGGGGCTCGTTCCGATGCCCACACAGTAAACAAATGCAAATGACGACGGTTGGATTTAAAATGACGACTTTAGTCATCAATGGCAGTGAATGAGTTAAATAACCAGAAGGTCAATGAAAAGCATTTCCATTTGTGAAAGCATTCGCTGATTACAGATTTTTTTCACAGCAGCCTAAAAACTTTTGCTCTGTACCTTTTGTGTTTAGAATAAAAAATGCACCATTGCTTCCTATTCTGCACCATGGATGAGTTCATAGTTGCTGCTCTAAATACATATTCATGCACAGTGTGGGGGAGGGCATTGAGCATGCAGCAGAGAGGATGAAGCCTGAGCTTTTGAACATTTATGAAACGTCAAGCAAACAGTAACCCAACGCACTCATGTGGCAGGTGGCAATAAGTCACGACATCAGGAAAAAAACAAGTTGTGAAACATCAGTACCTCCAAAACATCTTTTCAGTCTAACTCTGATCCTCTATAATAAAAATCAGTGAAATCTCAGTGGAGTTTGGCTGCAGCCTGATTTTTCATTTTCTTCCATTTTCTTTTCACTTCTTTGTCTTTAATAACTTTCGTCCTTCATCTTTTACTCTCCAGCCTTTTCCGTTCTCTTTCTCTTTGTGCCTGAGAGAAGGGATGAAGCTTGAATGTTATGATCAGAAAATGAAGTGACAGTTGTTACATAACACACCTTTAACAAACTGAAGGATGCTCTGAAACTATAGTTTGGTGACTAGCTAAGAGCAAAAAGGAAAATCAAAGGTTAGGGTTAGGCATAATACAGTCACAAGCATGAATGGAAGTCAATGTAGGGTCCTCACTAAGCTAGAAAGACAGACATGTGTGTGTGTGTGTGTGTGTGTGTGTGTGTGTGTGTGTGTGTGTGTGTGTGTGTGTGTGTGTGTGTGTGTGTGTGGTTGCATGCATGCATGGGAGCGTGTTTTGAGCTAGAGTGATTTAGCACTACTCACCCATCAGCTCTAAACATGACTCAGTTCAGAAAGACACATCCAGTAATCAGCTGTCAGACTCACCTTAACTGTGACTTGTGAAACTTTAGTTCCAATACTGACTCACTGTAATAATGTAATGGAACACCGACTGTTGCCAGCAGACTACTACATCTGCAGGTGGAACAGCAGAAACAACCTGTTCCCAAATCAGTTCACTATATTCATCTATTTGCTAAAAACAAGTCAGTGCTGTAAAAGGAAAGTGACAGAGGTGTCCATTCTGTTCAAATGAATTCACACCGGCAAATAAAGTTGCACAGTAGACTCTCAACAGCTGCTCATGCAGCCTAGAACCTGCTAGGGAATCATTTCCTAAACCTTCAGGGTCTGGTAATGAGGTAAGTCTAAACAACCAACAGGAACATGAAGACACTACGCTCAGACACAATCTGTTTTCATTTGAAGGTTTTTGTTGGAACAAGAAATGAAAAGGAGCCAAAAACAGAATCCATGTCGTTGATGGAGACCTGTGACCTTCGTTTCTCATTATTTCTCTTCAGTGTGGTGAGATGTTCCCACTTTACACAATATAATGAGAGGAAATATGTCCCACAAACTGTATCATGTTCAGATCTGCAGAAAAAAGCAAATGGAGCCAAGGGTTTAAATGAGAATGATGCAATGAAGTGTGTGTGTGTGTTTGTTATTATTCTTATCAATAAATTGTTCATTTTACGGAGATTTTGGTCTGATAACAAAACGTAACCATAGCCATGCTCATAACCTGCATGATGCAATGTTGATGCTTTTCACTTATTCAGGCTCATGATAACATTAGCCACTCAGCTAAGAGGCTTTCACATCCAGCGCTATGAGCGAGAGAGAACAGCTTCCTCTGTGAGTGTCATCGTCTGGAGATGCTCCATCCCACCACCTGGGATTTCAGAGAGGAGCAAAGAAAGGCAGACTCAGGTTTTAAAGAGAAGTCCGCTGGGACCATTTCTTTGTGTTTAATTAGATCAGAGACCGTTAGAATCACATAGAGTCAGAATGCTAAGTCCTAGTAACTCCAACTAAGCTTGTTTTTAATTAGCTTTTAAACGATCTACTGAAAACAAAATGTATTGTTTTTGGCTTTTACTCTAAGTGTACGTGTTTGTTTGTGTAAAAGCACAAAGTCATTATATATGTATACTGTACTTTTATTGTATTGTTAAGATATGTATATACATATGTATGGTTTTTTGTATACTTAAATTTGTTTGTTGATTTACATGTTCAATAAATAAATAAATAAAATAAAAAATATATGAAAAGTAAAGCATCAAAGCAGACAACACGATATGCTTATGATTTAAAGCTTCATAAACCAATACTTGTCAGCAAATCAAGGTCAATTAGATTTGGTCCTTCAGCTGTAGATGCTGTGGACTGAAGTCTGTTCTACCAAACAGCTGACCCAAACATCACAGGTTCTAAAACATTCAGCTTCCCAACCTGGCTGCTATGAATTAGCATTGATTTTGGTGGAGCTTACTGTTGGAAAATAACATAAGAACCTTCAAAATGTCATTAAGAAATACAGGATTATATATGTGGGTGACAAAAACTACAGAAATACTATGCTTTCAAATATTTGCATCATTTTAAATCTATAATTAATAATTTCTTAATACATTTCTTATTTAAAATGTTGTTTATGGTCATTGATTTACTCACATACAATAACTCTTTTTATTCATCGTTTGGCCACCAGAAACAGTTGAGAGGTTGTAAAAGGGCAAGTATATAATATGTTTCTGAGTTGGGTACAAACAAGCACTTACGGAATAAATATAGTTGATTTTCTTTATTAGCATTTTTTTGGATCAGTGTGTTGTATGTCTCAAAATGGCCAGCCTCTGTGTTTGTGTAGAAGAAGAAGTAAACATTTTTTATAGTGCCTCTCAGGATAAACAACACAAGGCGCATCGCATGAACAAATATAAAATGATTAAAATAAATAGTTTTGTATTGTAATAAAAAATGGAGAAAATGAAAATTGATTAAAAATGTGAAGAAAGACAAAATGAAAAAGAAAAGGTAATCATGGGTTTCCAAGAAAGACTTGGTAGAAACAGCAACATGAAGAGAAGGTAGTGAGGAAGAACCAACAGAGGGTCCCACCTAAGCCTGAACAGGTGAGTCTTCAGCTGTGTTTTAAAGGAGACCACTGAGTCCACTGATCCCAAGCTCAGGGGGAGATAGGAGAGAGTCTGGGGGCCACAGCAGCAAATGATCTGTCTTCAGCCTGGTGCTGCACAACAAGTAGGTTTTGGTCATTGGACCTCAGGGACCTACTGGGGGTCTAGGGACTGAGAAGATCACCAATGTAGGATGGCGCTTGTCCATGTAAGGCCCTAAAGACCAGGGGTCTCATTTATCAAGCTTGCTTACGCACAAAACGGGGTAGGAAAACTGTGTAAGCAACTTTCCATGCAAACTTTGGGATTTATGAAAGAAAACTTAGCGTGCACAACTTTAAGTTGACTAAGGACTTGGCTTACGCACATTTTGGACATGGAGAGCACCTGCAGTGCTGCTGCTGAGAAGGATACAATTATGAAATCCTGCAGCATTATCACTTGTAGTGTGTGTGTGTGTGTGTGTGTGTGTGTGTGTGTGTGTGTGTGTGTGTGTGTGTGTGTGTGTGTGTGTGTGTGTGTGTTACACACATAGGACTGCATGAGACAGCATGGTTTCATCAAATCCATTCATCTTATAATTTAGTTGAAGTAATGGTGAACAAAAATAACTTCTATTTCATGAATGACGTCTCAATAGTTAGTGAAGGACAACAACAAATTATCAACTATAAAAACACCTGGTTAGAACTTTGTTAAAAGCTTAACCGAACAGAAGGTGTTTTAAAATCCCGAAGTTGATAAAAGTTCCAAAACAATATACTGACTAAAACACCTGGTAAAAACTTATTTTAAAAAGCTTTACCACCCGAAGGTGTTTAAAACCGAGGTCAGTAAAATTGCCACAAACATAAGCCCCATTCCCATCTGTACCGGGGCGGGCCGGCCTGAGTGCTTCCTCACTTTCCTCACGTCCCTGCTCCGGAATGCGGACGTGACTCAAGTCACATCCGCAGGGGGGCGGTCCCCAGAAATCGGCGGGAGAAATTGGCGCTAAGATGTCAGTGATGTCATATATCAGCGACTATTTAAGCCGCCCTGTGTTGACACCTGTGTATCAGTCATTGTAAACAATGGAGAACTTCGTGGTGATATTTTTCATGGTTCTGCGCTTGTGGCTCGTTTTGGGGGCCAGACTCCGTGCCAGACAGGCCGAAAGGCGTCAGCTTCGCCAGCTGAGGAGGGATGAGAGGAGGATGAAATCAGTTAAGCGTCGCCGAGACATGCAGGAAGCCATTCTGAAGCAGTACAACACATTGCTGCGATTACGACAACGCAGACGACGCATCCTAGTAATTGCTAAAATTCCAACGCTGACGTGTGTGTTCAATACACTTCAAGTTAATAAAATTCGTTTAATTTGTTTTAGATGGCTATTTTGGAAGGCTCCAGCTGCAGACGCGCAATCTGGTCACTCAACCGATCCTCTGACTGGTGGGATAATTACGTGCCTCGTTACACGAAACGCAGTGGTTGGAGCACTTCAGAATGTCTGAGGAGACGTTCATGTTCCTGTGCGGCCAGCATTGCAGCAAAAAGACACTTTCTTCCGTGAGTGTGTGCCTCTGAGGAAGATTGTGGCTATTGCTTTGTGGAAATTTGCTACAGGTTCAGATTACAGACCCATCAGTGTTTTGTTTGGTGTTGGCATCTCAACTGTTGCCAAGTGTGTGAAGGACTTTTGTGCTGCTGCAGAAGCATTGCTGTTGCCGGAACTGATTCATTTACCCGATGAGGGGAAATTTTGGGAGATAGCATCCTATTTTGAGAGCAGGTGGGGGCTGCCACAGTGTGTGGGTGCTATTGATGGCTCACACATCCCTATCATAGCACCTGGAAACTTTCACACAGACTATTTCAACCGGAAAGGGTGGCACTCGCTCATCTTGCAAGCTGTGGTTGATGGAAAGGGACTGTTTTGGAATGTTTTTGCAGGGCTTCCAGGGAACATGCACGATGCAAGGGTCCTGAGACTTTCCAACATCTGGGATTTGGCAAGCCGTGGAAATCTCTTCCCTGACCATTCCATCCAAATTGCTGGCGTTGACTTTGGATACTGCATACTGGGTGACTCTGCTTACCCGCTGCAAGACTGGCTCCTGAAACCATTCACAGACACTGGGCAACTGACAGAGCAGCAACGTCTGTTTAACAAGAAGTTCAGCCGGGCACGTGTGGTGGTTGAAAATGCCTTTGGTAGGCTGAAGGAAAGGTGGCGTTGCCTACTGAAAAGGAATGACTGTGATGTCAGTCTGGTGCGTTCCATGATTCTGACCTGCTGTGCCCTGCATAATCTGTGTGAGAGCCATGGGGAGCATTATGACAATGTGTGGACGACTGAAACAGAATACCTTGAACCTGTGGCTGCACCCCCACCACCACAAAACACAGATGTGGGAGGGAGAGCAAAGCGTGATGCTCTGATGATGCACCTTGTGGGGCAGCAGTGATTTAATTTCATCTGACTGAATGTTTTGCCCAAATAAAGTTTTCACCACTCAGCAAATGTTTGACCCTTGAACTTTTTAATGCACCACCACCTAAAAATTGTAAACATGAGCAAATATATTTCATGAGTTCGTATTAAGTCAAGTGTGGACTGTACACATTTGAGCTTCTGATACTTCTAAACACGTCTGCTGACAAATGAAGGAAATACTCTTAAATCCAAAAAATATATGGACATCATGTCCAAATGAATGCAGATCAGCTAGACAAATTTGACTTAAGCAATTGTTTTATGCACATCCAAGGCTTAGCCATATGTCTCAAGTTGTTAAGGCAAGTGCAAGTAAATATTTGGAATCTTGTTTACATTGCCAGACAAAAGTTCTTATTAGCCAAGTGTGGAGTGCACATTAGAGCATCTGATCCTTCTTTACACTCCAGCTAACATAACCTAATCTTGTCTACACTGACACCTACCTGGTAATTATTCCTACATAAATCTGAGATGAATAAAGCAAATACCCAAGGCTGGTGTATGCTATTTTAGCACAAAGTTTAATATTGGAACTATGATTGGACCTTTCCACTTCACAGTCTTTGTAAAGAACAATGATGGATTACACGTTGCATTGTCAAACACTTTATTGCACATCTAACAAAGAAAAAAAAAAGATCAGGTCATTTGGTTGATTTCTGAAAAGCAGACACCAAACTGCGCAGCACATCCAAAAAGGAGTCATTGAATTGCTGCTGTGCCATCCTCTCCTCTCGTCTCTCAGCCCGCTCCTCTCGTCTCTCCTCCCTGTCCAGGCGTCTGTCCTCCGCATCTGCCTCCATTTGCTGTTCCATTAAGCTGTTCATCCTCCTCGCAGTCTCCACGAACTCTCCACCAGCGTCTCCATCAATGGTGACACGCTGGTGCTCCCCCGCTTTTATTTCCTGAATAAACACCAAGAAGATGTAAATGTAATCACACGTGCTTGTCATATTTTGATGTTGTTGTTGCAAATGAACTCACCGTAGCGTGGTCTGCTGCCCACCGACGGCGCTGAGACGCTCGGGCTGCAGCTACGGCCGCTGTCGGCGGATGAGGGCCCAGCGTCCATGTCCCCGGTGTCGGGCAGGTCCTGGCTCTCATCGGCGCACATTTCTAGAGTTGTATCTTTTATAATGAGAAAACAGTTACTTAATATGCACAAACACAAGTGCTAACCGAAGACGTTAATGGGCAAGCTAGGCTAGTAGGCATGCCACAACTAGCCTGGAGTTAGCCTAGCCTTTTGGTCGCACATCAGCGCTACCCAAAGCTAGCACACCATTTTGTCCGCACTATAGTACAGTGTAGCACAAACGGAGGTCATATTATTACTCATTATGATAAGTGCTCACTCACCGTTGTCCTGAGGTCCAGTGTTACACTGTAAACCCAAAGGTTCAAAATAATCAAATACATTGAGTAGATAAAACTCATAATAAAAAAATAGTTTATAGAACTCAAATGTGTTGAGCTTGTTCAACCTTTTCCTTGTTTTAAGTAATTGAACTCAAATGTTTTAATTAATATGAACTATTTCTTTTTTTTAAGTAAACAGAACTTTAATTAATCAATGAAGGACAACTTAACTTTAATGAGTAATATTGACAAAAAATGATTGATTTATTATTTTATGTTTCTATGTTATTCCATTCGTCTTTACGTCAACACTAAAATGTGTCTAATAAAAAGACTCGTATCTTCTTTTTTTAAATTGTGGATTTCCAGGAAAAACAACCACAAACTAGCAATTTTGATGGATTGCAGGAACAATAAACAACTGCTGGGCGTGGTGCATTGTGGGTAGTCAAATTTTCAGTTATTTTGCTCTATTTTGGGGTGTTTATGCATGTTCATTGTGGAGGATTGTTGTTCTCAGTCATTATTTCATTCAGTGTTGCAGATGTGGTGTTACTTTTTGTATCATGTTTGCCCCATAAGTGAGGAGGTTGGTCAAAGTAATGCTGTATGGCTGTGCCGTCCCATTGTTATTAATACTGTGGTTGTTCACACCAGGTACTCCTGACTTGACTTTGAGTGTCCCACTTTCATTGGCTGTTAGCATCTAGGGGTGTGTGAGTCATGATCTGGTGTTAGTTACTGCCTTCACCAGCCTGTCACATTGTCACTTTTAAGTAAATTCAGCTTATTTGGGTTAGGGTTTAATAGGTCCATTTAGAGTTCATATAAGATGTATTATTTAAGTTAGTAAAAACATGTAATAAAGTTCAAATAAAATAAAATATGCAAGTTTAGTGAAATAAAACTTTTTAAGTTGCTTAAGTGCTAAGTTATAGGTTGGAGGTAGTTAAATGCTTTGATTTTATTCAGGTCATATTTTTTAGGTTATGGTAAACATAGTTTTTGATAAGTTAACTTAAAAATTATTAGGTAATCAGTTTCCTCATAAATTTTGAGTTCAGTGAACTTATTCGGGATTGCAGTGTAGCTGGAGTGGCTGTGTCCACGCCACTCTCCCGGCCATTACTCACTGGCCTCTCACCATAAATGGCGTCCATTTCGGCAATGGGTCGGAGGTGCATTAACCGTCGGAGGTCGCATTAACCGTCGGAGGTCGCGCTTCTGTTCTGCATCTGCACTTGACAGTCACTCGTTCTGCACCACTGAGCTAAATGTAAGTAGCCGCCATAAAAGTTGCTTAAATGTTGTAAATGTTTTTAAGACGGACATGGTGAGTAATGTTGGCCACGTAGCAAGCTAATATGCTAAGTCATTGCATGAGTTAGCTGTGTTATTAACTTTGTGTGCGACTAAAGTCCGTTTATTAAATTAAATGAGCAGCGCTATCTCATTATTAAAGGTTAGCATTACTTTAGATACTTTTTATTAGACTTCTAGAGACTTATTCCCTCCATTTTTGTCCACTCCATCGTAATTTTTTAAACGTGACGTTCTGAGAAAAAAATAAAAGCGGGAGCTCAGCGCCACCAAGTCAAACTTAAACGTCCACTTATTAAAAGTAAATGAGGAGTGGTCTCTTGTACAGCGATGAAAAAATCAGTCTGTGTTGTAAACTATTTCCCCATAGCACCCGTGCGATAGCTTTGCAAGCAGCCTGGTTTTTTAACCGTAGAAGAGGATTGTGACTGCAAGAGACGAAGCGGTGCTGATCTCGATGCTATGTTCCCTCCTTCCCTCCATTTTGTCCCCTCCATAGTTTTTTTAAAAGGTGATGTTCTGAGGACAAAAAAAAAAAAAACGGTAAGTTCAGTTAGCTCGCGGGAGTTTGTCAGTTTTTGTGAAAAGTTTTATTTAATACACGCATAGACATACAAATTTTGTTAATGTTTTTATCATCAAATTAAATAGTGCTCAGTTGCACATATCTTGAATGCAGAACGCTGTTTCTATTAATTTCACAGTATTTTAGTGTTGTAAATTCGTCCTTACTGTACACTGTTACTCCAGATTCTTTTCTTTAAATGTTATGTTTTTAGCTTTGTGTGGATAAGTCAAATTACACTTGAATCTCCTCACACACACACACACACACATATATTTTATATAATTTAGATGATTTAGCTTCATATATAGTGGAGGACTGCCTAAATTTTGCAGACTAACACAGATCTACCTTGTGATTCACAATGTTTGTTTTCTCTACTGATTATGCTTCCTGGTGTAGATGTGCATTCCTATGAGCTGTCAGCCACATCGGGAAGCCTGTCTGTGAATCTGCAGTCAGACTTCAATGATCCAACCCCACTCTCTGCACACAAGATTGATGGCATGCTGCTGTTGACCCCCAAGAGGTTCATACAAGTGAGACCACTGGTGAGTAATTCTCACAATCTGCATTTTTGATGGCGCATCCTAAATAACATGACTATATATGTATGTATGTATATATGTATACAGATTAGGGCTGTCGCGGTTGAGGAATTCCCCCTGCGGTGAGTCAGGGCAGCTCAATATTGCGGTATGCGATATTATTGCACCCCGTTTTTATTTATGTACTTAGCAAATTTGTTTGTTGATTACCAAACTCATGTCAATATTTCCTTTGAAACATTGTGCTTACATATTTAAAAAATGTTAGAAAAAATACATGGCCATTTTTAACACTTTATTGAATGCAGATCGAAGGGCAGTTAAGGCATTTTCTGACTGAAATTAAAAACAACATTCAGGAGGTTTAACTTTGAAATGCAAATTTGGCTGCACATATAACAGAAATAAAAAAGTGCCCGTTTTGTTTTGTAGTTTAAAATAAAGTATACAAAATGAGATGTCCTAGGCACTGTCATTTCACTTTCACACACAAGAATAACATAACTCGGTCATGTCCTTGTTATGCGCAAGGAAAACCAGCATGTTAACCTTATGCGGTTTGAGAGGGGTGACAACATTTCCAGCGACACTAAAAACCCTCTCGGATGGTGCGCTTGTTGCGCAAATACACATGTACTTACGTGCGACTTTGGAGAGCAATAGAAATCTCCCATGTTTGTTGCGCCACCATGTCAGAGGGTTTTCATTAGGGTCAATGGGTTCCTCCTGCAGGTAGCAAGTGAGCTCCAGCTCGACTCTAACTCTCTTCGGGACGGTTACAGATGACGTGCTTGTCCGTGACTTCAGCAGGTCTCCAAGCGTTTTTTTCTTTGCCGCTGGTGGCAGCACTGCCTGCTCCAAGGTCTCTGGCTGGGCTGCAGCTGACGCACTGACACCGCTCCCTCCATCTTCCATGTGTACTATCTCCTCAATCAGCACGGACTTTACCTCTCAGCATGCGCTTTCGCGAGATTTAATCAAGTGCGGTAATGGCGGTGGCACGTCCTGCAGCGCGGTGGGTTTCTTAATATTGCGATATTTTCTTCTTGCGGTTACCGCGACAGCCCTAATACAGATTTGTCTTTTAAAACTGGTGAATATACAATTTACAGGTAATGCCTTTATGCTATGAGTATTAGAGCCACTGATGGAAAAAAATGTAGAATTCTGAGAAAATAAGTCATAAATCTGAGTTTAATCTCAGAGTTCTGACTGGTACCTAAAACAAAAAAAAAGGGAAATTGGGGAAGATTATGAGGGGGGATCAGAATTCTGACTTAAATCTTAAAATTCAGGCTTTTTTTTTTGTTCGTTTGTTTTGATTTTTTTTAACAAAAAAAAATCCTAAATAGTTTTTTGTTTGTTTGGTTTTAGGTTCATGAAAAAAGTCAGAATTCTGACTTTAATCCCAGGATTTTGAAATTATCTGACTTTTTTTTCTCAATTCTTTTCTTTTTCTTCAGTTACTCTAATACTCTTAGGCAATAAGGCAGTATTAGGGCCACTGAAGGAAACAATTGAATACTGAGATACATGTCAGAGTTCTGACTTTATTTATTTTAAGAATTTTTTCTTCTTCAGTGGCCCTAATACCCCTCCGTATTATGTAATGGTAAACACTTCAAATTAACTTTTGAATTCAGCAGTTTATCATTGGATTTAGATGCAGATATCACTTTCTTGGAAAATTGGTCAGAGCAGTTTGGCATTAAGTAAAAACTTGACAGTATTTACACTCTTAATAATCTTCTTAGGAATTACATGATGTCCACACAAGGCGTACCACTGTTCTCCATGCCCTTCCTGTCTATCTACGTGAGGAAACCTCTGGATTTTTGAGGACATGTGTGGTAAGTCCCAGTATTGTAAATTTGAACAAATCATTCTATTTATTTATGCATAAAGACAACACAAGGACAACGCACATGAACATTTTGGAAAATGTGCCATTGTTTCATCTACAAACCTTTGGCAAGATGTTTAAGCCTGCCACACACGAGAGCAATCAGCTGAGCAAACGGCCTCGAATGACTGTTTGCTCAGCAGATTGCTCGCTGTGTGCGCCTAATTTTCACTGAGTTTTCCGCCTCACGAAACGCTGAGGTGAATATCTGACCAGTTAGATATTTTCCGCCTCACAGGGGTAAAAACTCACCATGTGTGCACTACTGAGCTGCTGGCTGAGCTGAAATATTCTAGTGGCCAATCAAAGCACTTTCTCCGCTCACATGACCCCAAGATGTATTCAGATGCAGCCCCTTGCCTTGTCTGCTTGTCTGAAAAATAAACAAAACGGTACCTTGTGGATCGATGGGCCCACTGTTTCCATTACCCTTTCGGAAGGATTCTGGGTCTTCCAGGTGCATCTCTTGGAGTAAATTGGCATAAACTCCTTGCCTGGTCCATCTTTCCAGCTACTGTAACCATATTTTCCCAACCTTGAAATGCCGGTGGCGGCGACGTTTCATCAACAAAAAAGGATAGGCATTTCCTCCGTTTCCAGCTCTGTCTCTGTGTTGTTTCTTTTCTGACATGCAGACAGGGGGCTGCCATCTTGGGGTCATGTGAGCGGAGAACGTGCTTTGGTTGGCCACTAGAATATTTCAGCTCAACCAGCAGCTCGGTAATGCGCACACGGCGAGTTTTTACCCCTGTGAGGCGAAAAATATCTTAACTGGTCAGATATTCACCTCAGCGTCTCGTGAGGCGGAAAACTCTGTGAAAATCAGGCGCAAATGGCGAGGTATCTGCTGAGCAAGCGGTCATTCAAGGCCGTTTGCTCAGCAGATGACCCTCATGTGTGGCAGGCTTTAAGACACTGAGAAAAATCAACAATCACTGCAAAGAATTCAAGCAGCTTTCATTAGCATAACACTGGCACACACGGAAGCCATCTCACTTTATTCGTAAATGAGAGCACAAAGCAACAGAATGAACGGGAGTAGGGCTGGGCGATATGGCCTAAAATCAATATCACCATATATTGAAGATCTCACCTCGATAACGATAAGTAGACGATAACTACAGGAATGCGTAGCAACAATATTTGTCCACTAGATGGGGCTGTCTCATGTATTACATTGACTAAAATTTTACATGACTCAAGGTGCTACAGCTTCTTAAAGGGACATAAATGTGGCCAACTTACACATCTTTTCATTTTTTTATTATCAAATTTATTGACATGGGAAAAATTATCTGGATGAGAGACAAGAACTTGGATAACGATAAATATTTGACATGTTGCCCAGCCCTAAACAGGAGTCTATCAGACTGCATTTATTGTTATTTACATGACAATCTACTGAAATAAAAATGGCCACAGTCAGAGTTTCAGTTCAGATGTGATTAGTGTATGATCTCCCTTTCATTTTTGTAAGGATGATACCAATGAGCCGGACCTCGGATGCAGCAGTTGTCCTCCTGACAACCATCACCGATGATGCAGAGTCCAGTTACGTACGACCCAGTGAGAATCTGTTATCCTAGAGGGTGATGTGATTGTCAACCTCTCCAGCCTTCCTGATGCCTTCCTGGTAATGTTCGGCCTCATCTATGCCTTACATCTAGATTATCCGAAGGGACTGACCAACACATTTGAGTTCACGCAGAAAATCTTACTTGGTCTTGATGAGTCTAAACTGTCACCCATGCTGCAGAGTCAAAAATGACCTGATGTTAGATGTGTAACTCAAAATCTGAAAGAGTGGTGGATTCAGATGGCTCACTCTGTTAGAGCATTGTCCACATCCACAATGTAATTTACTATTTGTCTGCTCTTTAATTGTTGATGTTAAAGTAACACACCACCATTTGGGCAAATATGTTCATTTTCCACTTCTCCTTGAGTTAACCCTCCCACTGTCCTAATGGGTGTGACCCCCGCGAGGAAAGTTGACCATTGAGCAGGGTTGATGGTTCATCCCTTGGGTCCACGTGGCAGGGGTGAGGAGTGAGCACCACCTCACCCCTGCCACGTGGACCTCAAGGGATAAACCATCAACCCTGCTCAATGGTCAACTTTCCTCGCGGGGTCACCCATAAAGACAGTGGGAGGAACAGTTGAGTTTTACCTTTTCTCTGTTCGTCCAGCCGTTCTGAGTCTGGCAACTCTCATTTGTGGCTTTAGTTTAGCGTGAATAATTGAATCGGATTAGCCCATAGGCTAATCCGATTCAATACTCAACTGGTTTTATGCCAAATGGCATAAAGTACTCATTGACTTACTTGATAGTGGTTAGTGTAATTCATATTTTGTTAATGTTGAATTGATGTGCATCCTGATGTTGCTTTAAACCACCTACTCAAAGAAAGACTACACACTGCTGTTGTCCAGTTTTCAAAAGTGTGCGTTTGTAATTGTTTCTTTCAAATTTTGTTTTATTTTCTGTTTGAGTTGGCTTAATCGGTAACTTTAATTTGATCATAATTTGAAAATATATTTAATATAAACTCCAAATATTTAAGTTTATTTATGGTCTGATATACTCAAATATCTGAGTTTATAAACTCAGAAAATATGAGGCAACTGATTGCCTTACAGTTTTTGAGTTCTGCCTACTTATTCGGGTTTACAGTGTACGAACTGTAAAGATTTTGTGGTGTCAGAGTTCACCTAACAGTTCAAGTGTTCATTTTTTTGCTTTGTGTGTTCACAGGGCATGCTCAGTTGAAGTTTCCATCTCTGCGCGTTCAAGATGTAAGAAAAATAACACGAAAGAAATGCAACAACGAAAACTTCAAAAAGGCATCAACAACCAAGCAAGTGGATCCATAAAATGGACTGATTTTTTTAAAGGCATTTTTAAAAAGTCTTTCAAAATGGACAGAATTAACACGTCATGTTCAGAACAGTTTGCGTTCTCATCTTTGATTAATCCTGGTAAACAGGTCTGTTTTTGTTCTGTTCTAATTCTCTCTGTTTAATAAATTTAAACAAAATGACTTAGCTATTTTATTTTACTTTTTTTCTCTGCATAAAGACGAAGTATCAGTAAATAGTGGAAAGTAAATGTATTGGTAGTAAGCAAATAGCAGATGTTAAATGTTACTTGCAGTATGTGTTTATAGAAAAAATAGAGATACTTAAATGTACTAAAAGAATATTACGTCAAGTTTACTGTAAAGTATACTTTCAAAACTGTAAGTATACTCAATTATATAAGAAGTACACTACAAGTAAACATATATTATTACTTTAAGTATAATTTTAAGTATACATTCAAAGAGAAAAGTATACTCAATTATTTCAGAAGTACACTACAAGTAAACTTATAATGTTACTTAAAGTTTATTTTTAAGTATACTTTCAAGGGCAAAAGTTTACTCAATTTTATTAGAAGTAAACTTATACTGTTACTTTTAAGTATACTTTCAATGAGAAAAGTATACTCAACTATATCAGGAGTACACTACAAGTAAACTTATATTGTTACTTTTAAGTATACTTCCAAGGAGAAAAGTATACTCGATTATATCAGAAGTACACTACAAGTAAACTTTTAAGTATACTTCCAAGGAGAAAAGTATACTCAATTATATCAGAAGTACACTACAAGTAAACTTATAAGTATACTTTCAAGGAGAAAAGTATACTCAATTATATCTGAAGTACACTCCCAAGTACACTTGTGAGGTTACTTTAAGTATACTTTCAAAGAGAAAAGTATACTCAATTATATCAGAAGTACACTACAAATAAACTTAAATTATTACTTTGAAGTATACTTGCAGTATACTTCAAGTATACTTTTAGTGGCCCAATTTAGTCCCAAGGAGTATACTTCTAAGTAAACTTTAAGAACAAGTATGCAAATAAACTTCTGTACACTTAAGTATACTTGAAATTATATACTTAAAGTATACTTCTTTTTCGTAAGGGAAACCATTTCTACTGCCGCCGGTCTGCTCCACTCCTGCTGTTGTGGTCCTTGACGGTCCTGTACTCAGCTTTGAGCTTTTTTATTTTTTCTCGGCACTGCTTCGAGGTGCATTCAAAGCCGTGGGTGGACATTGCCAGTGCAAGTCCCTGAAAGATCTTTTCATTACGCACCGTACCATCCAGTTCGCGCTGGATTCTCTCGTTGCTGAGCAAAGAGAGGAAGGTTTTAACCTCTTCATTGCTCCAGGGGTTAGGAGAGGAGGTCTGGGAGCAGGGAGAAGCCATGATGTCAACGCTGGTGAACTGGAGATTGAGTTGAGTTTGAGGTGGGCGCGATTCTGTGACATCACTACAAATAACACCACAGGGTCAGTCAGAAGATTTTATTGAAGGGGAGGGTAACACATCACTTGACCAATCAGTGAAGAGTGGGCGTGTTGGGCCAGGTCAGCCTGAAGTAGTACCCCTCGGGAAGAGGGCTGGGAATGAGCCTTGGTTGGCCCGGGAAAATACCAGGCCACCCAGATATGTAAACAACCTACGCTGCCCGGCCCGACCCGGTACAGATGGGAATGGGGCTCAAGTTAACCTTAAAACCAAACTGCAAAAAAGATCCCACTGGATCATTCAAAAACTTCTTACTAAGATTTAAAAACCAAACCAACATGAATCTAAACGAAAGTGGTTGAAACCAAACTAAAAACCAGGAGGCCAGCAGAACCCCTGCACTGCTGCCTCCCAGACTGCTGAAGGCACAGCCTTTTTATACAGGTGTTGGCAATCAACCAGATGTAGCTCAGCTGTGCTCCTCAGCAGCCTGAGAGAGAGGAGAATGAGGGGCGGTGTCAGGCTGATTCACCAGAGCTGGGTGATCCTGGCTCCTGCTCTTCCCTGGCCAGACTGGCAACCGTAACAGTTGTAACGTTATGAAGTTATGATTTTCAGCTCCTAAACGCTGCCCCTGTGCACATTTACACCCGTGTAGGAAACGCCAAGGTCGTCTGTTCCTCAGACTGTTTACATTCCAGGAGAAGAGCCAGAAGAAGGAAGAAGAACGCTTTTACTTAGTCAAAGTACTTTGTGATTAAAAATTAAGCAAAACATATGTTGATCAATAATAATCAAGTGAATGGTCTGTGAAATAAAGATGTCATGATTTATGTGTTTAATGAGTAAACAGGACAACATGCACAGACAGACTGACACTCATCCCCATGGCAACGCATGACACATTGCTCCAACCAATCAGAGCCTTCGGCTGCCGCAAGAGAATCTGGCTTGTTGACTTAAAGTGTCCAATCCGCTTTACTAAAACTTATCAACAATTCAGAGATATAAAACAAGGCAACGCCATTTTAAGCTCAGTTCCATTTTGACTTCAGTTCTATTCACCGTCATCCCAAAGAGAAGCACAGCCTGGCCAGATGTGTTTTCTTCTTTAAACTAAGAACTGTGAAGTTGGAGATTTTCGTCGTTTAACAACCAGACGACATCCTTTCAAAATAAGAGCACCTGCTGACGCTGCCGATGGTTACCTGGGTCGACCCTTCAGACGGGCTTTGAAACTCAACTGCTTGCAGCATTCTCGTTCGCACAGGCATCTCTGGAGAAGTCAGTTGGACCATATCAAACTGCACAAGGGTCCCACAGGTTTGGCCGATACCGACAACAACAATCCACCGACTTCAAAAGGGGGGTGATACATACGTCCCGTTGGTTCCACAGATTTCTGTCTCTGATGACACAAATTTGTTTGTTTGTGAGTGTGCATGGTTGTCTTTCCTGTTATACGTCACGTGCAGACTTAAGGTGTGTTGAGACGGACGTGCTGTGGGCTCCTGGAGTCAGGGAAACGGCCAGGTAACAGTGAGTGGGTTAGGCCACATAGTACTGTTGTCCAAAAAAAAATTTTTTTTTTATCTTTACTAATCATACTTCCTTAGGGGTATGTTAACATGAACATGATTACTAACCACTGATTTACACTTTAGTACTGATTTACATTTCTGTTTTTTATAGTACCTTTGACCAGTTGATTTTAACAGTGAATATTATGATTTTGGCTATCAATTCTTTGATTTATCTCACAGGGCTATAACCAATTTTGCCCCTGTCCTGACAGCTTGTATTTCCAGTGAGGTTTCACTGATACCAGTTAGGGTTTCTTTCATTTTTCTGCTTCTCGCATCATCCTTTTTGCACCTAACACAGACAGGGCTGCATCCATTTCTTCACTTAATGGGTAATTACACATAAAACTAACACATAGTACAAAAGGCACTAATAGAGTTAGCTTTTTAGTTTTTTTTTTTGATGACATGAAATGCAATTTTGTCGTGTCTACATTGAAGTGCCTGCACTGTGCTCTCTCTCCTCTGCTGAGCTTGTGTGGATCCTGCTTCCTGGGGGAGGATCCGTGACTCGTCATCTGCATCGACTACTCCTGGGTGGGACTCCGGCTCGTTGGCCTTGGACGACTGTGGTTCAGGCATTGCTGCTGGGACACCTCATTCGTTGGGATTACTGTCAACTGCTCTTCCCTTTTTGTGGATTACGATAAGTACTGTTGCAGAGTTCAATTTTTATTTGGAATATTACCCTGCCAGTGGATACAAAGATCAATTTGATATTTGGAATACTACCCTGTTCGTGGATACGTACAAGATTTGCTCCTGCTTTGCTTTATTGCCCGTGAGGATATAAAGTTGCTGTTGCTTCGTTTATGGCTTCCATGGGGAATAATTAATAACCTGCTGATTTGTGTTCTTCCTGAGGAGTATGCAAGACTATTCTTCGGAGTGGGGTACGTACCTCACCACTGATGGCTGTTCCCTTGGGATCGCATCCTGTTCTGTTGTCAAGATTCTTCATAACTTGGGTTTGTTCAACGACCAAGTGGTCTCTTGAAGGACCACATTGACCTTGAAAAGGGGGGATATGTAACGTTATGAAGTTATGATTTTCAGCTCCTAAGCGCTGCCCCTGTACACATTTACCCCCGTGTAGGAAACGCCAAGGTCGTCTGTTCCTCAGACTGTTTACATTCCAGGAGAAGAGCCAGAAGAAGGAAGAAGAACGCTTTTACTTAATCAAAGTACTTTATTTGTGATTAAAAATTAAGCAAAACATATGTTGATCAATAATAATCAAGTGAATGATCTGTGAAATAAAGATGTCATGATTTATGTGTTTAATGAGTAAACAGGACGACATGCACAGACAGACTGACACTCATCCCCATGGCAACGCATGACACATTGCTCCAACCAATCAGAGCCTTCGGCTGCCGCAAGAGAATCTGGCTTGTTGACTTAAAGTGTCCGATCCGCTTTACTAAAACTTATCAACAATTCAGAGATATAAAACAAGGCAACGCCATTTTAAGCTCAGTTCCATTTTGACTTCAGTTCTATTCACCGTCATCCCAAAGAGAAGCACAGCCTGGCCAGATGTGTTTTCTTCTTTAAACTAAGAACTGTGAAGTTGGAGATTTTCGTCGTTTAACAACCAGACGACATCCTTTCAAAATAAGAGCACCTGCTGACGCTGCCGATGGTTACCTGGGTCGACCCTTCAGACGGGCTTTGAAACGCTGTGACCGCGGTTTCGACCAGCTCCAGCGCACATCCGAGGTCTTCAGACCTGGCATTTCCTGATCTACCTGGGAGGCCCCCACTGGGTACGTACACGGCAAAATAGCAGCTCATGTCATCACTTTATAAGCCTCGTGATATCTAGTCATAACAATCAAAGACTACCAGATTCAATGACGTCAGCCTAAGGAGTCTGAACCAACCACACACACACACACACACACACACACACACATCGAACATCACATTCATTTCCAAACAACACAGAGTTAGTCCTGATAGATTGTAGAATTTATAATAAAATTCTTAAACGATCCCAACTCTCTCTTTTCTTGTCTCAAGGTCAATACAGAGTGTTAAATGAACTCCCTGATGATAAAAACAACCTATTCTTCTGATTATAAAAACTAGATCTACTTACAGTATATTAAAATACAACTCTAGATCGTTACATCACTCTATTTCACTACACAGTCTACGATAATGTTTTATCTTATCTTTGGTCTGGGAGGTGTAAGAGGAGATGAAAGCATGAATTTAAAGTTCATGTTTGGAGACCAACCTTCACAGTTTGGAGGCTCACGCTGGTGAGGAGACACCATTAGTTCTAGTAACACCTGGGCTCCCAAGGCCTGTTCTGACAGGATGGACGTTACGGGACCCTTAAGGATTCCAGTTGGATGATTGGAGGATTATTTAGGAGGACTGGAATGAACAAACTGATCTCAGTGGTGAACGGTTAAATGAGTGAGTGAACCCACCACCAAGGATGAACTCTGCTAACTTTAAAAATCAGCTGCTCTAAATAAGCATGAAGGTCAGAGAGGAGCTCTAGGATGGACATGGATAAAGGAACTGTAATGTAGAGGTAAAGTAGGGCAGGGCCAACGTTAGCAGCTGTCATACGGTCCATCTGAAATGTTTGAATTTCATTTGGCTTGTTATGTGACAGGTTAGATGACAGTCTCATGTTAGAGTTTTGTCATGAGAACATTGAGATAGCTCACACACTGATGGCATCTAAAAAAAATTATTTTTTTTTTTCAAAGTAAAGAATAATTTCAATCATAATTGAAATCTACAATTGTGCACGTCCTGTTCTCACTGATTGGATAGAAATCCTTCCATCAAACATTGTGTGTGTGTGTGTGTGTGTGTGTGTGTGTGTGTGTGTGTGTGTGTGTGTGTGCACGAGCAAATTGTGAACTGGCATTGTGATTTTGCACTACTTAGATGTAGCCATCCTTACGCTGACCACAATGCAACTAAGTAACTTTTACTTTGAGTACATTTTATTTACGATACTTTTTAGCTTTACTTGAGTAAAAATTTAGGCAAGTACTTTTACTTGTATTTGTGTAAAAAATGATCAAAGTAATAATAATAATAATAATAATAATACATTTTATTTCAAGTGCCTTTCAAAGCACGAAATATAAGGAACAGCAAGCAATACAAACAACAAGAAATAAGTGCTAAGAGTAATTCTCAAGGGTAGAGTCAGAGCAGTACGATGGATAATAAACTAAAAAGAGTAGATGGACTGAGGACAGTTACAATGAGTAAGCCAGGCGGAACATGTGAGTTTTGAGTTGAGACTTGAAGGATGAGGTGTTTATATTGCAGAGGTCAGGCGGTAGAGCGTTCCAGAGTTTTGGAGCTGAGTGGCTGAAAGCTCTGGCTCCCATAGTACAGAGACGAGTGCGAGGAACAGACAGGGAAGTTTAAGATGATGATCGGAGAGAGTGAGTGGGAGTGACAATGTGGAGGAGATTAGAAAGATAAGGGGGAGCAAGATTATGGATGGCTTTAAAGGCATGAAGAAGTATCTTATAGTCAATTCTGTATTTGACAGGGAGCCAGTGAAGTTGTCACAGGACGGGGGTAATGTGATCAAAAGAGGTCTTAGTGATTATCTGGGCAGCTGAATTTTGGACTAACTGTAGCTTGTTGAGTGATTTTAGAGGGAGATTGGAGAGGAGGGCATTACAGTAATCGATGCGACTGGTGACCAGGCTGTGGACCAAAATAGCAGTGGACTGCTGACTGAGGGAGGGGCGGAGCCGATTGATATTACAAAGACGAAAATAAGCAGTTGTTATTGTATTGTTAATTTGAGGAATGAAGGATAAGGTGTTGTCTAAGATGACACCCAAGCTCTTAGCTTTGGCGGTGGGGAGAAGTGTGGTGTTGTCGAAGCTGAGTGAGAATGAACTGGTCTTGGAAAGAGATGAGTTGGTGCCAATGAGGAGGATCTCAGTCTTATTGCTGTTGAGCTGTAGAAAGTTAGAAGAAAACCAGGATTTGACTTCGGTGAGGCAACTGAGAAGGGAGAATGAAGGGAGCGGTGGGTTTGGTTGGATAGAGAAGTAGAGGCTGGGTGTCATCGGCGTAGCAGTGAAAATGAATATTAAATTTCCTGAAGATATTGCCAAGTGGGAGTAAGTCGATTATGAAGAGAAGGGGGCCTAAGACTGAGCCCTGAGGAACTCCAGAGGTAACTGACTTGGGGTTAGAGTGGAAGGTGCACAGTTGGGCAAATTGAGTGCGATTAGATTGATATGATTTATTGGTATTGGCACTCGTAGGAAATGTTAGTACTCTTTCCGCCTCGGGAGAATTAGAGTGGAACTGCAACTTTAGCCACTCGTTCTTGGCTTCAAAAATTGTAGACCATAAGGGCCCCTTGATTTAATACTCTAGGCTTGACCCTCCCCACTGAGTGGATAGGGCACACCTCACAGTAGATCAGTTATTCATTGTTCTATGTGTGTGAAACAGGTTGGAGCCAAGCCTGATTCTAATTGATAACAGCTTGTGTAATTTATCGGGTGTTTGAGACTAATCTGTTGCAAACGACTCCAATGTTGTTTAAAAGATGGACAGATTGTCCTTGTGGAATAATTAAAGTGACACAGGTGAGTGTTTTGATATGAAACTAATTATCTATTAACCATTTTTCACCTCATAAAGGTTGGGTCATGGAGGTAATGGATCCACAAGTGAAGATCAAACATCCTTCTCCCCAGGGCTGACCTAACCCTAACCTTATGCACCCTTGATGATAGAAGTTTTCACCCTAGCTGTAAGGCTAAGCCACTCTATGGAGGAAGCTTGATGATGGTTCTGCACAGACTTTAAAGTGAATAATGTGACTAATAAAATTTAACAATGTAATCCTTACACATGTAATCACTTTTGCGTTCGCAGTGATACTAAAAATAGATGAAGATATCATGTATTTTTCTTTACCTCAGATAAGTACTTCACTTTCTATTTCCACTGAAATGACTGTGTAACTATGACTAAAATTAGAGCAGCCTTTGTTGTGATTACAGTTTGGTTGCTTTGCACCCTTTAAAAACACAACTCCTGAAACAGGTTCAGTAATGCCTGCTTCTCTTCATTTTTGAGACTGGCATTTTAATTTAAAACTATAATTAGCTGTTAAAAAGAATGTGTTCAATTACCACATGTCTAATTAATGTTTCAATACATCCGTGATGTCGTAGCCTTTTAAAATAATATTTAGTGCATAATTTCCTCTCAGATGATTGAGAATGATATAATCTATAAGTAAATTAATAAGTAAAAGCCATTTGCCTGTTGACATAAAGCAATGATGGGACAGGATATCTACACCATGTTTTAGTACATTTCAGTAGAACGGGATGTCCAGTAATCAATAAGTTGCAGGTTTGATCCAGGCTCTGACCAGAGAATGCTGCTGTTGTGTCCTTGAGCAAGACACTTAACCCACCTTGCCTGCTGCTGGTGGTTGGAGGGACCGGTGGTGCCTGCGTTTGGCAGGCCTCGCCTCTGTCAGGGTGCCAGTGCAGAAATATGTCATCAAGAGCAGCCAGGGCGTGTTCCAATGTTCATGCCCTACTACCGTTTAGCTAGCTGAGCAAGGATACACGGGAGGTGTCAGCTCTGTTTTCTGGTTCCTAATAACGGAATAACATTATTGCGTTTAAGTAGGTGGACTTTGCCAAAATATACATTTAAAGACACTCATAGAAGTCTGATAACTCAAGTAATAAATTAAACAAACACATTTCTTTATTTCTATATAAATATTGTTTAGAACACTCTTTATGCTCCCTAAAGGTTCATTCATGTTAAGGAAAGAAAATTATAAATGTTTTTTGGAAAAATCTACAGAATGATGCACCTAAATTCATCAATGAATTATATACATCAGTGTGATTTTCCATAAAGTAAAAAAAAAATTATACCAATCTGGGGATTATTGTTTTACAAAACCTGGGCTGCTGAGATTTTGTCCCATAGCCATACAAGAAAACGATGTTGGTATGAAACTCACTCCAGTAGCTCAAAAATCATGTCTGACCTACAAATTCATTTTTAGAGAATAATACTCTTTTTACTTTTTTTGTAAAATCAAAACCAAAAATCTTTGTCAACTAAAACCTTTTTGAATTTTAGTCGACTAAAACTGACTAAGACTAAAACTAAGATGCCCGCCAAAAACAACAGTTTTTATATTTTTTAAAGGCTTTTTAATCATTTTTATTTTTTTGTTCTTGTGATGTTATTGTCTTGAGAGGAGATATATAAGATTGTTTCTTCTATTCCTTCTTTACATGTGTGAATTTGGACTTGAGACATATGAATCTCATCCTGTTTGGATTTAGTAAAACATAATTCCTTTGGGAACATTTTTCAGTAAGTTTGACCCTAACTCATCATGTTCACATATCCCACCTTCTCCTTCATATATCCAAAAATCTCAGTTGAAAACACCTTTCGCGAGACTTCCGGTTTGGCTAATGGCAGAGTAGGCAGCCGACCGGAAGAGCTCTGTGCAAATCCTTTTAAAACTAACTGAATATACACCACAACGCTGCAACGCATTGACAGAGACGGGTAAGACAACGAAAAAGTTCGATCAAACTCCAGAGGAACCCAATGGAGAGGACAATCCACAAGAAAGCCAGAGCAGCCAGGCAGTGGGGGCCGCTAGCAGTCCTGCTAGCCAATAACGCGGGCCGATATGGAAGCTCTATTGCAGGGTATGGCGGACCGGATAATAACTAAACTGTCGGCTCAGCTGAAAGTAGACCGGGCGCTACTTAAACAGCACAACATCACTATACAGAACCTGGAGACCTCCATGAACGACATGCAGAGCAGGCTGTTGAAGCTGGAAGCCACCAGTGGTATGCTAACGCAGGAGAACGAGAAGCTAAAGCTGAAGACAGATGACTTGGAAAAAAGATCAAGACACAATAATATCCATATAACTGGCCTACCTGAGAGGGTGGAGGGACCCCGGCCCACTGTCTTCATCACGGATTGCCTGTCAGAGATTTTTGGTCCAGACACGTTTCCTGTGCCTCTGATAGTGGATGGAGCCCATTGTACCGGCGTCCCAAACCGAAATCAGGCGGCTCCTCGCCCGCTCTTGGCCAGAGTCCATCACTTCCAGAATAAAGAACATCCTCAAGCTTGCGAGTGAAATGGGCCGCTTATCCTACTGTGGTACTGAAATCACATCTTCCCTGACTACAGTCCCGAGGTATCCAAAAAGAGCGCCGCCTTCACGGAGGTCAAGTCCCAGCTCAGGAGCACCGGCTACTCTTACAGGATGTTCCTCCCCGCCAAACTGTTAGTCACCGATAAAGCTGGTTAGAAACTGACTTTCTTCTCTCCCCGAGAGGCCCACGCCTTCTTGACCGACATGACGAAGAATACATAAACTTTTATTTCCCTCCTGGAGATCCGCCTGATGTCGGACTTTAACCCCACCAGAGCCACACGCCAGTCTGATAAAAGAGCGGACCCAGCCCCGTCTCCCGGCTCCTGCTGACACGAAATTAAGGTAGCCTATTGCCTTTTACAAGCTCCTTAGGAGACAGTAATGGTCTCGGTTACAATGAGAGTAGAGGGAAATAAAGACTATGGGGAAGGGGCTATTGGACACCAGACTAAGGGGAAGGGGCTATTGGACACCAGCGTGTGTGTTATGGGGCATCAGTTTACCGCCCTGGAGACAATTCAAAGACCGGTCTAGTGGTGCTGCAGTTTCTCCTACGGACTTCGGTGCCTTGTATGGGTTGTATCAACTAGTCGACTAGGCGACTTCACTGCTCTGTGGTGACTTTTATGCCTCTCATAGACTAGTCACTGTCACGTGATAATGACCGACAAGATGCAGTCTTCAGAAAAGACAGCAGGTGACGAACCCGCTGTGCCAGAGCGTCGGTATCTGCGGTAAAACGGATATTTGACCGAATTGTGACCTTTACCCTCTTGCAATTTAACCTTCCCCTCACCCCCATCCTAACCTTAACCAGCTTGCACATGCAAAGCTCTGATCGTTGACGCGCTCCAGACATCAGCGCCCTGAGCACGGCCACAGTAACATTATCAAATTAGGTGTCGCCACCTCAAAAACAAATTTAACACGCAATCGTTCATGTCGGCTCATTTCCTTTTATGTTTTCTGTCCTTTATTTGTGCCTGATGCGTTTCGCTGCTGTGGATCAGGGTGCATCACCTGTTTTGTCCTCGGTGACGCACCTAACTGATGTGGCCGGCGAGCACTCCGCTGTTTTTGCGGTCGGTAGATCTTTTAGAACTGCAGTTCAAAGGTAACTCATAAGGTGAATATATATGAAGCCAGGTGGCAGTTTTTATTTAGGACTGAGAAGAGATGCAGGAAGATAATAAACAGAGACAGGACAGAAAAATAGTCAAATAAAAACAAGTTCGTTTTTGATCCTGTTGTTTGCAACAGACAGACACCATTAAAGGTAATCAGAAGTGAGGAACAGAAAATGAAATGATTATTTTAATGTTTAGAGCAGCAGAAACTCTGAGCGTCTGCAGGCGCATCAGTGAGTTTGCGGCCGCTGCGCAGGGGGAGGGGGAGAGGGCTGAAGCAAGATGCAGAAAGTACCATTGTTAAAAGCAATGTGTTTAACTTAGAAAATGTGGGTGCAATTTTAATTGTCAAAAACTCCAGCGAACCAATCAACGTCAGGAAAAAAAATGCTTAGTCACCCATCATCAGTTTTAGTCTTCAGGTGTATGATGTCATCAACGACTAGTCGAAGTCGACTCGATTTTCATTACTTGATGGTCGACTTTAAAAGAAATTAAGTCACATTACATGTATCCATCACTTATAATTACTTTTATCAGAATAAGTTATTTCTGTGACCACTGTGTCATGTATGTGTCTTGTCTTCTGTCCCCCTAGGATATTTTTCAGTCAGTTTTCATACCCCAGTTTCCAACATCAATTTCTGCCCACCTTTGTAAGTTCCATCGTATGTAGTTAATCCCATTAGGTTTATTTTTTTACCTTCCCTGTTATGTTTAATTGTTTTCTCCTCATTCTGTCTCTGGTTCAATATCTTAATGTCTCAGCTGTCACTCATGTAGTTTAGGTATTTCTTTCCTCCCAACTATCCAGTTCCTTTAGCACTGTGTTTTTTGTTCTTCAGTTTAAATAATTTACCATCTTCTTGTTTTGTTCAGCCTTCTAGTTTTGTCTTCTAGTTTCATTTTAGTTAACTGTATTCCATTTTTGTCCAGTTTAGTTAGTGGCCTCCTCATTTCTGTGTTTTAACTCCCCACTCTGATCATTGTTCTCACCTTCCTCCCATTCAGTAATCACACTCCCACACACATGCTCCCTGTTCCCTGATCACTCCTTTCTGTGTATTTAAACCCTAGTCTTGTATTTTTGTTAGTCCGTTCGTTTTCTGTGTCTTGTCAGCTCTCGTTACCTCTTGTGTACCCTATGATCCTGAGTTAGCTAATGTTATCCAGAGATACATTCTGCACGTTTCTTTATTATGCTTAGAGGAGATAATGAAGCATTATTGTCTGTTCTGAATACATACAAGTCACACAAAAATATATGAAATAGTGTGTGTTTTTGTCCCACAGTCTCACACAGAAAGAAGTGCTTAATCCCCTCTTCTATTATTACACACACACGCGCGCACACACACACACACACACACACACACACACACGCACGCACATCATCCTATTCTTGTATTGGCTGTATTATATTAAATTGATTCAGTAACTTTTATTATTTTTCTTTATTGTTAGCTCTAATCATTATGACAAGATACTTTCTCTGAGAAGTTGAGAGAAAAAACTTATTGGAGGAAGCCGAGTTGACTTCATTTTACCATGACTCAGTGTGTAACATTTTCTGTTTCTGTTTATCTAGAAGAAAAGTAATTTCCCTCATGAACAAAGTTGGTCTCCAGGTGACCCCCAAATCAGAAATATCCCCACCACCATGCTCGGAGCTGCTATGGATTCTCATCAGTTTGTTTACTCAGACCAGTCTGGATATATGAGTTGAGATGAATTGTCATCTGTCCACAGCAGCAGTCAAACACTCCGAAGGTCTGAGAGAGCAGAGGGTCCAGCTGGAAGATGAATTATTCCTCTCCTTGGCTTAGCTTCAAGCAGCAGTCGCTGATAGTCAGACTGCACAGCTGGAAGCAGGTTCAGGGTGCTGACAGAGAGCACACAGAGCAGCCGATAAAAACATTTATGAAACCAGAACTTTATCCGTTTTTATTTTCTATAAACAAACTTAATTATGCTGGAAAAGAATCTTTCGAGCATTTTTAATCATGCAGTCCCAAAGACAGAGACAGATGTTACAGATGTTACAGTTCCACCATTCCAAACACCCATCCTGGTTATGAAGCAGTCATCTAAAACAACACACCGGTGATAGGCACACGTGCCTTTAGAAAATCAACAGCATGTGTACATTTCAGCACGGAGTAAATTTAATAATCTGACTGTTTGCTTTATTCCTCCAGTACCACCCACAGTTTGTGTTTATCTCAGGGACCTCCAGAGTTTCCAACTGTAAGCTTTTTACCACTTGAAAACTGAAATTAATTGCATACCCACCGAGTGCTCTCTTGAAAGGCAGCTTTAGATAAGATTGAAAGTGAGGCAGAGCACATGACGACCCAGTTTGAAGCCTGTTCTCCTTTTGAGATATGCAAACAAAAGCTTCCTAAATTCAGCGTAGCCCTGCTGGTTTGGTGGTAATAATAAGTCTGTGTTCTCCTTCCCAAACTATTTATGATTAACCCTACCCAAACCTTTAAGGGACACGCAGAGAATTGATGATAACCTGATTTTTAAGCTAATCTCTTGAAAGGTGTGGAACACTGAAAAACCATCTTTTAATGATTATTTCCTATCATAATCAGTCACTCTGAGTGTATCATGCAGGCTGAAGATGAAAATGGTTTCCTGCCTATCTCTTGCATTAGCTTCTGGTAGAAAATAGCAAACAATTTTTGCTCCTGCTTTGGTCTGTCTAGATTTCTGGACTGCAAAAGATCAGCAGAAGAGAAATATCCACGCAAAATGTTTCCCTTCCTGTAGTCAGACAGAGAAGAGATGAGTGAGCCTGCAGCTGATCTAACGTTGGATAGAACATTCTCTAGAGGGGTATACACTCAACACTTTAAGTGTGTAAAAATACAACACATTCTCACTCCCAGCGCGTCAAAAACAAACGCTTGGTCAGCCACCCTCCGCCTCAGACCCCTGATGCCAAAAGTGCCCTTTTTCATTACTTACATGCGAAAAGGGGTTTATCCCTTTTCTAACTGCAGATCCCAATAAAGCGTAAAACTGACGTGATGGGATATCCGCTGATGCGGCACCAAACCAGCTCATTGAACCGCACCTAAACCTTAACATTTTGCTATTTATAACCTTCCTCTCACCCTCACCCTAACCTTAACCCTCTTGCTACCTAAAACGTTAACTCTCACTGTGATCAAGCATTTGTTTTCCATGCATTCTGACTGAATTTTCGTATTTGCCACCCAAGGGGAACGTTAGAACATACCATCTGGCGAGGGGGAGGTTACAAGTACCCTCTACTTTTAACCTCCACCTTGGTAGTTGAAACCTCCCCCTTGCGTTGGCTCAGTCCAAACGCGACCAAAGACGAGGCGGCTCCCGCCGTTCACTTCATACAGCCGGCTTTTAGAGCGACTGACACATCACTAACATGTTCGCTAGCAAGATGGTTAAGGTTAGGATAGGGGTGAGGGGAAGGTTAAATAACAAGAGGATAAGGTTAAGGTGAGGTACAATGAGCTTGTTTGGTGCCCTGGCTGCGGACATCCCATCACGTCAGTTTTACGCTGCATTGGGATCTGCAGTCAGAAAAGCGAAAAACTCCTTTTCGCACATAAGTAACGAAAATGGCACTTTTGGCGTCAGGGGTCTGAGGTGGAGGGTGGCTGACCAAGCGTTTGTTTTTGACGTGCTGGGAGTGAGAATGTGTTGTGTTGAAAAATAAGGATATGAAGAACACTGTAGTCAAATGCTCTTTGTGTGCTACACCTAAAGAACTGTTTATATATATATTCCTGTTTTTAACCACGATCCTAGCTCAGTAAGTTACCACATCACATTTCTAAATCCATATTTGCAATTATTTCTGTGAGAGTAACATAATGTAATGCAAAAATTAAGTAATGCCTTACATACCATACCATACCAATTTTATTTATATAGCACATTTAAACACGGCATGAGAGCCGACCAAAGTGCTGAACATGTTTAAATCTGCAGTACTGGAACGTAACAAATTACTTTAAAATTAAAGTAAAAGGTAATAAATAATGCATTATAGTTTTGAACACTGTCCTTTACACTTGGTTATATAAAAGCAGGAAGACTGGTGTCTCAATGCAAATAGAGGAGCAAACTCTGGACCCCATTAAAAAGTCTCACTAAAACCTCCAACCATGTGCAAGAATCCCAGGAGTCAGACGCAGCCACACTACTCAGTGTCCTCCTCAGCCCTGGGTATGAAATATAAAGAAAGCACTCAAAGCCAGTTCATCTTGCAGAATCTTTGTTATTTAAACTCCAACAAAATCAAAATATGCACATGGTGGAAAACACTCTGCTGACTAAAGTGCTTCATTTTCACGCAGTTGTTTTGTGTGTTTATTCTTGTGAAAATTAAAATGACAGAAACCATAGACGTCCACATGAGTATAACCTAAGGTCTGGGGAAGCAGGGCGTAGCAACGTTGGTGGTCTTGAATTCCTGCTTCCGGGACAGAAAGGCTGCGGCTGTAAAATAAAGCAGGAATTGTGTGAAGCTAGGGCTGGGCAATTTGGACTGAAATTTAGAATAGACTTTATTAATCCCACAGTGGGGTTAGCTCACTAGTTACAGCAGCAGGTACACTTAGATTACAGATAAACACACAAAGGCAATCAGCTATTTTTATTATTGTTGTTGTTGTTGTTGTTATTATTATTGATAATTACAATTTTCTTTTTCATAAATCTGCACAAATTTCTGTTTTTCTGTCAACATGGGGTGCTGTGTGTACATTAATGAGGAAAAACATTAATTTAATTAATTTTGGTTAATGGCTGCAATAAAATGAAGAGTGAAAAATTGACGTGGGTCTGAATACTTCTATACCCACTGTATAACCATAGCACTGTGGCCCTACGTCTCTCATCAGATATTTATAATGAGGGACTAGATTGCTGGGCATATCCATCATGTTTGTCTTTCTGGAAGAGGAAAGAAAAGAAAGGATGAATGTGCCAGATTCTTTCTTTTACCCTGTATCTGTTTGTATTCCTTTTAAAAGGAGTAGCTAGAAGAAGTATTTATGTATTTGCTGCTAGGACTGTGAATTTCTCTCTATCAGATGAATAAAGGTTCATTCTTATATCTTATCCATCATGAAGCAATGTCAGCAGCTTAGTTCTTGATATTTTTGGTACCTTATCAGTCACAATAACCATGCACATTTCTTTTAAACTAAAGTGTTTTTCTCCACAGAAGAAGCCACAATGATGTTCTGCTGAGCTGTGGTGGCCTCATGGAGGGGGCCATCGTCTAGCACACTGCTGCTAACCATTTAATCATTCTCCCTCTCCTGATAATAACTTTTTGTTTCCTTGACGTTGGATATGCTACTACTAGTTTACCTGTTTAACAATAGATTCACTAGGATAAATACAATAAAGTTTATCTCTCGTCAAATAGAATATTTACTAAGCAATCACGGTGTAACCATGGACACATTGCTTGGTGTGTGTGTGTGTGTGTGTGTGTGTGTGTGTGTGTGTGTGTGTGTGTGTGTGCTCGGTCTTCTCGATCCCCAGTGAGTCGTGGAGGATGGCTGCTTATACCGAGCCAAGATCCTCTGGAGGTTTCTTCCTGTTAAAAGGGAGTTTTCCTCTCCACTGTCGCTATATGCTTGCTTAGTATGAGGATACCTGGAAAGTCACTGACACTAGTCAGTGACTTGATGCAATTTGCTGGGTTCCTTATATAGGAAAAAAAAAATTCTGATTGGCTTAATGAACTGACCTGAATTGGAATGTTTATTATGTGAAGTGCCTTGAGATGACTCTTGTCGTGATTTGGCGCTATATAAATGAAATTGAATTCAATTGAATTCTTCAGTGCTTAGCTCCCAGCCATTGTCTCTGTCTCTCAACCTTTCCGCTCAGCCAGACCTGACTTGCCCTCCTCTTGAGCTCCTAAAACATCCAGGAAACCATAAGCCTCCTCTCACTTGGTTTTGTTTACAAATTAACTTCAAGATACTCACTCCTGTTTCCACTTCAGAATCTTTCGGAGCATCCAGACCTCGGATCTCTACATTCACCTCAACCAAGCATAATAAATAACATTTTTTACTTACTTTCTGTCTCCCGTGGTGAGTCTACATGTCGTGGGTCAAAAAGCTACATCCAAACATGATAATTTTACTCCGTAGGTAGAGCAGTTTGAACTGGAGCAGTACAAGATGGATTCTCCTGAGTTTGGAAAACTTCAAACCTTGTGAGGATTCATCTTGCAGCACAAGGTTAGGGTACACTGTGGTCATAAAGGGATGGACATAGTCAGCAACAATACTCAGATAGACTGTTGCATTGTAACGATTATCAGTTAGTACTAAGGGGCCCAAAGTCCATCAATCCATTTTCTTCTGTTTATCTAGGAGCAGGTTGTGGGGGCAGCCGCCTAAGCAGAGGCCAGACTTCCCTCTCTCCAGCCACTTGGACCAGCTCTTCCAGGGGAATCCCAATGCTTTCTTTGGACAGCAGAAAGACATAGTCCCTCCAGCGTGGTCTTCTTTTAGGTCTCCTCTCAGTTGAGCGTGCATGGAAAACCTCACCAGGAAAGCCTCCAGGAAGCATCCTAATCAGATGTCTGAGCCACCTCAACTTGCTCCTCTTGATGTGGAGGAGCAGTGAATCTACTCCGAGCTTGTTAGGAAAATGTGTAAATAATTTCATTACAATCTTATTAAATCTATTATTATTTTAAGTTTTATCATTAATATGTAAGATCTTGTGTGAAGCTACATGGTAGAATTAAAAGCCTGTTTAAGACTTTTACTTAAACTGCGCCAAGAAATCCTGTCCATAAATGTTATGAACACAATCAGCAACAAAGGGAAGAATCCAAATCTCACTGGGAAGGAGCTTTACTGACGGTAATGTGGACCAAGCTCTGACACCGGTCATACAGGGACCTAGCAGCCCGTAGCAGAGGGCCTGGTACCACATACTCCTGAAGCTTAGCTGACTGGAGTGACACCTGGTGTAGTCTTCTGCTGCTATGGCCCATCTGCCTCAAGGTTCGACCTTTCGTGTGTTCCGAGATGCTCTTTTCCATACCTTGATTTGTAACAAGTGGTTATTTGAGTTACAGTTGCCTTTCAATCAGCTCAAACTAGTCTAGCCACTCTCTTTTGACCTCTGGCATCAACAAGGCATTTTTGCCCACAGAACGGCTGCTCATTGGGTGTTTTCTCTTTTTCAAACCAGTCTCCGTAAAGCCTAAATATGGTTGTGCATGACAATCCCAGAAGATCAGCCGTTTCTGAAACACTCAGACGAGCCCATCTGAACGTGGCATGTTTGTTGGTGACAAAGTCACTTTAATCATCTTTCTTCCCCATTTTGAAGCTCGGTTTGAACTGCAGAGGATTGTCTTGGCCAAGTCAACATGCCTAAATGCATTGAGTTGCCACCATGTGATTGGCTGATTGGTGATTTGCGTTAATGAGAAGTTGAACAGGTGTACCCAATAAAGTGGCCAGTGAGTGCAAATGTGTTTATTTGTAATATTGACACTGACATATTTAAATGTCTGGAATTTCTGTACACCTTCTTCATGCATCCAGTGGTATTTTAGGTAAATATAGTGGACAGATTTACATGAGATATTTAGAATAAAACGGTGGTTGAGTGAGTGTGTGACAGCGAAAACTTTAGGTGGGAAGATTCTCCAAATAAAGCCTATGTTGTTTCATCAGACTCAAGTCCACAGGGAGTATCATTGAACATGTACAGTGAGATGCGTAAGTTTGGGCAGCCTTGTTAATCCTCAGGATTTTCTTGTATAAATTGTTGGTTGTTAAGATAAAACATGTCAGTTAAATATTATGGAATTTACAGAAAGTGTGCAATAATGGTTTGAACTAAATTAGGCAGGGGCATAAATTTGAACTCTATATATTTAGTAGATCCTCTTTTTGCAGAAGTAACAGCCTCTAAACTCTTCCTACAGCTTCCAATGAGAGTCTGCATTCTGGCTGAAGGAATTTTGGACCATTCTTCTTTACAAAACATTTCTAGTTCATTCATTTCTGATGCTTCTGAGCATCGGCATCTCTCTTTAACTCACACCACAGATTTTCAATAATATTCAGGTCTGGGGACTGAGATGAAGATTCCAGAACATTATACTTGTTCCTCTGCATGAATGCCTTAGTAGATGTTGAGCATTGTCTGCGGCACAGATGAGGATCTCAGTCTTATCTTCATTCAGCTGTAGAAATTTCCCACCGTCCAGATTTTAATAGAGTCCAAGCAGGTGTGCAACAGCTGTAGCTTAAACATCTCATGGGGTTTAAAGGAAATGTTGGATGTCATCTGCGTAAAGATGGTAGGAGATTCCTTTAAAAGGAGCTCAGGATGTGTTGAAGAGGAAGCAGATAGAGCAGTAAAAGCAAAGGCCCCAGCACAGAACCTTGTGGGACACCATGGATGAAGAAGGTGGTAGAGGACCTAAACTTGGAGATGGCCGCAGAGAAGGAACGCTCAGACAGATGAGAGAAAAACCACTCCAGAACAGATCCTGATAGGCCTACCCAGTCTCTCATCCTCACCAGAGAGAAGACAGCTCCTTGAAATATTTCTTCTTGGTTTAAGTAGGATCCAAATGCAGTGAGTGAAGTGGGGAGATGATCCAGAAGCAGCAGGTGAGGTTCAACAATAAAGTTCTTTCTTTAAAGATTTTAGTACAAGAAAACAACCGGGAGTCAACAAGGACCTTGGCAGGTGGAGCCACTGGACCTTTGGAGGCAGAGCCTCTGGAGGAGACTGGATCCCTTGAGGCAGGGCCCCAAATTCTGGTCCTGGAGGTTCGGCATCCACCGCGTTATAGTGGTTTCTCTGATTCAACACATTTGATTTACCTGAGCAACAGCTCATCAGGCTCAGCAGAAGCCTGTTAATCACTTGCTGATTGAAACCAGGTGTGTTGAAGCAGAGTTTGTCAGGTATTTTTAATGTATCACTGTCTTAAATTTTCCTTTTTAAGTAATCATATGTTAATAAGTAAGCCACAGAGTTCTTTCTCCTTTGTTACGGCTGCCAGCCTGACCAGTGGAGAGAAGCAACCAAATTCACCCATCTGTAGTGAATCAGCCTGACACCGCTCCTCCTCCTCCTCTCTCCCAGGCTGCTGAGGAGCACAGCTGAGAGGAATCAACCTAATGAGCAAACACCTGCATAAAAGGGCTGTGCCTTCAGTAGTCTGGGAGGCAGCAGTGCAGGGGTTCTGCTGTCCTCCTGGGTTTGTGTAGTTTTAACCCCTGTTCGTTTGAGTTTTGGAACTTTTGTAATTTTTAACTCTTAAGGAGAAATTGTGAACGATCCAGTGGGATCTTTTGTGTGTGTGTGGGTTTTAAGGTTAACTTTGTCTTTGGCTATTTTACTGACCTCGGTTTTAAACACCTTCCGTTGTGGTAAAGCTTTTAAGATAAGTTTTTACCAGGTGTTTTAGTCAGTAGAATGTTTTTAGACTTTTATCAACTTCAGGATCTTAAAACACCTTCGTTGTGGTAAAACTTTTAAAATAAGATTTTACCAGGTGTTTTATAGTTGATAATGTGCTTTGTACTGTTAACCTTTTAGAGAAATCAGTTTTGCTCGTGTTTTAATACCTTTTGTACAAATAAACCCATTTTAAACTCCGCCGCCAGTTCTTATGTTCTCCCCATCCTTCACACTTTTAAACATCTCATGTCGGGGACGTAACATAAATGGGGGCTCGTCCGGGATATTTAATAACAACAGACCGTGAAGGAATGTACAAATCCCCTGGTGGTGGTAATTTTAATGGTGTTTTGTTTGTTTTAAAGGTTTTAAGCTTCAGATGACTTGGATGACTGGCGGGTGCATCTGGAGACCCCGCCCCCGCAGGAGGATCCAGCCAAACCTTACGGAAGTGGACCCAGAGATGACCCCTACAGGCAGGCCCAGATGTTGCACCTAGTGGGTTAGTGTTGGTGATTCACTTCACCATCTCGGGAGCACCCCAGGAAGGGCTGTGGCTAACCCAATCCCTTTGCTGGTTTGAATGTGCCTCGGCACATGTGCTTAATCTGCCCACCCGCAAAGTGCATGAAGAGTAGGGATTATTAAATGGCCTGTTCTGTTTTTATCTGGGTCTCTCCTGTTTTAATCCTTCAGAGTCTTCGCCCCCGTCCTTCGAGAGTCTTCGCCCCCGTCCTTCGAGAGTCTTCGCCCCCGTCCTTCGAGAGTCTTCGCCCCCGTCCTTCGAGAGTCTTCGCCCCCGTCCTTCGAGAGTCTTCGCCCCTGAGAGTCTTCGATGCCCCCCTTCGCCCCTGAGAGTCTTCGATGCCCCCCTTCGCCCCTGAGAGTCTTCGATGCCCCCCTTCGCCCCTGAGAGTCTTCGATGCCCCCCTTCGCCCCTGAGAGTCTTCGATGCCCCCCTTCGCCCCTGAGAGTCTTCGATGCGCCCCTGAGAGTCTTCGATGCCCCCCTTCGCCCCTGAGAGTCTTCGATGCCCCCCTTCGCCCTTGAGAGTCTTCGATGCCCCCCTTCGCCCTTGAGAGTCTTCGATGCCCCCCTTCGCCCTTGAGAGTCTTCGATGCCCCCCTTCGCCCTTGAGAGTCTTCGATGCCCCCCTTCGCCCTTGAGAGTCTTCGATGCCCCCCTTCGCCCTTGAGAGTCTTCGATGCCCCCCTTCGCCCTTGAGAGTCTTCGATGCCCCCCTTCGCCCTTGAGAGTCTTCGATGCCCCCCTTCGCCCTTGAGAGTCTTCGATGCCCCCCTTCGCCCTTGAGAGTCTTCGATGCCCCCCTTCGCCCTTGAGAGTCTTCGATGCCCCCCTTCGCCCTTGAGAGTCTTCGATGCCCCCCTTCGCCCTTGAGAGTCTTCGATGCCCCCCTTCGCCCTTGAGAGTCTTCGATGCCCCCCTTCGCCCTTGAGAGTCTTCGATGCCCCCCTTCGCCCTTGAGAGTCTTCGATGCCCCCCTTCGCCCTTGAGAGTCTTCGATGCCCCCCTTCGCCCTTGAGAGTCTTCGATGCCCCCCTTCGCCCTTGAGAGTCTTCAGAGTGTCTTTGTCGCCCCCCCCTCGTCCTCCAGTGTTTTTAAGAAAAAGTTTTAAAAGTTGGTGTTGTGGTGTTACTAACTTTTATCCTTTTTCTTGTTTATGTGTGGGGGTGTTACGGCTGCCAGCCTGACCAGTGGAGAGAAGCAACCAAATTCACCCATCTGTAGTGAATCAGCCTGACACCGCTCCTCCTCCTCCTCTCTCCCAGGCTGCTGAGGAGCACAGCTGAGAGGAATCAACCTAATGAGCAAACGCCTGCATAAAAGGGCTGTGCCTTCAGTAGTCTGGGAGGCAGCAGTGCAGGGGTTCTGCTGTCCTCCTGGGTTTGTGTAGTTTTAACCCCTGTTCGTTTGAGTTTTGGAACTTTTGTAATTTTTAACTCTTAAGGAGAAATTGTGAACGATCCAGTGGGATCTTTTGTGTGTGTGGGTTTTAAGGTTAACTTTGTCTTTGGCTATTTTACTGACCTCGGTTTTAAACACCTTCCGTTGTGGTAAAGCTTTTAAAATAAGATTTTCCCAGGTGTTTTATAGTTGATAATGTGCTTTGTACTGTTAACCTTTTAGAGAAATCAGTTTTGCTCGTGTTTTAATACCTTTTGTACAAATAAACCCATTTTAAACTCCGCCGCCCGTTCTTATGTTCTCCCCATCCTTCACACTTTTAAACATCTCATGTCGGGGACGTAACATCCTTCTTTCTATTACTGTGGAATGCGGCTGATAAGCCCTGATGTTTGTCTGCATGGGGGTTGGGAAGTAGCCTGCCCAACAGTTAATCATGGTTACGGAGTTTCTGACTGTCAGTCATAAATTAAGACTTCCTTTCTGGAATGCTCTGCTTAGGCAACAGGGAAGCTAGCAGCCACCCCTGTAACTTGAGACTTCCTTATTGGAAGGTCCCGCCTTAGATAGAAAACAGTGTTATTGTTTAAGTGTGGACAGTGATGATCATCCTTTGTCTGTTTGCCTGTGTTTCAATAAAACCAGCTGAAGAAAGAGAACACGCCAGAGTTAATCGGACAAGGGCCTTGGACAGGCTTTTGGCTGGTTGCTCTCCGCTGTCTCCTCACAGTGTAGAAAACCTACTGATGTCTCTCCTGTGTGTGGTTCATTTCAGGATTTAAAAATCCGCAACATTTAGGTGCCGTGACTTGGCATAGAGGGGCCACTAAGGGATTTTGTCGAAGTGCTGCGGTAGCTCCGACTTTAAAGTCCCGGGGCTTCAATTGTCCCACAGGCCAGCTGCTCCGGTGTTGTCCCCCAGCGTTTCCGCTCCTACGTATGGCTCGGTTTGATCCACACGTCCGGGGGGGGGGGGGGGGGGGGGGGGGTGTCAATGAGTACAATGTTCCTTTTACACCTAATCAAAGTGAGCCAGTGATTGGTCAGCTACTCAGTTTAATGGTGAAACGAGACGTGAGACCTTCCTCGCGGTGCGTGCATACGCAGCGGCTTCTCTCTCTCTCGCTACCGAACTTTATTTTTTTATTTTTTCTCGGTATGTCCATGTCACGTCTTTCTGTCTGCAAGCGTGTATACGACCGAACATCTGTGCTCGACATCGGCAGGAACAACGTTTTTAAGTTAAACTCTGTGGTCCCCGTAGAGCTGAGAAATCTGGGTCTGCTCCGGAGGACTATTCAATCACCGACTGCCACTCCAGCTCCCCGCCCACAATGGAGGGGCCTCAAGCGGCGTGAGAGGAAGCAGAAGAGGGGAAAGCTCTGCAACATCTGAGCTAGGCTAGTAGCTAGCCCACATAAACCCGCTATCCCCTTCATCGTCCTGGCCAACGTACGCTCGCTAGGAAATAAACTGGACAACATTCGATTACTACGTTCATCTCAGAGGAATGTAAAGGACTGTTGTGTTTTTATATTTACGGAAACATGGCTCAGTGACAGTGTCCCGGACCGTGCCATTCAGCTCGACCAGCTAACCTGCTACCGTGCTGACAGAGATATCATCAGGAGAGGTAAGGCCCGCAGGGGTGGACTCTGTGTTTACATCAATGACGCCTGGTGTCATGATGCTGTCGCGGTCTGCAAACACTGCTCGCCTGTACTGGAGCTTATGGTTATTAAGTGTCGGCCATTCTATCTACCAAGGGAATACTCAGCCATACTACTGTGTGCTGTGTACATCTCTCCCTCCTCCAATGACAACAACAGGAGTGAGGCACTGAATGAACTGTACCAGCGCATCAGCGAGCAGCAGACAGCCCATCCTGATGCCTTTCTCATCTTGGCTGGGGATTTCAACCATGCAGACCTAAAGTGCATGTTTCCAAAAATACAGCAACACATTGACTTTCCAACAAGAGAAAATAACACACTGGACTGTGTTTACACCACCCAGAGTGGAGATTACAAAGCTTTCCCCCTCCCCCACCTTAGTGCCTCAGACCACATTACTGTCATGCTAATGCCTGCTTACAGACCGCTCGTTAAAGTCACCAAACCGGTTTGTCAGCAAATACAAGTATGGCCTGAGGGGTCTTCAGAGGCTTTACAGAACTGTTTTAGCTCCACGGACTGGAACATGTTTAAGCAGGCTGCCACCTACAATAACACCACTAATCTCCAGGAGTACGCAGAGACTGTTACAGCCTACATAAATAAATGCATTGAGGATGTAACAATAACTAAAACCATAACTGTCCGTGCAAATCAAAAACCATGGATGACGAGAGGTCCACAGGCTGCTGAAGGAGCGGGATATTGCATTCAGGAAAGGAGACGAGATGAGCCTGAGGACAGCTAGGGCCAACCTTTCCCGTGGCATCAGAGAGGCTAAGAGACAGTACTCCAGGAAAATATCCCAACACTTCAAAGACAGCAGAGACACACGAAGCTTGTGGCGGGGCATTCAGACCATCATAGATTACAAGCCCCCTCCACGGACCTGTGATAGCACCATCTCCCTGCTGAATGAGCTGAACACCTTTTTTGCTCGCTTTGAAGTGCAAAACGGTACCACTGCACAGAAGATTCCACTTCCTCCTGGTGACCAGGTGATGACTCTGTCCTCGGACAGCGAAAGGAGATCCCTTAGCAGGATCAATGCACGTAAAGCTCCGGGTCCTGATAATATTCCTGGCCGGGCACTGAGAGACTGTGCAGTGGAATTAACTGATGTCTTCACAGACATCTTCAACACATCACTTATCCAGGCTGTCTTCCCCACATGCTTTAAAGCCACATCAATTATTCTGGTCCCAAAAACATCATCTCCCTCCTGCTTTAATGACTACCGTCCTGTTGCACTTACTCCCATCCTTATGAAGTGCTTCAAACGGTTAGTCATGCAACACATCAAGTCTGTTCTGCCCCCCTGCCTGGACCCCTTCCAGTTTGCATACCGGCCCAAACGCTCGACCGATGACGCCATCTCCACTGCACTCCACGCAGCACTCACACATCTGGACAAAAAAGACTCATATGTCCGAATGCTGTTCGTAGACTTTAGTTCAGCATTCAACACCATCATCCCCCAACAGCTTACTCAAAAACTGGTCCAGCTGGGTCTCAACACCTTACTCTGTAACTGGCTGTTGGACTTCCTCACTGGAAGACCACAAGCAGTACAGGTCAGCAGAAACACATCCAGCACCATCATTTCAAACACGGGGGCCCCTCAGGGATGTGTGCTGAGCCCTCTCCTCTTCACTCTGCTGACCCACGACTGTACACCATTACACAGCTCTAACCTCTTCATCAAGTTTGCAGATGACACAACGGTGGTGGGTCTCATAAACCACGGGGATGAGACCGACTACAGGAACGAGGTGAGCCGCCTTACCACATGGTGTGCAACCTCTCTCTAAATGTGGTGAAGACCAAGGAGATTGTTGTGGACTTCAGGAGAGCACACACTCAGCACGCTCCTCTGACCATTGACAGTATGTCTGTGGAGAGAGTGAGCAGCACCAAGTTCCTGGGTGTGCACATTACAGAGGAGCTCTCCTGGACGAACAACACCATAGCACTGGCTAGGAAATCACAGCAGCTTCTCTTCTTCCTCCGCAAACTAAGAGCAAGTGCACCAGCCCCCATCCTGTACACTTTCTACAGAGGCACCATCGAGAGCATCTTGTTGTGCGGCATCACTGTGTGGTTTGGAGCCTGCAACGTTTCCTGCATTAAAACCCTCCAACGTATACTGAGAGCAGCAGAGAAGACCATTGGGGTCTTTCTCCCCTCCCTACCAGACATTTACAGCACCCGCCTCACAAAAAAGACCCTTCGCATTGCGGCTGATCCCACTCACCCAATGTAAAGCCTCTTCGAGCTGCTGTCGTCAGGGAGGAGACTGCAGAGTCTCAAGGCCAGGACCAACAGACTGAAGGATAGCTTTATCCATCAGGCATTTAGGAAGCTAAACTCCCTCCCGGCTCTCCCCCCTCTCCTCTCTTTTCCCCCACAGTCTCTCTGAACTTGGTTACTCTTTTTATACTAAATGTTTATTTTCTATCTAGTGAGAGTTTGAGAGTAACGTAATTTCAATTCTCTGTATGTCCTGTACATGTGGCAGAATTGACAATAAAACTGACTTTGACTTGACTTTGACAAAGTCCGTTAAATAAAAGGCTGGGGGCCTGTTGTTACTCCGGTGAGGTCTGAGGTGGCGTCCCAGCTCACGGAGGGCCCGTGGTTGATCTCTGATGAAGCCTGTGGTTGCGTCCCGTTCTCGGAGGGCCTGAAGGTTGTTTCTCTCCTCAGTGAAAAGGTTTTGTTGATCTCCGGTGAAGCTGGGTGTCGTCCCAGTTCACGGTTGATCTCCAGTGGGGTCCGGATGGCGTCCCGCCCACTTGTGAGCTCTGTGATGGCGTTCCGCTCACGAGGTTAAACGAGGAGTAAGTGGGGGGAAAGTGACGTGGTTCACTACGGAAAAAAGCTAACCAAAAATTCTCACTTTAAGTTGAAATGATCACAGGTAACGAGAAAAAATGCAGACGTTAAATTAAACAGCTAGAATAAAGTGTTTACTCCTAAAGAAGTTGAAATAAACAGCTAAAATAGTGTTTACTTCTAAATAAATTTAAATAAACGGCTAAACTAAAGTGTTTACTCCTGAAGGAGTCAAAAAGTGTGTTATGTGTAGTCAAAATAAGAAGTTAAGATGAGCGGCTGGAATGGGGCATTTGTTCCTGAGGAGGTCGGAATGGGAAGTTGTGGGAAGTTTAAAATGGGAGGTTGAGGTGTGAAGTTGAAGGACGTCAGGGTGATAAGCCATTTTATGTGGATGGGGTTGAGATTTTGTAGGGATGGATGTATGAACGCTGTTATATTATTATAGTACTTATAATTTTTGTTATCCTTGTCTCGCTGGCCATAACTTTGTTTCTGAGAGCTCTCAAACTAACTTTCTTTCCTCATTTGGTTTCTGATTTCTGAGATGGTCAGTGATCTGACTCCTCATTAAAGAGCAGTCAGGCCCCCATTCTATTTTTTCTCATAAACTGTGTGAATGGTGTTGTGCTGCAGACACGTGTGGTTAATGGTTTTGCATTTTGGTCAAACTTTTAATTTTTATTTCGCCTGAAGTTGTGTTGTTGTTAGATAAAAGCTCTGCACTGTATTTTGCTGTTTGCTGGGGTGTGCCTTTGAAGCGTTTTGAGCATTTATTACATATCTGTGATATCCGGGATATCCAACTTAACTTTGTCATAGTAAGACAATCTGCTAGTATTACGACTTGGGTGCACTAGTATAATGACTGTGTCCTACATGTAACGTTATTTTCCCTACTAGTGCCACTTTTCACCTACTAGTATGCAATCAACCTTACTACTAAACTGCTGTTCTCCACTAGTGACACTACTGGACCTAACAAGTAGGCATGTGTCACACACTAGTAGCCTCCTGAACCCTACTAGTATCGCCAAAATGTCCACTAGTAGCACCAGTAAGGCAGTTTTGACCTCACTAGTACTACTAGTAAGACGAAATGTCCACTAGTAGTAATAGTGGGGTGTGTTTTCCCTTACTAGTACTACTAGTAACAGCAACGAGGCTCACTAGTAATACTAGTGAAAGCCAAAATGTCCACTGGTGGTACTAGTGGACATTTTGGACCTTACTAGTGGAACTAGTAAGCTTAAACACACCCCACTAGTACTACAAGTGGACTTTTTGGCTTTCACTAGTACGACTTATAAGAGCCAGAGCAACCACAACTAACACTAGTTGGGGTATTTAGGATCTTACGAGTGCTACTAATGAAGACAAAAGTGTACTAGTATGACAAGTTAGGGCCTAAACTGTCCACTAGTAGCACAAGTTAAAATAATTCAATTAAATGCTAATTAGGAGGAGTGGACAGTATGAACTGAAGTTTCTTCCTATTGGCTCTTCAGGAAAAATTGCACCTGGCCAAAATTTAACCCAATAAAATCTGATGAACTTTCACTGTTGTTGTTGTTCGCAATAACAATAATACTAATTAATAATATAGTTAAAAACAACTGTTATATATAATATATAATGTTGAAGTAAGTCATACAATTATAGATCAGAGAGGAAGTTGATTAATATTTTATAGGCATCTGTTTGTCATAATTTTAAGCACAAGAAAAAACAGCTATAGTGCTGAATGAGAAAGAGAAAAATGAAATTGTAACCGGTGTACATTTTTACATAACCTACAATGATTGTTCATTGATTATACGAAGTTTTTGACATTTACATTGAACTGTATGCCTGTTTCATAATCATTTATTGTGCTAAAGAATTAAAATACACATTTGGTGCCCACTAGGCCTCTAAACGTCCACTAGTAGCACTAGTGGGTGCTTAAACGCCACTGGTGCTACTAGTGGGCGATTTGCAGCCACTAGTACTAGTGGGAGCTTAAATGCCACTAGTGCTACTAGTGGATACTTTGCAGCCACTACTAGTACTAGTGGGAGCTTAAGTGCCACTAGAGGGCCCTTTGTGGCCACTAGTAGTACTAGTGGGAGCTTAAGCGCCACTAGCGCTACTAGTGGGCGCTTTCCGGCCACTAGTAGCACTAGTGGGTGCTTTAAGGCCACTAGTAGCACTAGTGGGCACTTTAAGGCCACTAGTAGTACTAGTGGGCACTTTAAGGCCACTAGTAGTACTACTGGGAACTTAAGTGCCACTAGTGGGCGCTTTGCAGCCACTAATAGTACTAGTAGGAGCTTAAGCGCCACTAGTGCTACTAGTGGGCGCTTTGTGTGTGTGTATATATACAAGCTGTGTTCAAATTTAGGGTATGCATCCTCCAGAGCATCCCTCCTACCAGGCCACCCTGCAACGTTCCACTCATCTAACAGAATAGAACAACTGCAGCTCCCATTCCAGCAGATGCAATAAAACTGTTTATTCTAATATAGCTTAAAGAATCTTCCAGGAAATGTCATTATGGTTCATCCTACTTGAACAAGATTTACACAGAATCATTAGGCCCGAGCAGCGAAAGCGCTGCGAAGCGCTCCATCACGCCATGGAAATACGTTTGCCTCTCATTTCTTCAGTTATCCTGATATTGCTACAAAACTTCTGGTGAGTGATCCTAGTCTCACCCTTAAGAGAAATAGACAGCTGAAATTTGTGGGCGTGGCCTATTTTCTTAAATAGCGCCCCCTAGAGCAATTAAAACTGTCAGCCCCAAGCCATGCTTTGACTGAGGATTACGAAATTTGGTACAGTAATGTCGAGTCTCAGGACTTAAAAAAAAGTCTCTTGGAGCCAAGCGCAAAGTTGCACAGGAAGTCAGCCATTTTGGTCCAAGTACTCAATTTGGTGGTTTTCGCACACGTTGTTTGGAGAGTGATGCTCCATCATCCTTTTCACCAATCTCCTTCAAACTTCTGCTATATACTCTTAAGACATAGAGGAAAAAAGTCAACCGTCGGATTTTTCAAAAGTTGAAAGGTGTGGGCGTGGCTAAGCCTCAAACTTTAACCTGTTGCCATTACATTACTTGATTTAATAACTCCCAAGTGCATGATCAGATCTATTTCAAACTTTATCTGTGTGATCACTGACCACATCTCAAGACAACGACATTGTGGACAGCTGACATCACCTAAGCCCCGCCCCCTGACAACAGGAAGTCTATTGTTTTATGGTGAAATGCCCATATTTGTCCCCTCTAATTTAGTGAACATGACACTAAGGTCATACACTGTCTTCATGATGTTGTAATGACCATTCAGATCTGATAGCTTTCCAGAAAGGGAGGGGCTTTGATGCCATGGTGAATGCTGGCATGACGCCATGACCTTACATTTGACTGTATCTTCCAGAAACGGCCTCCGATTTGCCTGAAACTGAACATGGCAATGAACAATCATGCCCTTTAGCCAATGACGCACAAACGGTTGGTGAATGTTTTATAATGTCACCAAAGCTGACCTCAATGGGACTTTTCTGTAGTTGGTCACAGCGCCCCCTACATAACGTTATCCTTCGATAACTTTAAAAAACATGGTCAGAATAGCATTAAAGTTGGTCACTGTCATCACACCACCAGTGTGGTAAAGATAGAGGATTCCCTAGTGGTGAGACATAAAATATAATGGTGGGCTCAAAGGGGATGCTGAGTCAGGGTGAGGTGCGGACGAGTTGGCCGTTAGCAGTTTCTGGTGTCGGGGTGGTCGACGTTTCTGTTTCGCAGATGTAGCCTGGTGCCCCGGGCTGCCGGCCGGGCCGGAGCGGCGCGGAGCTGCGAGGGCCGAACGACGCTGCTTGCAGCTTTAATTTTACTTAATTTCCATGTTTCTTTTCATTTTCAATAGCAATTTTAAGTCAAAACAAGCCTCGTGTTCATATCTTAAAAACCCAACAGTTTTTAATTCATGAGACTAGAATGACTTATTGAGATGTAGTATTTGTTTTAATCAATATATTTATAACAACCGCCAAACAACTAATAATCCATGAGGGAAAAATCGATCCATCCATTCTTAGCTCCAGGTCTGTTCTGCTGCACCAACTCCTAACCGAGGGAAAAAAAGCACAGTTTAAAAAATGAACATTGAAACGTGTAGCAAATTAATGTATTATTAAATTTATTAGCATTGGTCATAAATTATTAATCCGTTGCACTATAGTGCATGTACATACTAGGGCCCGACTGATATATCAGCCAGCCGCTATTATCGGCTGATATTGGGGTCATTAACAGTATCGGCTATCGGTTAAAAAGGGGGACGATATATTTTTTGCACAATTGCACAAACTATCCAGCAGATGGCGCTTTATGGACTCATGTTATGTGGCTCAACTCCCCGGTGGGTGGAGTCACCGTCAGCACACTAGAGGCAAAGCTGAAGCAAGTCAGTCAGACAGAGACGAGGAGGTACTGGTTTTGAGTCTTCAGTCTTAAGCCTATTTGTTGTTAGTGGTAAGTTGAACAGTAAAATAAGCAGTGACAAAAGTATGTTTCCCCCCTACATGCTTCATAAATTTGATGTGTGCCTCGTGGCCTTGTATTGAAAAGTTACCCTGCGGGGGGAAAAAATAACTAAATAAAACCCAGTAGCTGGCGCAGCATTACCCCCCATGGAGAGCTCATGGCTTCCCTTTAGTCATGCACGGCAGTAAATTAACGATGGGCTTTTTGCAGGTAGACATTCACATGGAATTTTCTCAGACAATTTATTCCATTCTTCAACGGTCTTTTCAAACGCACTAAGCAATCGCTTTAGCCACTGTGGGCGGGGGAGGGGGACTGGCAAGAAGGGAATGTGTGACATCTGGGCGGGTAGAGGGAGTCTTGTTGGAGCGCTGGGAGAGGAGGGGAGAAGCAGAGCAGGTAACTGAAACTAATCTAAAATGTAACTAGAAAGAAAAAGGAAAGAACTATTAAAAAAAACCTGACAACAAAGGATTAAATTCAGTGGAAGGAAGAAAAAAAAAGAATTGAATACTAAGAGAAAACCAAAACCTTAACAGTTGGGGAACCAAACAAAAACAGAGCCATTGGTTTTGAACCACAATGTCTGACATCATTTATTTTAATAATTTTTTTTACCTTTACAGTTTTTTTCGATTGCTAAAACTCAGAAAGCAAAAATGAGGCACATTTTTCACAACCTCTACTTCTGTTCCCAGTTGCTTGACTCAATTTATCACTACTTAAGATTTCCTTATCATATTAGAACTCTGATTTTCCTCTATTACACTCTGATGTCAATTTCACATTACCTTGCTGTCAAAACACAACACACAATTTTCAGGTTTACACAAACTTTTCACATAAATTCTCAAAGCTTCAATCAACAACACACAAATATTCAAATCTCTAAACTTTCGGGTCTGGCGAGCAATTTGCAATCAGGGACTGCAGCATAAAAGTAAATTTCCACAAGGCTACCAAGGTGTATGAGTGGTTTCAGGACCACCCAAGGTTTTCTATTTTATACCTTCCACCTTATTTCCCCTTCCTCAATACCACTGAGGAGTTTTTCTCAGCCTGGAGGTGTCTGCCCCGCTCACTAATCAGTTCACATAATGCACAACAGTTGTTTCCAGTTTGTGTTTCAGGTGGGCGTGTCAGAGAGCCAGCTGCTCCTGATCTCCCTGATCAGAGGACCAGGGGTACTTAAGGAGCGGTGTGACACAACTCCAGTGCCGGTTGTTACTCGCATCTTGGGTAACACTAGTCTGTCTCAAATTTAGTTTTTGATATTCTGTATTTATGCTAGTCAGTCCGTTCCTGTCTGCCCTGGTTTTGTATTTTGAATGATTCTACTCATCTGTCACTCAGAATTACTCACCACCGCCTGGAGTTTATTTCTACATCACGTCGCTCACCGTCCCTTGGTCTCCTCGCTCTCTGCTGCTCGCCTGTCACCCTACCCATTTTCAGCCTGCCTACCAACCTCCTCCGGATCTACAGCAATACCTGCCTCACTTTCTGCCACACAACCTGTTCACTCATCTCAGCCTGGATCCTCAGCCTCTGTGTCCTGTCTATCCCCGCTTGGCTTCAACTACCCAGCCCAGCCTCACCAAGGATTTAAACTTTCCCAGTAAGAGAAAACTCTCCAAAGCCATTCCTGTTTTGGTTCTCTGGTTCCAGGGTTTTGTTTGTGATTTTAATCCCAGTTTGTTCTTTCGTTCCAGATCTCTGTCCCTCCTGTTCTCGTTTGGAGCAGCACTTTATGTTTACAATACGTTCTTTAATAAATGTATTTGTAACTTTACTCATCCTCGTCTCCACTTGTGATTATTTCATGTCCTCGGTTAAACATATTCCCAAAATGACAGAATCAACTGGCCAAAAGTCCACCCCCATGGAAGAATCACTTCCGCCAGCCATCGCTAACACTCTTGCCAAACACGAAAAATCTATAGAAGCCGTCCTTAACCAATTATCCGCCACTAATCAGTGTCTGTTTCAGCTTGACTCCGCGCTTCGCCAGATGAATGACATGATCTGTACTACACCTCTGTCTACCGCCACTTCCGCAGTCCCATCCCAGTCATCACTTCCAGTTCCTCCACCTGGGTTCGGTTTCCGGGTTGTCGAATCTCCTCAACCCGAAACTTTTTCTGGCGAACCAGGTACATGCCGTAATTTTTTTATTATTATGCCAGTTAGCTTTTAATCGTTCCCCAGAGACTTTTTGTAATGATTCACTAAAAATTTCATTTATGGTTGGTTTGTTCAGGGGTAAAGCCTTACAGTGGGCTGAGGCCAAGAGTCGCCAGCCTAATTTTCTAAGCGGCCCCCTCTCAGAATTTTTGACTGAATTCAAGCAGTTGTTCGATTCCACCGAATCTCCGGTGGAATTAGCATAATGTATTTGGAATCTGCAACAGGGTAAACAATCCATTTCTGAGTTCGCTATTGAGTTCCGAACCCTCACTTCAATTTCCACATTAGACGAGGCCTCCCTTAAAGCCACTTTCTCTCAGGCCCTATCCAAGCGCATCAAGGATCAATTAGCTTTTTGTCTGGAACCAGAGAACCTTGAAGCTCTTATCACCCTGGCCACCAACATCGAGAAGTGTCTTAAGGAGAGATACAGAACAACCTATTCAGACCTCCGCCGGTTACATTTTCCTCTCAACGTGTCCACCAAACTCCACAACAAACCTCCCACCCTACAGGATCAGAGGAACCGATGCAGATCGGAAGAGCTCAACTGTCTCCTGAGGAGAAACAGAGGCGTTGCTTCTCAGGTCTATGCCTGTATTGTGGTCAGTCGGGCCATTTTATCCCTACCTGTCCGGTTCGGCCAAAAGCCATCGCCCACCAGTAGAACCGGGATTACTGGTGGGTGGGAATGCAAATTGCCCAAACTCCCGATTTTCCTTATCCTATTCTGTCACCTTTAATCACAAGACTTTTTCTGCAGATGCTCTGTTAGACTCAGGCTGTGAGAGGAACATTTTGGATCAAGTAGTCATTCAGCAACTAAACATCCCCACTGTTCTACTCCCATCACCCATAAAGGTCTCATCACTGGACGGGAGTGCTCTCACCACCATAACCCATCGCACAGCTCTGGTAAATCTGTTGGTTTCTGGAAATCATCACGAAGTAGTGAGTTTTTTTCATTTTTCCTTCTCCACAGTCTCCCGTAGTCCTGGGCCACGAATGGTTGATCAATCATAATCCCCACCTTGATTGGAGGACAGTGTCTATCGCTGCCTGGAGCCCATTTTGCTTATCTCACTGCCTCCTCTCAGCTCCCCTTCCCGTCAGAGAACCCAGGAGTCCACCACAAGAGCCACCCAATCTGACGGAAGTCCCCTCAGAGTACCGTGACCTTCAGCAGGTATTTAGTAAGGACCGTGCGTCCTCACTGCCTTCCCATATACCCTATTGTAGCCCAGTGTTTTACCAAGTTATGGTGAATTCCTACACTCTTCTGTCATTTAATGCACCATGCCTAAGTCATGTGACGTTGATCACATGATCAAAGACCTGCACTGGCTTCCTCCCTGCAGACATGTGGGGGAAATCCAAGTGACAGAGCTGTTGCAGACACAGACAACTGTGAGCTGGAGCCTTGTAGGGTCATCATACACCATACAGAAGCTGGAATTGGCCAGGTGACCCTTTAAGGGTTTAAGGATGGCGAGCTAACGATTGGCCAGGGGCCAGAAGACCTCTCCTTCATCTTCCTACTGGTCTGGTAGGAAGTTGTCTCAGACAACGTTCTGTCCACCCCCAACTCCTTAATCAATTCTTGGATTCACACACCTCCCTTTTCAGTACTCTTTGACAAAGCACTTGGATAGTTTTCATGGACACTCGGATCACATCCTGGACAATTAATTCGGTGTGAATCCATTGGGTCTTCAAGTCCCGCAAAGGAGTGTTGACCGATGTCAGAGTTTTTCACTAGAACTAGAACTTTCAAAGTGCACTTTAACTTATTTATCAGTGCTGCAGCAGTGAAACCTGTTAAGTTGTGTTTGTTTATTTTATTTATAATTATTCAATATATTGTCTTTGCAAACTATTTCAACGTGTTGTGTATTCTTTTATTATTGACAACCAGCTCCAGCAGTTGTTCCTGGGTTCTGATAAAGTCAGTATACACTAGCCATACTTAATTTAACTTAATTCATTAGCGCTTCCAAAGTGTTACAAATTTGGCGAGCCAGCCAGGAGCTGTTTGTTCAATAATTGAAGATTAAAACTCACCAATCCAAAATCAACAATGGACATTTTTGAGACTCTTGCCATTAAAATTCCAAATGCAGTTTTAATTGATGGGCTACCTGAACAGCCAGTTGACGAAGTAATAGATTTTCTTGAACAGTATGGTAACATTAACCGTAAGGTTACTATAGATGCATCAGAATCTGAATTTGATAAGATGCTTGTTGTTGAGTTCACTGCCGGCTCATCTTTGGTACAGTTGTCTCAAATTTTACCGTACACATTTGCTGAGCCAGAAAGCCAGGCTCTCGATTTACCGGTCGATCTACGTCCCAATCCTCACCTATGGTCATGAGCTTTGGGTAATGACCGAAAGAACGAGATCGCGGATACAAGCGGCCGAAATGAGTTTCCTCCGTAGGGTGGCCGGGCTAAGCCTTAGAGATAGGGTGAGGAGCTCGGACATTCGGGAGGGACTCGGAGTAGAACCGCTGCTCCTCCGGATCGAAAGGAGCCAGTTGAGGTGGTTTGGGCATCTGGTCAGGATGCCTCCTGGACGCCTCCCCGGGGAGGTGTTTCGGGCATGTCCTGCCGGCAGAAGGCCCCCGGGTCGACCCAGGACACGTTGGAGAGGTTACATCTCCAATCTGGTCCGGGAACGCCTTGGGGTCCTGCCGGAGGAGCTGGTGGAGGTGGCCGGGGAGAGGACAGCCTGGAGCTCCCTAATTGGGATGCTGCCCCCGCGACCCGGACCCGGATAAGCGGAGGAAGACGACGACGACGACGACGACATTTGTTTCAGATGAGGGTGATACATTTAGAATTGAGAGCCTATCTGATATCTATTCTTCAGCAGTGGGTGGTTCCAAAACAAATGCCTACTTAGCAGACCTGCATAAAGTTGCCAAATTGTCTGGAAGGAATTATGCTGAAGTTCTAATGAAGTGATGTCTCAAATAAGTCAGTCTTTTGCAGAACTCAAACCAGAGACTTTAGTGAGTGCAAAAAAGGAAGAATCTGCAGATTCAAAACCCTCTAAATCAGTGATTCCTCCTTCCCTGCCTGATTTTCCCCCAAAGTTGTCCCCTGTTTCTAGTGGTGTAGGAGCACAAGGTGGTCCTTCCAATGATATTGGTGATCTCAATCCTCCTGGAGTATAACGCTATGTTGTGGAGCATGTTGTCCGAAGTGGGGATCACTCTTTGCATGCATCCCATAGACTGAGAACATTCTCTGGTAAAGTGCCTAGGCCAGTTCACGAGACAGACTATGACACATGGCGGTCAGCTGTTGAATTAGCTTTGAATGATCCATCCATGTCAGACTTGCAGCGCACCAGACTGATTTGTGATAGTCTGCTGCCTCCTGCTTCTGACATGGTGAAGCATCTGAGTCTTGACACACTACCTAACGTTTATATGAAACAGCTGGACTCCGCTTATGGCACTGTGCAAGATGGAGAAGAGCTATATGCAAAGTTTCTGGATACTTTTCAGGATAGTGGTGAAAAGCCTTCTGCCTATTTACAACACCTGCAAGTGGCGTTACAATGTGCTGCTAAAAGAGGTGGTGTTTCAAAATATGACATGGACAAAAGACTCCTGAATCAATTCTGCAGGGGATGTTGGGACAATAACCTAATAGCAGAACTGCAACTTAAACAAAGAAAAGATGTACCCCCAAAAGTTGCTGAATTTTTATTACTCCTTCGAACTGAAGAGGACAGAGAGGCAGCAAAAACATTAAGGATGAAGCAACATCTGGGAACAGTGAGACAAAAAGTTACTGCACAAGCACAGTTTGTTAATACTGTAGAAGACAAAAACCTTTGTTCTGCTCTGAGTGCCCTGACTTAACAGCTTTCCCAACAGATGACAGCCATACAGCAGCAGCTAACAGCTTTGATGGCAACTCGGTCGGATGTCAACCTGCCTTCTGCTGCCATCCCCGCCCCAAAGACTGAGCAGAAGAAGTTTGTTAAATCTGGTAAACCTACCACTTCCAGCCCTAAACCTGGGTTTTGCTTCCGTTGTGGAGAGGATGGTCACGTTAAGCCACAATGTGAAAACGAACCATATCCAACATTAGTCAGTATGAAGCGGAAACAATTTAACAGCAAGCAGCAAAAATGGCAGAAGCCATATTACTCTGCTTCTAAACATTTAAACTAAGGCCTAGTCCACACGTAGCCGGGGGTTTTTGAAAACGAATATCCGCCCCTCCAAAAACTTGCATCCACACCACCACGTTTTAAAACAAAACTCTGTCCACACGTACCCGGATAAATACGTTGTTAAGGACATGCCAGACCTGTAGGCGGCAGTACTTCCCCCGTTCTTAACCTCGTCCTTCATCTGTGGTCTTCCGCAAGGAGCAGTAATTCCGCTTGCAAAAACAAACAAGCAGAAAGCGCTTGGGCAATTGATGGATCGGGTAGTGACAGAGCGCAGCTCTGAAGGCTTCCATGATGCCGGCTAGTGTAAACACAGGTCGCACACGTGATGTCAGCATTTTTTGTTGCGGAAAGTGACGTTGCGGACCTTAAAACTCCGGTTTTGTCCGTCCACACGCAGACACCCAAAACGGAGAAAACGCAGATCTTCACTTTGGCCGGAGTTTTTAAAAAGATCCGTTTTCGTTTGAAAAAACTCCGTTTTCGTGTGGATGACAGGCCAAAACGTAGAAAAATATCTACGTTTTGGCAAATCCCCGGCTACATGTGGACAGGGCCTAAGTCCAGTTCCTAAGGAGGAAAGTCATGCCAAATGTGCAGAATGGCAGTCCAAGGCGAAGACTAGATTACCCCAGGGGTTAATCGGTTCCAGATGCACAGCAGAAGTCAACATTGCTGGTCACAACTGTCAGCGTCTCTTGGACACTGGTTCACAAGTTACCACCATTCCAGTTTCTTTTTACAACAAGCATTTCACAGATCAACCGGTCCATCCATTAAATGAACTACTGCAAGTGGAAGGGGCTGCTGGTCAGTGTGTCCTATACCTTGGGTACATTGAAACTTCCATAACGTTTCTGAAAGATTTTCTTGGAAGTGACTTCACTGTTAAAACCCTTGCATTGGTCGTTCCTGATGTGAGACCTAATTTTCCAAATGCCATGCTTATTGGCATGAACACACTTGAAATCCTCCATGAGCAATTTTCCTCCAGCAACTGTTCAACATTTCAGCCTACTTCTTATGGCTACAAAGCGGTTCTACAGACTCTCCAAGTGACACAACAGAGTCATAATGATCATCTTGGTGTTGTGACCACCTGTAGTAAAACCCCTGTGTTAATTCCAGCCAGTAGCACAATGGTGGTTGAAGGTACTGCTAAACTTTCTAGTCCAGTTAGTCAGTGTGCTGTCATTCAGCATCCGGGTTCAGGCCTGCCGGGTGGTTTGTGTGTCAGTAACTGTCTGGTTGCCCTTCAAGCAGGGTCACATACCCAAGTTTCTGTTGTAGTGTTCAACAGCACAGAGCAAGACATTTGGATTCCAGCTCTAAGTGTCATTGCTGAACTAGGAGCCTATAACTGCATTATCTCAGAGCATTATGTGACTGAAGAACAGGAAATGTCACCTTTTATGGGCCATTCCCATCTGTACCGGGTCGGCCCGGGCCGGGTAGCCCCAGTCGGCCCCAGCATGGCCCGGTTGATTCCACACATCCTTGCCTTAAGCCCATGTGGGCTGATTCTACCCACCAATCAGAGGCTTGCTCTAATGGAAGGTGTGAATTTGCTGTCAGCAGTGGGTGTATTGGCCCTGGTCGGCCTGAAGCAGACCCCCTCGAGAAGAGGGCTGAGAATGAGCCTTGCTTGGCCCGGAAAAATACCAGGCCACCCAGATATGTAAACAACCTACGCAACCCAGCCTGGGCCGACCTTTGTACAGATGGGAATGGCCCATTAGTTTTAATTTTGGCGAGTCGCCAATACCACCAGAGTGGAAGTAAAGGATAACCATGAAGCTAAATGCCATGTCTGAGGTTTTCTCACTTCATGACTTAGATTTTGGGTGCACCAAACAAGTGAAACATTGTATCAATCTTCATGATGACACTCCATTTAAACATAAAGCGAGGCCAAATCATCCACAAGATTTAGAAGCTGTTCGTAAGCATCTTCGAGAGCTTCTGGATGCAGGTGTTATCAGGGAGTCAGAGTCCTCATTTTCATCACCAATAGTTGTTGTCAGGAAGAAAAATGGAGACATTCGATTATGCATTGATTACCGTAAACTCAATTTACAAACGGTTAAAGATGCATCGTCAACAAGAACCACGTCACACAGTTTATAAAAAAACAAGAACCACCGTCACACAGTTTATAAAACTACAAGAACCACCGTCATAGTTAACTACAAGAACCACGTCACACAGTTTATAAAACTACAAGAACAACTGTCACAGTTTATAAAACTACAAGAACCACCATCACAGTTTATAAAACTACAAGAACCACTGTCACAGTTTATAAAACTACAAGAACCACCGTCACACAGTTTATAAAGCTACAAGAACCACCGTCACACAGTTTATACAACTACAAGAACCACTGTCACACAGTTTATAAAACTACAAGAACCACCGTCACAAAGTTTATAAAACTACAAGAACCACCGTCACACGGTTTATAAAACTACAAGAACCACCGTCACAGTTTATAAAACTACAAGAACCACTGTCACACGGTTTATAAATCTACAAGAACCACCGTCACACGGTTTATAAAACTACAAGAACCACGTCACACAGTTTATAAAACTACAAGAACCACCGTCACACCGTTTATAAAACTACAAGAACCACTGTCAGTTTATAAAACTACAGTTTATAAAACTACAAGAACCACGTCACACAGTTTATAAAACTACAAGAACCACGTCACAGTTTATAAAACTACAAGAACCACCGTCACAGTTTATAAAACTACAAGAACCACCATCACACAGTTTATAAAACAACAAGAACCACCGTCACAGTTTATAAAACTACAAGAACCACCGTCACACAGTTTATAAAACTACAAGAACCACCGTCACAGTTTATAAAACTACAAGAACCAACGTCACAGTTTATAAAACTACAAGAACCACGTCACAGTTTATAAAACTACAAGAACCACCGTCACACAGTTTATAAAACTACAAGAACCACCGTCACACAGTTTATAAAACTACAAGAACCACCGTCACAGTTTATAAAACTACAAGAACCACCGTCACACAGTTTATAAAACTACAAGAACCACCGTCAACAAGAACCACGTCACACAGTTTATAAAACTACAAGAACCACCGTCACACAGTTTATAAAACTACAAGAACCACCGTCACACAGTTTATAAAACTACAAGAACCACCGTCACACAGTTTATAAAACTACAAGAACCACCGTCACTCAGTTTATAAAACTACAAGAACCACCGTCACACAGTTTATAAAACTACTTATTTACTACTGGTAAATAAAGAGCGGTGATGTGGGGACTGGATGTGCAGAGCACGCTTATGTAACCACTATTATTTTCCATTACTAGCTTCATTGCTGTCTGACCTAGACTGCATTTTCCAAGGCAGGAAGAGGCAGAGCATGGGGATGTTAGCAGTGTGTGTGTGTGTGTGTGTGGCCCGGAGGACAGAGGACAGGAGAACGCGCAGCCAATTAATTAATTAATTTGGTTCTGTACTTTTCTCTTCAGTACAGCCGACAAAGGTTTAAGATGGGTCAGCCTGCCTGCATGCTCAGATCATGCCCTTCCGTTGCTTGAAAAATTGTTCCAAAATGAAAGTTGAACCCACATCTTTTTTATCTGTGAATTCAATGCCGTTGTCGGTACAAGATCTGCTCAGGTGCAGGATCGGCTCGGGGTCCGTCGACTTCCGATGACGTCTAAGTAGTTGATTGGCTGAACATGAACCTTACGGGATTTACGTAATCACGTTACGTTGTTATCACGTTATGTTGGTCCAGGCAAATCTTTCTGTTGGAAAGATGGACAACTTTTACAAAGAAATCCATCATTACCTCTTTGAAAATATACTTTTAGCATAGAGCTGCATGTATATTAGGGCTGAACAATTAACTGCATGTGCAATTAAATTGCGATGTGACAAAAGGAGATTTTCTAATCGCAAAGGCTGCAATTTGGCAGCGAGTGGTTAGCGCAACGCTAATATACGTGGGAAAACCCATAGGAATGCTAATGCTAATATCACCGATTACATTATTACAAATTATGAATTAGAAACGTGCCAAATGATTACATTTGGAGTCTAATAGAAAGTAAAACTACCATCAATCAAATAAGTACAGACAAGTATTTTAGTAAAGCCAGAAATCTTTTAACTCCAGAGTTTTGGCTAGCAGCTATGAGCGTAACTGAACTACGCAGAACCAGACGTCAAAAAATACTTCAATAAACGGGACACACTTCTTTCCTGCAAATACAATTTCACAGGTGTTGCTAATACCTATGATCCTTCAAGGTATGTGCTCAAAGAGGAGTTCAACATTATGAATAAAATAAAGTGTTTTATTTTACAAATACCATTATAAACACAAACTTACGTCTAAAGAAACATTATTTTAATAACGAAACTGCTAAATTCTTTCCAACAGTATAGATGTGTAGTGTATTTTGTCCGAGTCAGTTTGCCGTACTTTGACGTCATCGGCAGTGGAAGGACCCAGAGCCGATCTTGCACCCGAGCAGATCTTGTACCGACACCATTCAGCGAGTCTCAAATAAAAATTTGGGCAGCTTACTGTAAAAAAATATACTATTAATGTAAAAAATAAACTCTAAAATAAACTATGTTCACATCCAGAATTGAACCCGTCTTCCGCACGGGAGTCCGCCGTCTTACTGAGTGAGCTATAGCACGAGTGATATCTTTTGTATCTGTATCAGCTCAAACAACGTTCAAAGAACAGTTCGGAGCAAAAATGGCTATTTTTATTGCTAACTTGCAGGAAATATCTAGAAGAAAGTAGCTAAGGGTCCTCAGAAATGTAGCTAGGTTCATCACTAGGTGTTAGGAACAGCAACAAAGTCGCTGAGTTGGCACTACCTCACTCTCTGCTGCTAAAGCTACGGGCAGCAAATGCTACGGGCTATGCCTGAGCGTGAACGCACATGAAGCAGCCTGCTCGACCCGAGCAGCTCTCTTTTTCTGTGATTTTACAGAAAAATAGGCAATCACAGTAAAAATGCCAGGGCTCATTCTACAGGACCAGGGCATTGCAGGAGAATGTATGAAGAAGAAATTTATTATTTCTATACATGTTTTGGCTGTCAAACTTCCATAATGCCCCTTTAAGTTGAGCTTTATGTTTTGTAGATGAATGCAAAAATTGTGAGTCAGGTTGCACAGGAACCTAAAAATGCATTGCTTCAGGGGACAAAGGGTATTGTAAATTGGGGAATTGTTTAACTCTGGGCCTAAACTGGGATTTTGGTTTGACTGGGATTTCTGGCAGGTGTTTACATTCCAGAAAGGACTGAGATAGTTAAACTGAGACATTCGGCAGGATACCAAACAAATGATTTGCCATTGATGGTCACTATCGCTCTACCAGTCAATACATTACAATCCATAATAGAACACTTAGTCTAACTAAAGAAAAAAATTGTATAGAACACATTAAAACCAAATCCAATTCCTATTGCTTGCAGGCCTTGAGGCGCTCGAAGTCTTTTTATAAGAAAAGAAAAAAAACGAACCAAATGAAGATTTAAGGTGGCAACCATAAAACAACAAGAGAAAAACAAAGCAAATGTGAGTCACCTCAGTTGTGACTTTCTCATTTCTCTTCATACTTCTAAACAGTTTAACAGAATATCAGATATCGGAGAGATTCAAATGATGACAGCCGTTAATTTGGAATACCCCATCTGTAGTTTTGAATCCAAACAGGCACTATGGGCCTCATATGTACCTGGGTTTTGGGTTGTCATCACCCGAAGTCCTCTGTCTGGATATAACCATCCACCATAAATAAATAAAATGCTCGGGTCACAAGAGCAAAAAGTAACTAGAAAAATTGCATTTATTGCACAAATGCTTTTTGAATGCTGGATAGCTGAAACTGTAAGCTGAAGCTGCTGAACAGCTGAACTGAAGCTGAAACTAAGCTAAACTGTCAAATGAGTTGAATGTAGTGAAAGATGTGAAAGCAAAAAGCACCAACAAGCCAATAAAGTACAAAAAGTAAGTGAAGAATCAAGAAACCTAATCCTAAACAGCAGAAAACTGAAATCTGTGAACATTGTTTAAAAAACTGGACATCTAAAATGTCTAAACACCTGTTATTTCAGTAGGACTATATTAACAGTTGAATTTTTACATTTAGCTGAACCAGGAGCGTAGCACCAAGTTCTGGGCCCTAGGTACAAGTCTTCTAGGTGGGCCCCCATGCTCAATTATTTAATATCTCTCTTACACATTTTTTGTCATGCTATAAGACAAGATAATAAATATGATCTTAGTTTAACCTCTATATTGAGCAAATACAAATGCCAGCATAATAAAAGTGAAATGCCCAGACTTCACATATAATTATTTTTATTTGCCAACAATGTGTTCAAACAAAAATCCTGGAATTTATTTTCCAGTAAATGCCCACTGGCGGGTCTTCATGTTAGCAAAATCACTTACAAGATCTTTAAAGTCCAATCCTTTGGCTAATTGGCTTTCAATAGAAAGAAGAGCTAGGCTGTTCAGTCTATCCTGGGACATTGTTGATCTCAAATAATTTTTCATCAGTTTCAGTTTGCTAAAAGCCCGTTCACCCCCAGCAACAGTCACAGGTAGTGTGCAAAATATCCTCAGTCCAATACAAACTTCTCCAAAAATGCTCTGTAATTGCATCCTGTAGATGGCATTAAGCAGCTCAAGAGGAGACCGAATGTGTGGAAATGTGGCACCATACAGGTGCTGGCCAGTAAATTAGAATATCATCAAAAGGTTGAAAATATTTCAGTAATTCCATTCAAAACGTGAAACTTGTACATTATATTCATGCAATGCACACAGACCAATGTATTTCCGATGTTTATTACGTTTAATTTTGATATTTATAGGTGACAACCAATGAAAACATCAAATCTGGTATCTCAGAAAATTAGAATATTCTAAAGGCCAATGAAAAAATGTTTGTTTCTCTAATGTTGGCCAACTGAAAAGAATGAACATGAAAAGAATGTGCATGTATAGCACTCAATACTTAGTCGGGGCTCCTTTTGCCTCAATAACTGCAGTAATGCGGCGTGGCATGGACTCGATCAGTCTGTGGCACTGCTCAGGTGTTATGAGAGCCCAGGTTGCTCTGATAGTCGTCTTCAGCTCCTCTGCATTGTTGGGTCTAGCGTATTGCATCCTCCGCTTCACAATACCCCATAGATTTTCTATGGGGTTAAGGTCAGGCGAGTTTGCTGGCCAATCAAGGACAGGGATACCATGGTCCTTGAACCAGGTGCTGGTGGTTTTGGCACTGTGTGCAGGTGCCAAGTCCTGTTGAAAGGTGAAGTCTGCATCCCCATAAAGTTGGTCAGCAGCAGGAAGCATGAAGTGCTCTAAAACTTCCTGGTAGACGGCTGCATTGACCCTGGACCTCAGGAAACAGAGTGGGCCAACACCGGCAGATGACATGGCACCCCACACCATCACTGACGGTGGAAACTTTACACTGGACCTCATGCAACGTGGATTCTGTGCTTCTCCGCTCTTCCTCCAGACTCTGGGTCCTTGATTTCCAAAGGAAATGCAGAACTTGCTTTCATCAGAAAACATAACTTTGGACCACTCAGCATCAGTCCAGTCCTTTTTGTCCTTGGCCCAGGCGAGACGCTTCTTGCGCTGTTTCTTGTTCAAGAGTGGCTTGACACACGGAATGCGACACCTGAATCCCATGTCTTTCATGAGTCTCCTCGTGGTGGTTCTTGAAGCGCTGACTCCAGCTGCAGTCCACTCTTTGTGGATCTCCCCCACATTTTTGAATGGGTTTGTCGTCACAATTCTCTGCAGGGTGCGGTTATCCCTAGAGCTTGTACACTTTTTTCTACCACATTTTTTCCGTCCCTTCGCCTGTCTGTTAATGTGCTTGGACACAGAGCTCTGCGAACAGCCAGCTTCTTTAGCAATCACCTTTTGTGTCTTGCCCTCCTTGTGCAAGGTGTCAATGATTGTCTTTTGGACAGCTGTTAAGTCAGAAGTCTTCCCCATGATTGTGGTGCCTTCAAAACAAGACTGAGGGACCTTTTAAAGGCCTTTGCAGGTGTTTTGAGTAAATCAGCTGATTAGAGTGGCAGCAGGTGTCTTCTATATTCAGCCTTTTCAGAATATTCTAATTTTTTGAGATACCAAATTTGGAGTTTTCATTAGTTGTCACTTATGAATATCAAATTTAAATGTAATGAACATTGGAAATACATTGGTCTGTGTGCATTGCATGAATATAATGTACAAGTTTCACGTTTTGAATGGAATTACTGAAATATTTTCAACCTTTTGATGATATTCTAATTTACTGGCCAGCACCTGTATATTGTTCTCAGGTGTAGCATTCTCAAATTCAGCTGTGAGATCCTTGTAATATTTTCTCATCAGTGCCTGGCATGATATCTTCATCTGCTCTTCAGTCATGTCTGTCATGGTTCATGATGTTAAGCTTATATGTATTGATATATTAAATACATATGACATGAAACAAACCAGGTTCTCTCTGTGAATGTAATGGACTCTAAATTTTATAATCCCTGCATTATCAACCAAATTATAAGATTGTCTGTTTTCAAGATCAAATATAAAGAAATTTAAAATAGGCTTAAAGTATCTAACCAAGTCAATAACAATCCTCTAACACCAGTGTCATCATGCTATACGAAAAACAGTGGCAGCTTCTCATTCCTGAGATTACCACGAATCCATCGATACCAAGTTTGTCCTGGTCCATGACTGGGAAGGAGCTGAAATATCCACACAGAGTGAACCTGTTTTTACTGCGAGGTCCGCGAATTAATTGGCGGCTGCTCACCTTCCTTCTTGAAGAACCTAGCCAATACTTGCTTCTGTTCAATTAACTTTTTCTCCTTCTCCTTCTTTTCTTTTCTGGAAGCCAGATTTCCCTTTCTTGGGAAAAGACATGACTGACTCTCCTGCCTCCAGCTCTGGCTGTCGGCATCTGCAATGTCTCATTAGCTGTACATGCAGCCGTGCAGCCCCTGGCCACAGGTGTGGACTAAACCACTTTGCACAATTTTAAGGGATGATAGATGCCTCAGAGATTATTCAGTTATTATTTTTAAGGTGAAATTCTGTTTCTTAACCTCTTTATCCAGGTAAAGGGAAGTTTATTAAGACATTAAGTAAGTTGGGGGGAAAAAACAAAAACAATAAAACATTTTTATTCAAAGCTTTCTCAGGGCCCCTCCCTGCTGTGGGCCCCGGGTAAACGGTACCCTCCCCCCCCCCCCCAGTCCGACGCCCCTGAGCTGAACTGTGAAATTAGCATCATATGCTGAATTCAGAAACTAATTGCTGAAGCTGCTGAATAGCTCAAGTGAAGCTGAATCTAAGCTAAACTGTCAAAAGGAGCTGAATGTATTTAAAGATTTCGAAGGAAAAATAATGAACAAGTGTAATGAATTCAAAAAGTAGGTGAAGACTGGAGAAAAAAATCCTAAACAGTAGCAAACTGAAATGACTGAACATTGTTTTAAAAAGTGTACAGCTGAAATTTTTAAATATCTGTTATTTGAGTAGGACTAGTTTAAAAAAATATATAAAAAGAATGCAACAACAAAAAATGAAAATCAGTAAAATGGTCACAATAGTTGTGCACTTTATTTATAAAGCACTTAGCATGGACAGGCGTGCAGTTAGGGTGGGGGACGGGGGAGATCTGTCCCCCCCAGATTGAGATCGACCCCGATCCATCCCCAGCACTAAGGCCAGAAAGAAAACAAAATCGGAGGTTAAGAGCTTGAAGCTCCTTTTTCCAATTACAGTGAATGCAGCATGACGTAAACAAACACCAACTCCAGAGACGCCAAAGTGGTTGCTGCTAGGATGCAGGATGAAGCGAAAAAGGCGAACAACAATTACTGCATATTTAAAAAAGACCAACATTGTAAGTAGGCGGGACCAATCTGTCTGTTTATGCATTTAGGTTATCGTTTCAGTACTTTGTCAGTGTTGGGACTTACACGTTATAAGTGCCAAAGCCTCATTGCTGACTTTAGCAAATCTCATCTACAAATATGATCCCTCATGAAGTTACTACTTTACATCACAAGATAGTAGAGATGTATAACATTCAGGCTGAGCAAAGTTTGGGAATTTTTAGAGTTTGAAAAATGCCTCCCGCCGAGAGGCTCCCAGTCGGGGAGAGGAGGAGATGTGTGCAACATGAAGAGAGCAAATATTAGATAAAACGTAAAATTGCCGGCAGGTCTGGTCTTTGTTGACTGATCACTTTGTCTGGTAATGACTGACTCTGATTATGATGCAGATTATTCACTCTGATGAAGAAATTCACTCATCCAGCCGGGAAGATTGACGCTGCTGCAGCATCAGACAGCTGGTGCTGCACGAGAGGTGTGTGGAGTTTACAAGCTCCAAACGTTGGGTTTGATGTTTGTTTAATCTTCTTTGGGACATGCTAGATGTAGAAATGATGGTAAAAACACAGCTAAAGTGACAGACGTAGCGACAATGAAAAAAAAAAGCTGTAAAAAAGGGGCAGATGCCGATGCGTTCAATATGGAAGTCAAGTGTGCCACATAATCATAAAAAAGGTAAAATATAAAATTTAAAAAGAGCTTTATATATTTATATATAAATAAAAACTTTCCAAATATAATGAAAAATTCTAAATATCGTTACAATACGAAAGAACATCTGTTGGTCAGGCTGAAAAGTTTTGGAAACACTGCTCAAAGTGATAATAGGGTTGGGGTTCCAACTGTTAGTGTCAGGGTTTAGAGCGCAGGAAGATTGGACCCATGATGCAGAACACCACTGTACTCGAGGTAGGAGAGGCAGTTTAAAGTAAAAATCCTTTTATTAGGAAAATCAAAAACTGTAGGTCTCAAAGTCAAAAGTCTAAAGTTCTTTAGGCAAAGAACAAAGCTCACTCATGAGCAGGATCTAAAATAACAGAGAGGGACAACGACGACAACAACAACAACACTGACATAAAACAATGAACCAACAAACACAGAGGGACAAGACAGGCTTTTAACACATAGGGAAGGTAATCAGGGGAACAGGTGCCAGGTGTGAGGAGTGAGATCTGGAGGGAAGACAGATGCCATCACTAACCAACATTGGGGAAAGAACTAAGCAGGAGGGAAGATAAACATTAACCTATAAAACACTGAAAAACTGAACCTAAAGACTAAGGGCAAATATAAACAACTAATAACTAGAGGGATGAGGAGGACTAATCAGAGGTGGGAAGTAACGAATTACATTTAATTGCGTTACTGTAACTGAGTAGATTTTTTGCGCATTTATACTTTTTAATTAGTTTTTAAAATCTGTAATTTTACTTTTACTTAAGTATTGTTTTTTGTAAGTATTGTACTTCGCTACATGTTTTATCTTATCCGTTACCGAGTTAAAAAAAAAACAACAACATAGCAAAATACTGTGTCGGCACGGTTCGCACTGGATTCAGACAATGATTCAGACACCACAGAGAAGAGAGACGAGAGTATAAACATATACATATGTAGAAGCGTCTTAACGCACTCGAGAGTGATCCAGCACTTAACGAAGTGTCTATGTATATATATATATATGTCTATACTGGTAAGACCCAAACACGGAAGTGCTGCGGACGCCGAATGTGCGCACCAGAAGAGCTGAGTGCTTAAGTTACGAGAGTGTTACAGGGTACGAAGTAAAGGATAAGAAACACTAACTGACTACTCGGATGACTGGAGGATCACCTAAGATCAAAGCTTGTGAGAAGGAATGAAGGGATGTCTGAGGGGTCAACAGGTGAGTTGAACTTCTTAGTGTGAAGCATGTGTTCAGTGACCTTACAGTGCAATGAATGGTGGGTAGGAGAAGAAAATGGGCGCTTTTGGTACGAGAAAGACAGCCTGGCCTGCCAGACTCCTCCTGTTTAATTCACGTCATGCACGGCGATGCTCAATTTCTCATAAACAATGAAGACAGTGGCGGAGTTCACTGCGGCTCTTTCCTCTTTTCTAAATGACACAGATGTCTTTAAAACCACAAGTAGAAGCGCTAAAAGCATTTCTTCTATAAAATAAAAGATGTTTGCGCCATTGCCAGATGCTATTTTTTTATACTACAACTAGAAATCTACCGCGTCGTGTGGTACAGTCGTGATTTCCTTCTTTTTTTCTGATTGGTCATTTTTGAGCTTCCTAGTCCCGCCCCTCAAGTGATCTTCCTGCTAAAAGAAAAACTCAGCAGACTGGAGACTGTCTCCAAGATGTGTCTGCCACTCTTCAGAGCCATTCAGGATGGTGTCCAAAAGCCCTTTGGTGAGATGATAGAAGACCCTGAGCTGACTGCTGCTGAAATCCTTCTTCCAAAGTTCAAGACCACCTGGACTGAGAGGCACAATATCATTGAAGCAGGTATTTTTTTATAATTTAATATCATACCTTAATCTGTTTCTTATTCATTTCAATCCTGTCAACATACTTAAAGTTCAATTATACGTGTCGTTCGACACAAATTATAGTATTTGTAAGGTATGTATTACTAAAAACAATTCTTGTTGCATCTTCCATCAAAACTTAATTGCCAGATATATTAAATATGTGTAATGTATTTGTCATTCAACAGGTTTGATCAATATGAGAAGACATCTTGACCAGATGGCAGAGGCTGGGGCGGAGCAAGTCAAGCAACAGTCATCACATCTTGCCCTCATCTTTGTTTAAAAGTGCTTTTCAGTCCATCGGTCCCAGCGTGCTCTCTATAATTAATGCTTCTCTGGTTTCTGGTCAGGTCCCGGCTTACTTTAAGAACGCTGTAATCCACCCGCTTCTTAAAAAACCGAGTCTTGACCCCTCTCTCCATAGCAGCTTCAGACCAGTCGTGTCCAGTCAGGTTTTCGTAGAGCTCATTCTACTGAAACAGCTCTTTTTAGGGTCTCTAATGACCGTCTGACCCACAGTGATGCAGGGGACTGTTCTGTTCTGGTCCTGCTGGACCTGACTGCAGCCTTTGACACTGTTGACCATCACCTGCTACTGGAGAGGCTGAGAGACTGGGTAGGCCTATCAGGATCTGCCGGGGGGTGGGGGGTCGTCATTCAGGGAAAAGTCATGGGCTTGTGACTATAACCTAATTTATGTTACTAGTTTGCAGTGTAACTGCCTTTGTACTTCAATATGCATATTTGTTCATTTAATTGAAAAAACGGACACTTTGACATTTATACCCCATTGTCTTTTTTTTACTATTCAGAAGAGCCCATCCTTGCAGTCAAAAAAGTAACTAAGTAACTTTTACTCTGACTACATTTGAAATAAGCTACTTTTTACTTTTACTTGAGTACATTTTGAGGCAGGTAATTTTACTTGTAACTGAGTAAAATTTCATGAAAGTAATTATACTTGTACTTAAGTACAACATTTTAGTACTCTTTCCACCTCTGGGACTAATACAAAATCAAATAGGAACTACCAGGGAGTGAGTAGGGGGAAACATGAGGGAAGCCTAGAGATAGCTGGGGATCATAATGAGACATGAGGAGAACCTGGAGTGGGCTGGGGAACAGAGGAACACAGAACATGACAGTTTTTGTCAGAATCGTTTAAAGTTTTTTATTTTGATTCCTAGTTTTGATTCCTAGAATGTCGACCGGAAGAGGAATCTGCGGCCGATCTCCGTTAAAAATAAGCGTGATCTGCAAATTGTTATCAACGCTTTTCAGAGCTGATCACACCAGCTGTCTGTGTGCAGCACGAGTCCCCCTCCCCCACCCAGATATAAGCAAACGCGTCTGCCAAACTTTTACTCCGTAATGTAAACTTTAACTCCTGCAGCATAGAGGAAACTTGTTAAAATACGTCAAGACGGTGGGTTTAATAGAAGCTTTAAAGAACAAACTCTGGACGGTGTGAGGTGAGTTTGTCTCACTGCAGACATAAAAACACACGGAGCGTAAGCTGTCAGACGCAGCCACTCACCAACACTCATGTGTGTGTGTGTGTGTGTGTGAGCATCAGAAGGCTGAACAATAACCTGTAGAATAATTAGTCATCATGCTAGAGAAGCTTCTCTGTGGTGGACCACACCAGCTTCTGACACAATAAATAATAATAATAATAATAATAGATCACACACAAAGTTGTGAACATTTTAATTTCCTTTCTGAACTATTTCTGTTGAGAGTTTTAATGTTTAAAATCTGTTAGATTGTTACCAACAGCAGCTACATTAAGTTTCACTTTCTGTTCTGACTGAATGCTGCTGCAGCATGGAGGTGTAGTTCTCAGTCATCCTGGACATGATCATCCTGAGAGTTTTAGCTGAAAACAGCTGGACGTTTCTGGATGTGTTGGAGACATTTAGCCTCTCATCCCAGAGGCTTCTTCCAGACTTTGGTTGTGGTCAGCAACAAACACACTTGTTGTGCTGCAAGTCTTTCTTTTTTTCTCCAAAACATGTTTTTGTCTAAATGAAGGTGATGTTGTTCATAGAATTAAAATTCATGTTGAAGTTAAGATTATTTCATCAAGTAGGACCTGTAGGAGCTGGCTCATGTAACACATGTCATGTCTTAAAAGAATCGGAATCGGGAATCGATAAGAACCAGAATTGGAATTGTTCAAAATCAAACGAGGGCCAACCCTACAAGTGAATATTGTTTTTTAAATATATTTTATGTGCAGTTTTTTAGGGCTTTTTAATGTTTTGCATAAAGCGAGGTTTTGGTTAGTAATTGATTGGGAGAATAACAAATGACTGACTTGGATAGTGTGGATCAGGCAGAGCTTTGTTGCCAGCGTTCCATTCCATAATCGCCTCAAACACGTATGTAATAGTGTTAGTTTTTTCATAAACTGACTGAGCTCTAGTTAAGGCTCTTCAATTTCAAAAATACTTTATTAATCCCAGAGGGAAATTGATTGCAATTGCTTGTGTATGCGTAAGTACGTGCGTGTGTGTGTATGTCTTTGGGGGAGGGTAAATTGGAACTTTGTCCCCCCAGTTTGAAAATCCTATCTGCACCCCTGAGCATGGACATAGAATCACAAATTGCTTCACATAGTTTAAAACAGTATAAAACATAATGATCTCAAAACAGACAGACATGAAATCTCTAAATTGTTAAATTACTCTCAACTACACAAAAATAAAAGTGAGTGGACCAGAAAGAAATTGTGATAAAACTTGGAAGGATTTCATGTTTTTAAGTTAAAATTTTTATTGAAATACAGAAAATATGAGTTAAAACAGGTTAGTTTAGAAGTAAAATGTAAACATTCTTGGGACCACATAGGTCAATGCGCGTTTGCGAACTATGGACCTCGTACATCACCGCGTGCTCCATGAACTGAACTGTATGGCCGGCAGTGAGATGCCCCTTTATCCCTCACGGATGCCCTTTGTCCCCTCTTGGAGTCAACCGCCCACCGACCTTCCTCCTTCTACACTACTACCTCTCGCATGGACGACATCATCATTGCGTACCACCTGCGTGGGTGGCTTCTCTTCGTTACGCGCATGGGGACTATCCCATTTCCTATCCTCTTTTGTTTTGTGTCTGACCAGGATCCAAGACAAGACAGAGACCAAAGACAAAGACCAGAGGCATCCAAGGAGACCAACGTCCTAAGGGACAACCCCATCTGTGCTTCCGACAATCAAGTCGACCGACAACCAAGTCGACCAACGTCATGAGGGACAAACCCATCTGTGCTTCCGACGATCGAGCTCTGGCGCGATCCCCGAAACCAAAAGGGGGAATGTTGAGGGTCTGCCCTCGTGAGAAATTGCTGCAGTAATTTTCTCCAAAAGACTGTGCTATATTGCTCTGAAAAAGCAGATATTAAACATCAGCGCCAGCTGACACTTCATTTCCCATGATGCTTTGCACACGGAAGCAATGTGATGACGTCACTGCCGAATACCAGAAACATGTTCTGCGCATGTGCGGGAGCTCGTGGACAGTTTCCCGCCAGCTGGAAGTTATAAATTCCAGCGAAAACTAAACTTATTCGTTCATTTGTTCTAGTTGTACTGGCGTGAAGGAAATGCTCGCTGACTACGGCTCCGGATAACGTGTGCACGAGGCCTGGGGGCTGATGAGTGCGAACACCGAGCTGCTGAAAAGCAACGGAACCGTCGTCAGATTCACCACTCCGGGGGACGCTTTGGATTTGATGAGTCAAGAGATTTTTTTTGTTTCTCCTCTATTTTTCTTCTCCTGTTTTCTCTATAGTCCAGAACAAGCAATAAAACCGTGCTATTGCTTAAAAGTAACTTCGTGTTTTTCTCTTTCGTACCAAAACCGCCATCAGAACTCCAAGTAAGGTCTGTTGTTACACGAACCTACTCTGTGAGAACAAAGGAACCATTTCATACACACACACACACACGGTTTGATTTGATACACACACATTTTCAATTATACCATTGTTTTACATTATTATTCCATTGTTTAATTAAATGTTACTCAATTCAGATTTTGGCTCAAGCAACTTCTTTGTGTCGGCTGAAAATTTCTGCTCCTAACAATTCCACAAACTTTCAGACAGATTGATAAGATCTTTGGATTCAATTAATTTTCCCTTATTAAAGGGGTGGTGCCCCGAAGATACCTAAGAATATCTTAATTAATAAATCGGTAAATATTCCCATATTTACAGAATTTATTGAAGAATCCAAAAGTAAGTAAAAGCTTACAAATTATTCGCTTACCTAATAATCCCAACACATAATTATATATATATATATATATATATATATATATATATATATATATATATATATATATATATAAAGATTAAAATTTGTGTCAAACAATAAAAGTTATTAAAAGTTAAAGGCATTATGAAATCATAAGTTTTCCTTCGAGGAATGATTTTGTCACCATGACAACAAACAGCACGTGCCGGGCAGTTGATGCTTCAAGAGGACTGTGAGCCGTGACCCATTCAATCTTCAGCAGCAGGACAGTCAAGAGGTACGTGAGACTTAATTCTTAGATCTTCAATCCACATAAATGATAAAATGCTTCACCATTTCACCTTACTGACTGTCCAAGAGCATAGTTACTAATCACGAACCACTTTTTTTAAGGTCGTCATAATTCTTGTTGAAGAATCTTCAACAAGAATTATGACAAACTTAACTTCAATGAAGATCGTAATTATCTTGTCTTAATCCACCCGAAAAACTAGTATGTTTTAAATATGCCTAAACAATCGAGACTGAAACATTTAAAACGTTTTTTTTTTCTACCCTGGGAAGGAGTGACAGGCAAAATTACAGGTAAGCCATCTGCTGCCACAATTTCAACCAGTCACAGTCACAAGTAAATAAATAACGTACAGCTCTGGGTGATGTTTTAGCTTAAATATAAATGCAACATTTTAGTAATGCTCTGATTAGTCTCCCAATAGTTTAAAACCCACATGGTGTCACTGCAGATTTTGGCAATGCCAGGTTGTCACGCGACGGTGTTAGGTAGGATTAGCACAGACTCTCCGCAACGTCAACGGTTAAGTAGATGTTCTCATTTCTACGGGGTTTCCTACAAGCGCCTGCTCATTACAAAGGTCTTCCCCTATAACCAGGAGCAAAGATCCCACCTTTCTCACTTCTGATTGGCTAGGAGGGCTCTTCTGTGATTGGCTATTTCTTTTAGCAGCAGCCCTCATCTCTCTGCTGTCCTCTTGCCACCAACCGCTGTTTTAGGGAGTTTTGTGAAGAAAGCACTATGATGACAATCCAGTCCTGTTAGGCAACATATGTTGATTTACTTTCTTTTATAAACTGAAAAATATAACAATGGATCTTTAAACACATCTTGCTACATTTATCACTGTTGGCTCTAAAGGATTGGGATCATATTGAAGCATTGTACATAGGCTAAACATGTCAGCTTCACGTGCATGCAACATATATGAACAATAATACAACTGAACTATTTTATTAGTAATGAAATATGTAATGAGGTAAGGTTCAGTGATGGGTTTGTTATTTTTTTATTTCAGAATGGAACTCAACAAAATCCTCAACACAAGGCCGTCTTTCCCATACTGGACTCCTCCACCTTTACACATCCATGTACTGGCTGAGAGGGAAAGTGCCCGTGTAGTTTCCTGGGAGTTTGGAATAGATTCGGCTGAGGCCAAAATAACAAAAATTAACAAAGTGGTGGCCATCACAGATGGCCACACAGTGTCTAAAGTGACACTATTTGAGGAATTGCGACACAAATTAGAAGAAAAAAACTGCATAATTAAAAATTATTATTTAAAAGGAGACACCCCACCACTACACATCATGGTCAATAAAAAAACAAACTTCTTTAAAAGCTCCCCAGTGGAGCTCACGTGCGAGGGCCTGCCGGAGGCAGCAACGGCTCTACTCTTTCCATCTTCCAGGGTGGTGAAACTGATGGAATGGAAAGGTGTTGGCGGCCTCCTGACTGTTGAAGGTCAGGTTGTACAAGTAAGTTTTTTATTATTTCTCATGCAAACAGTAGACTGTTTCCTGGAAGTTTAATACCATGTATATCTTTGGGGTGGGGGATTACACACATAAACATTTACAAATAGTAAATATCTTTAAATTGTTGCTTTGTTTCTCAATTAATAATGGTGGTGGATGAAAGGACTGAGACACCTGTCCTCAAGCAGTATGTTTTGTGTGGTCATCAATCTTGGGAAAGAAAACTCAGAAGCAGTTCTTTGGATGTAGGTGGCTTTGATGTCAGCGGTGCCTCAAACACACCTTTAACACAGCAGCAGGAGGCAAAATCACGAATGCATCTCCAGTACAGTAATTATTAAACATAAAAAAACAAACCTGCACCAAATGTCACACAATCCAACTATTGTGCACAAATAAACTGAAATAACCCAAAACAAACCTTCAAAACAGCAGGAGGCAAAAATCAGCAACAAATCTCCAGTATAGCAACATTATAGCTCCCTGCCATTTACCATTTAATCTCACTGTGTAGATCTCCAATGTGAAGAAGATACGGATTGGCGGTGGAGACGTTCCTCTGCGTCAGATCACTTTGAAGCAGGTAAAGGTACTGGAAATACAAATAAAAAGCTAAATCTCCTAATTATTAGTTTCACAAAATCTGTTTGAATCTTCTTCTGGTCTATAAGTAAGTCCTTAAACAGCATGTTTTGACTTTCAGGGTGAAGTCCAGGCTCATGTCTCTCTGTGGAGGGAGGCAACAATAGAAACACCTGAACTGGGGGCCAACGTACAAATTTCTCACTTGAGAGGATCCAAGGACCAGCTGCAGTCAACTGGACACACAAAGATTGAGGTTTAAAAGTAATTTATCCATAATTTACCCAACACAGACCAAAAGTGTACACATTTGCTTCAATCAGCTTGTTTGCACCTGGTGTTCAGTCTGAAATCTAGACCAACCATAGTTAAAGATTTGCAGGTCATTCTTGCTAAGAATGTTTTGAAAATAGGATTATTCTTTTCTATTTCTGGGGTTCAACATGTTTTTGTGTTCAAAGCTTAGTTTTAATGAATACTGCTTTGTCCTTAGAGTTGTTTTATGTTGATTAGTTAGTTTAAATCATGAGATAAGTTTCATAAGACATTACATGAACATGTGTTGAAGTGAAGTGAAGTCTTGGTGAAGTGTTTTGAATTGACAAATGTCTGTTTGCTTGTTTTTGTGTAATTCCATTTTTTTTTTATTTGTCTTCAGCCTGAATGTGGAACTCCAAAGGTGCTGTGTTTGAGGATTCGGGGCTATTAACTGTTTGTGGGAAACCAATCCTCCCAAAGTCGTTCGACGCTATTGCAATGACAAAACATGGTAAATAACGTGTCATCGGGGGGGAGTAACAGTACACATGTAACAGCAGCATTTTAGAAGAATTTTACAGTACACATGTGTAGCGACATGAATGGCCTCATTTGTGACCCAAAGGTCACACTTCCTCAGCTGGGTCAAGCTGTCCTGGCTCTACTTCTATCTACAGATAATCTATCACAGGAGACGCAACGTCTGCTGTAAACCATCTTTAATCTGAACTGCCTTACCATATCTTGACTTCCTTTGCCTCCACAGCAAGACAAGGATTTTATCACGTTCCAGAAGAATCATTTCTAATAAACTCTTTTACTGTTAAATCACCAAAGGTTCATTATAAATGTTTTAATTACTGAAATGAATTATTATTCTTTGGTTAATAATTATTATTGTTAGGAAAAATCCTGACCTAGTTAATTAACCAGAGTTCACTCACCCTTGCTGCTTAAAGTTACTTGTTTACTTGTTGACGTTTGAATGTTTTCACTAACTCCTTGTCTGCTTCAGGCACCTGTATGCAGGAACGCCATTCTGCCAGATCTAGAGACGCCTGATCTATTATCTGAAGAAACCCTTTTGTCACAGGTGGATTCCTGGGACAGAGGGGATTTTTAACCTGTTATTGTGCATTCTGTGATGTGTGTGTGTGTGTGATCTTGTCAATAAATACGCTCAAAAGAGCTTCATCTCGGTGTGAGAGCAAACTGACCTCCGTCTCCGGTGTGTATTTGATTTCTCTCTCACCCTTTGCAAAGTTGTTGGTGTTTTTGTTGTTGTTGGCAGGATTACAATAATCTAAAGAATCTAATCCCTCTGTGTATGCTTTGAATTTTCCGAGGTAACTTGGGGGTAATATAGGAATTACCCAACATATTTTGGTGCCGAAACCCGGGACGCAGAGCCTGCAGTGGGAAGACCGCCTCCGGAGAGTCGCCAGGCACCACTTCCTCATCAAAGTCCGGGGGGCTGAATTGTCCCATCGGCCGGCTGTTTTAGCTCCGCAGACGGACTTTCCATCAACAGGCTCTCGCGCTCGAATTCAGGGCGAGTCTGCTACGCAGAGGGAGAGAGTAAGTACCTCTTTATTGTGCACCTTTTTTTTGATTGCTGGCAGTGTGTTTTTAAGCTGAGTGTGGTGACTAGGCATTCACGCACGAAAAGACGTTTTCGTGTCCATTTAAGGGTTACACGTGTGAACCGTAGAGGTAGCACTGAGACGTGAACCGTGGCTGTAGACCTGCTGGGTTGTAATTCGTCTGTGTCTGCGGGGCATAGGCAGCCCACAGTGCTGCTGTGGGTGGTAAAATGCAGGTGAATGTGTAGTGGGCCTAAAACCGTTGTGACCCCATATTCACGCAGCACGAAGTCCAGGTGCTGGTGTCGAGTAAGAAAGATAGATGCTAAAAATCACACTGTCGCTGGGATGTTAAATACTTCATGGTGCAGAAGGTACTGAGTTAATCTTCATTATAATTGGCGTATCCAAAACGTTCTTAAAATTCACCCCTTGTCAGTTCGTGGTTTGTGGGTTGTGTCCCATTCTGGATTGTGCAGGACTGATCACTGTAGTCCTGTGGTGTTGTTATCGTTTGTTGCTGGTATTTGAGATATTGATGTCGGCTGTCCCATCACGGACATCGGGTGTCTGTGAAAAGCTGTGCTAAAGTGTTAAGAATCCCAGCTGTGAGTTTTGCTTCAGTGGATAACTGTGTATGCATGTGTGAAAATGAGGTGTGTATTTGGGTTTTTGAGTGTGTGGATTCTGCAGATTCTGTTCTAAGTAAGAGTGTGTGGCTGCAGCTTTGAAGCTTTAAGCCGGCTCTGCTTGTCTGTCTATCTGTGTGTCTCTGTCTTTCTGTGGGTGTGTGATAAAATCTGCAGGTTTGTGCTGTGTGTGTGTGTGTATTGATTCGGCTGCTGCCTTGGGGCTTTGAGTGTGTGAATCAGCAGAGTCTGTTGTGAGAAGTGTGAGGAAGAAAGGAGAAGGATTTGCCAAATTTGAGCCATTTTATATAAGCATACGCAGTCTGATTGATTGCATTTTTGATACTATACCAGCGCTCGTCCAGCCTGCTTTACAAAATTAGTAAATAAAATAACTTAAGTCCAATGGGAAATTCTAGATCTAAAACCATGCTAGAGGGAGATTTAAAATATATGTCCCATAAACACCCAGGTAGTTTGAAATTTATGGATAAATGGAGGAAGAAATATAAAGTTGATGGAGCATTAAAAGGCCGACAATGGCATGGCTTAGTTGAAATATGCAACTTTAAAGTTGCATCAGCCACTGGTAAAAGGAGGCTGGCTGAGGAAGAACAATTAAAGATTGCAACAATATGGCGTGATGAAACAGATAAGAGGTTAAGTGATATCGAAGAGAAAAAGAAAAGAAAAGAAGGAGAGGCTGAAAAAGATGTGTATGTGCTAAAGAAATTATGTGACGATTTGTCTCTTAGTGCTCCTCCCCCTCAACCATATCATGTACCTGCCCCTCAGCCGGGTGCTCCCATGCTGGGGGCTGCGGGGGAAGCTGCTACAGTTCAGGCTTCCGCACCTCCTGTAGTGGAGAGTGAGGTTGATTTGGAGGCGAGTTCTCTTCCTCCCAAGGAGAAAGCCATTGACAGTACAACACCTCCTGAACCTTCTGGTGTTTTCCCCATTAAGCATGAGGAGCTAGGGGCTAAACCTAAACAGAAAAAACAGTATCCCCCGTCCACTATTGAGACACGACAGCGAAAGAAGGACAGAAAGAAATCTGAAAACTCACCTCCTCATCAGGGAACAGACTCGGACAGTATGTCAGATGATGAAATCACAGGAGAAGCTTATCCTATGGTTCAGGTCCCCACACATGATGGGTCACGGCAATTTGTGTTTAGACCCTGGTCCCTTAGAGATGCGAGGGAAATCGCTGAACAGGTTACACCTCACACAGATGATCCAGATAAATGGGTCTCAGACATGCTGGAAGTGATTCACTCCTATCGTTTGAACAGGCATGAATTAGGTCAACTGGCTCAAGCGAGCCTTCAAAAACATTGGCATAGAGTTCGAGGCCAATATACGGGTAGACGCCCCAACGGAGCTGTGGCTCTGTATGAGACAGATCAAGCAACAGGGGACCTAACTGGAGATTTAAAGATCCAGTTTGACATTTTAGCCACGAATGTAAAACAGAACTTTAAGAAAATTCCAAAACTAACTCAGTTGTCTTCAATCAGACAAAAACCTGATGAGTCAGTTGATGATTTCCGTTCTAGATATCAAACCCAGTTCAACATCCACAGTGCCATTCCACCTGATAATAATGTAGATGGGGCTTATGTGAGATATTTGTGCTCTGAGCTGCTAAAAGGTTTCCGGCCTGAGATTACTGCACGGATTAAAGAACATTTCATTTACAGGGAATCCTGTACAGTTGAAGACCTGATGATAAATGCCAGACATGCGGAGCAAGTCATTCAGAATAAAAATAAACCAAAAGCTCCTAAAACAGGCCCACAAATCTTCCTAGAAGAAACTGATAGCAATGAAGAGGAAGCTGTTTATTTTCAGCAAGGAAGCAACAGGCATAAATTTAATTGCCAGGGAGGTGGTTGTAACAGCAGTCAGAGACAGTGGGCCTCTCCAGGCCGCTTAAAGCCATCCAGTTGTTGGACTTGTGGAAGTCAGGATCATATCTCATATAACTGTCCTTGTTGGATTTGTGGAGGTCGGGGTCATATCTCATATGATTGTCCTTCCAAGCCAGGCGGCCCAGATAACAGACCACCCAATAGGGGTCCCAATAATGGCAGGGGTTTCCAAATTCAGAGGAACCAACCTAGCCGTGAGCCTGTCAATCCCCAACCGGATCATGCCCGATTTAGACAGGAGCGAGGAAACAACTATCGACAATGACTAGAGGCAGATTCTGATACCTGGACAGAGGAAAATGACGTGGTTGACTGCTGTGGAGCTTGGGAATTACTTAATGTCATAAAAGAAAAGCCATTTATCAAACTTAATATTGAAGGGCAGTGTATTGAGTTCCTATGTGATTCTGGTGCATGTCGTTCCGTGGTATCGTCGGGTGTGAAATTGCCCAGGTCTCAGAATAGCATATTGGTTAAAACTGCTGATGGACAAACCACTCACTCGTCTCTGTCTAAACCGGTTTTGGTGGATGATCCAGTGACAGGATTTGAAAAAAGAATCTCCCTGGTCATATCTCCAGACTGTCCCTTAAATTTTTTGGGCAGAGACCTCATGTCAATACTAAAAATCTCTATTGTCCCTATAAAAGATGGCATGAGAGCTGTTCGGGTGGCTGAAGATTGCTGTTACCTCCATGATCCTACTGGCGTATATTATTCTTTGCAAGTTTCTGTTGAAGCAAATCTAGTTGAAACAGAGCTTATTATGAGAACATTGCGTCCGGTGCTTAACACAGCTAGAGATGAAATGGCCTTATCCCAGCTGCATGTAACTATGGCCCTCAGGCCAGAGCAGGACTTACCATATGAACGGGTTTTTCTACCTTTGTCCCCTGTTGTGTTGGCTACCTCCTATTTGATAACAAACGGAGAGTCAGATTCTGCAGCTTCTGTGTTACTGCCAACCAACATGAAATCATTCCATGATTTGCCTACTCCCCCACACATTTCTTTGACAAAAGACAGCTCCTCACGCTGGAAAGATTTGGGATACATGATTAACACAGCATCGAAGGCTACAGATTTCACCCTAATCCAGCCTGATAAAAAGGATCTATGGCAGTACAGTGGAAGCACTGGTCTCTACCGATTTCCTCTGATCGTCCCACTTCAGTGTGAAACTGCTGTTAACCCTTTGAAGTGACAGACTGACTCTGTGTTGTTATCAGATGAGGAGGAGGAGCAACTTAAGCAAATTCCTGAAACACTTTGGTCTGTAGGCCAGACTGATGTGGGCCTTTTGAACTCTATCTCTCCTGTAGAGATCAAACCAAAATCCGAGTTCAGACCAAGAGTTAAACAGTATTCTTTGTCACCTGAAGCAGAAGAAGGCATTGCTCCGGTGATTTCAGATCTCCTGGAAGCTGGAGTTATCAGACATTGTCCTGATTCTTCATGTAACACACCCATCTGGCCTATAAAAAAGGCAGATGGCAAAACATGGCGCATGATTCAAGATCTTAGAATGGTCAACACCGCAGTCCAAACACGTGCCCCACATGTTCCAGACCCCCACACATTGTTAAACTCCCTCAAGCCTTCCAGGAAGTACTTTTCTGTGATTGATCTGAGCAATGCATTTTTCAGTGTTCCTGTTCATCCTGACTCACAGTTTTGGTTTGCTTTCACCTACAAAAACTCGAAGTTTACTTTCACTCGTCTACCACAAGGGTTCTCGGACAGCCCCACTACCTTCACTCAAGCAATCACTAATTGTCTAGCGAACTTTCAATGTTCAGCAAATTCACAAATTCTTGTTTATGTGGATGACATTTTGGTTGCTTCAAACGATGCTGAGTCCTGCCTTAAAGACTCTCTCGCTTTGCTGCAGCATCTCCATAAAACAGGAAATAAAGTCAGTAAATCAAAACTGCAGTGGGTCAAAACCACCGTCCAGTATCTTGGACACACTTTGACGGGTGAAGGTAGGCAGATTCAGTCAGGAAGACAGGAAACCATTTTGAACACCCCAAAACCCCAGACTAAAACGCAGATGATGCAGTTTTTAGGTCTTGTTAATTACTGCAGACAGTACATTCCCCATTATGCAGAAAAAACTCAGCCCCTTTCTGAAATGATTCATGGCCAACAGATGGAAATGAATGATAAGCTTTCTTGGACTCCCTTAACAGAAGCAGCTTTTGTAAACCTGAAACAAGATATCCATTCCAGCACAACTCTGATTTTACCTGATTATTCTAAACCTTTCACGCAAACTGTTGATTGTAGAAATGGGTTTATGACATCTGTTTTGCTGCAAAAACATGGTGATTAACAGAGGCCAGTTGCTTTTTACTCTAAGAAGTTGGATCAGGTAGCTCAAGCTTTACCTGTATGTGTACAATCAGTATCAGCCGCAGCCCTCGCAATATCAAGTTCGGCAGACGTGGTGCTGTTCCACCCTCTAACTCTATTAGTGCCACATGCTGTGGATGTGTTGTTGTTGCAAGGTAGATTGGGTCTGTTATCTCCTGCTAGACATCTAAGCTACACAGCCATTTTAATGTCTCAGCCCCACATCACTATTCAGCGATGTAACATCCTGAATCCTGCAACTTTGTTGCCCACTCCAGCTGATGGGGACCCACACAACTGTATCAAAGCCACTGATAATTTACAGCTCCCCAGACCCGATCTCAAAGACACACCACTTCCTGATAGTTTGTTATGGTTTGTGGACGGATCATGTTCTAAAACAGAGACAGGCAAAACTCAAACAGGCTATGCTATTGTGCAAGCACCTGACCTCGTGATTGATGCCAAATCTTTACCACCTCATTTCTCAGCTCAGGCGGCTGAGATAATTGCCCTGACCAGAGCATGTGAGCTGGCTTCTGGTCAGCCTCTGACAGTTTACACTGACAGTCAGTATGCTTTTTCTACTGTGCATTGTTTTGCTAAGCAATGGGAACGCAGGGGGATGGTAACGTCCTCAGGGAAGCCCATTACCCATTCTCAACTTCTTCTCAGACTACTTAGAGCTGTCCTGTTACCTTCTGCTCTTGCATTCTGTAAATGCCAAGCCCACACCTCAGGGAAAGATCCGGTTTCCTTTGGGAACAGGTTTGCTGATGAGGTAGCAAAGTCTGCGTCCCAAGGCATTTTCGGTTCTTCTGATTTATTCACTGCACAGACAACTGATTCCCTCATTGATCACACAGTTTTGGCTGCCATGCAGGTGCATGCCCCAGCTGCTGAAAAACAACTTTGGAAGGTTAAAGGTGCAACGTTGTCTGCAAATGGTCTCTATGTTGCACATGATGAACCTGTTCTGCCGAAGTCCCTGTTTAAGGCTGCTGCTCTGGTGTCACATGGCCCCTGTCATGTGTCAACAGAGGGGATGGCTCATTTAATTAAGCAACATTTTACAACTTACAACCTGGAATCCTATCTCAGGCACTTCTGCAGATCATGTGTGATTTGTGCTAAACACAATGCTCAGGGAAATGTAAGACCAAAGAGAGGGCAGTTTCCCCAGGCAAAATACCCGTTCCAAATGTTGCACATGGATTTTATTGAGTTAACACAGAGTGGTCCCTACAAATATTGTTTGGTCATTGTTGATGCTTTTTCCAAGTGGGTTGAGATTATACCGACAGCAAAGAATGATGCTTTAACAGTAGCCAAAGCCTTATGCAAAACCATAATTGCTAATCACGGCATTCCAGAAGTTATCTACTCTGACAATGGACCTCACTTTGTGAATGAGGTCATTCAGAACATGGCTAATCATTTGGGAATCAAATTAAAATAACATTGTGCATATCATCCTGCCAGTGCTGGCCTTGTTGAGCGTAATAATGCTACCATAAAAAACAGACTCTGAAAATGCATGGCAGAAACTAAGAAGCCATGGCCAGAATGTTTAGATTTAGTAAAGCTTTACATGAGAATAACTCCTAATAATCTAGGACTAACACCTTTTGAGATCATTTATGGCAGACCCTATAAACTGCCTTTGGTTAACAAAGACTTACAGAAAACTGAAGATGAACTAACCTTGGCTAACTATATGAAAATGATTATTTTATCCAAAGAATCCCAAACTGCAAATACCTGGCCTATTTCTTCTCCTGTCTTGCAGGACAAAACTCCTGCAGTTACACCCGGGGACTAAGTCTTCATTAAGGTCATCAAAAGAAAAACCTGGACCAGTCCCAAGTAGGAAGGACCTTTCCAAGTTCTACTGGCTACTCCCACTGCTGTAAAAATCGCTGAGCGACCCACCTGGATTCATCTCTCCCATTGTAAACTGCTTAAACATCTGGATTAATAGACACGGGTTATGGGGGACCAGCTACAAAGGGGTTTTGGTGTTTAGACCCAAGGCATCTCAACGCGAGGTGAAGAGTACACAGGTACAAGATCCCTAACTCCTAGCGGTCAAACTTCTCGTTAGAAGGCTATTAATCCAGTTATTTGCATCACCATCCGCAACCATGAAGCTCTCTATCATCTTTTTACTGTTTGCTATGGTCCATTGGACCCTGACGACTGCACACACCACACCAGCAAAGCCTGCTCCTATAAATATCCATGAAGCACACCAAAACGCCTGGTACCACATGGTAAATCTAACCGCCAAAAGATAGGATTTAATAACAGTTGCTATATCTGCTCCTGGATCCCCCATCATTCATTGGAAAATCCCACGATGACAGCTATCCCCGTCTCCCTGAATGACACCATATGTCTACTTCACGCCCACACCCGCCAAGCCTTTGAGTCACGGGAATGCACCATTCCCCACTGCTACTCACCTCAACATCAACAGAGACACTGGTCACGCCCCACCAGCTATTCTGCATCAACCAACTCCTCCATCTCCAAAGGAATACATCTCCTCCGTCTCACAGGTAAAGACCCATTCTGCATCTCTGTCTCCTGCTCAAACTCCATGACTCTGTTGGGCAGATCCACCTGCGATGACACTCTCCCCGGAGACGGATGGACTGTGAGATCTCGCACATCTCATACAAAGAAGCATTGGTTAACACTTCGGATTACTACCCCTGGTTACATTACCATAAATGTAACCCTGTTAAGCCTTGTAATGACTGGAAGACCCTACTACCCACCATGGAAAACACATGAACATATTCTGGAAGTCCCCTCAATTATGGGAATGGGGACCCCTGAAGGATACATCTGGAAGTGCAGAAGCTCTCTCTATCTGTACCTGCCACGTGACTGGTGTGGCACCTGCAGCTTGGCTCGGCTGCAACCCTCCTCATATATCATCACCGAGGAAGGGTCCGTCTTTACGAGGACACCAGAGTCGAAGAGACATTAGAGAGAATTTAAACCTGTTAAAATCTTCCGCCCTTTCTCCAGTGATGACAACCACAAGCCCCTCTACGACGACTCCAAAGGAATCCTCTACACCATCTTTCCCCAGCTGGGAACTGCCAGCCTGATGAAACGTATGAATGAAGTATGGTGGACCCTAGAAAACATCACCACTATACTCTCTGATATGACCTTGTTCCTGGCTGACAACCCTGAACGACAAGCAATGAAAACTATGTTGATGCAGCACCAACTTGCCCTGGACATTCTGTTTGCCTTGGAAGGCGGCCTCTGTGCAAAAATTGGTGAACACTTCTGCACCTATCTCCCTTCATCACGTGACAACTGGACTCTGATTCACGACCGTGTTAGACAAATCGGAGACTTCCTGAAATCCAATGAATCAACTGGTGGATCCTGGAGTTTTATGAGTTGGCTGATGTCTGGTAACTGGTATCAGCTCTTATTAAAGTTTCTCACACCTGTTATTATTATCCTAGTTATGATTTGCTTAGTTTTAGGCTGTGTGATCCCGTGTTTGAAGAAGATGGTAAGCAAGTTAATGACAAATACCTTAGTTCAATATACTCTCCTGAGGCAAAAAGAGGAACTTGCAGAAGATGAATATATTGCCTGATAAAGTTGATTTCATTATGATTTCAACAATGTAAATTATAGTTTCTGTAACCATTGTTCTTTGATGTTCTTGTTATCAACTCAAATTAAATTATCCTTTAGATTTCTTAGATTACTCTTTAATATTGTTTCATCAGTATAATCATTGTTATAATCACTTTAGAATTAGGTTGATCATATTGGTGGTTTTTAATTTATTTTGTTAATAATGTGTGGTTAAGGTGACCTCTGTTTGAACAGGGGGAATGTGTTAGGAAAAATCCTGACCTAGTTAATCAACCAGAGTTCACTCACCCTTGCTGCTTAAAGTTACTTGTTTACTTGTTGACGTTTGAATGTTTTCACTAACTCCTTGTCTGCTTCAGGCACCTGTATGCAGGAACGCCGTTCTGCCAGATCTAGAGACGCCTGATCTATTATCTGAAGAAACCCTTTTGTCACAGGTGGATTCCTGGGACAGAGGGGATTTTTTAACCTGTTATTGTGCATTCTGTGATGTGTGTGTGTGTGTGTGTGTGTGTGATCTTGTCAATAAATACGCTCAAAAGAGCTTCATCTCGGTGTGAGAGCAAACTGACCTCCGTCTCCGGTGTGTATTTGATTTCTCTCTCACCCTTTGCAAAGTTGTTGGTGTTTTTGTTGTTGTTGGCAGGATTACAATAATCTAAAGAATCTAATCCCTCTGTGTATGCTTTGAATTTTCCGAGGTAACTTGGGGGTAATATAGGAATTACCCAACAATTATTGTTTATGATGATCAATAATGTTTAACAGTGACAAGAAGATAATCTGCACTTACACACAATCATGCAGGACAGTAATCAGGTTAAGGTTAACTGCACTCACATGTCTTTTTCCATAGCACCAGAGCTTTCTATCTTGGGAAGGCAGGCTTCTGAGGTATGTTAAATCTACATGTCAAAACCTGATTCATAGACCAGGGAAATGCCCATCTTAAAAAACAGAACTCTCAGCATTTTGCGAATGAGTTCTAGAGACGTTGGGATGGCCGCCCAGACGCTGTTCAACCAAACAAGCGATCTCTGTCACCCTAGCAGAATTGCGCTGACACAACAAACGAAACCTGCAGAACAAAGCTGACGCTACGAGATTCCTTAAGAATCTGCTCAGACGCAAACCAATTCCACACCTGTGTGCCTGCAGCAACTCTAGGACCAGAGAGTCGGTACCATTGGTCTCCCCTACTGGACCTAGTACCCAGAGGCTGATCAACATCCTCCCTTGACCTCCGGATCTGAACAGAGGGTCGTCTGAATGGTGAGGTAGAACACAAGATTGCGTCTGAATTGCTCTTTAATAAGAACAACTTTAGTTTGTCTGCAAACCAAATTCTTTTCACCCAGAATGCTCCTCTTCTCTCAAGATGCACGTTCTGAGAACATTGCATTCACCCGCAACCAAACACACTTCATCTTAGATCCATCCAACACAGAGGTTGTTTTTAATACCAAAGCTTTTATGAATAGTCTTTCATAAATTGTTTTAATTGTCACATTTTAAATTGTTTTAGTAATAAATTTCTTTACTTTTTTAAACTTGACTCTTCATTGAAATAAACACAAAGTGGGTGTATATTGATCACTGAACGAACAAAGACCTTTAGATATTCTGAATTAACAAATAACTTCTCTTCTCTTCCGGCACTCGCAGAGTACAGACGCTTCTGCTTTTGCTCCCTTATCTTTTTTTCCCAAGGCTCTTTGTCCTGTCTGCCTACAGAGTGCTTCTCTGCATTTCTTCTGAAAATCCCTATTTTTTGGAAATTGACTTAATTAATTCAACGCAATTGATAAGATTTTTTTCTACGATGAGAACGGAGGAGGGGGCTCCCACTTGCCCTCAAGGGACACACGCAGCGGGATATGCGCTCGTTTCCTGGAAAGAATGGAGGATCGTATGCCTCTCTCAGTTGTCCATTGAGGATGTCGAAGATATGTGGATATTTGGCCTGATGATCACTGGATTTCTTCTGTTTGGAGTGGGAGGATATCTGGTTTTCTGGAAATTTGGGAAGACGGGAGCGATTGGAGGGCGACCCGCACCCATGGAAAGCACCGCCCGGGCAGATGCCTCACAGACTGGGACGTTACTCGAGGTGAATCGTAAGCTGGACGATGTTCTAGCTGCATTCCCGGTATTAGTGCGCAAAATGGATGTCATCTCGGAGAGGGTCACCGGACGGTGTGGAGATGTTTAAAACCTAAATTGGCTTCACTGGAGGAATTGAATGATCGGTTACAGACTGAAGGCAGAGAGGAAAATTATCTCTGCCTGACCCAAACAAAGTCTTGTTATCCAAATCTGACGCCAAGGCAGCCTTCAAGCTGCTAACAACAACCCCCACGAAGGAATGCAGACAGATGCTGTGGAAACCCAAAGCCCCCCCCCCCCCCCCCCCCCCGCCTTCGGATTGTGGACTTCTGCCTAGCAAGGTCATCAGCCTGCAGGAATCAATGTGCTCTGCGCTCCTCCCACGATCTCCCTCCCACCTGTGGCTACAGTTGGCTGAGCGCCATACAGGGCTGGTCCCGCTGGGGAAACAGGATCCCAGCCCTCCCCCCACCCCCACCCCCGCCTCCCTATCAGAGTCTCATGTTGTGAACTGTGATGTTCGTGCTTATATGTTTGAGGCGTTTTTTTTTTTTTTTTTTTTTTTTTTTTTTTGCATAGTAAAGCTACGCCCTGCCGGGAGTAACTCTGGTATGCTTTTTTTTCCCTCCCCCAATTTATCCTCATGTAATCCCCTTTTTCATCTATTAAGGTAGCGCGACTCGTGTTGCGAATGACCACAGTCACCAATTCTTGTCATGTGTCTTGCCCATGTATGTCTGATCTCTGAATTGTGTGTACTGAAACTCTAATTTCCCCTCTGGGATTAATAAAGTTTTGATCGATTGATTGAACTTTACTATTAAATTAAATCTTTAAAATTAAATATTAATCTTTTGATTAAACATAGACCAAGCAAGTTGGTGTATGAATTTACATCTATCATATACATATATCCGTATATGTATATGCATGTAAATTTCATTCATTAATTTGTTTGATCTTTCTTAGAAATTAAAACATAAGCTGAATAGCAACAGCCTTTAATTCCTAAATATGTAGTAATCAACACTACACATGTAACAGCAGCATTTTAGATGAATTTTACAACATACAATGTATAAAATTGCCTTAAAAATCAGGGCAATCTGTGCTTAAATGAGGAAAAATTCCCACAATCTGTTGGTCTTGTTGAAAAAAACAATGGCACAATAAAATGCAGACTGAGAAAATGTACGGAAGAAACAAAAGGCCTGGGTTGAATGTTTAGATCTAGTCAAACTCTATATAGGCATAACATCAACAAATAATGGGTTAACTCCGTTTTAAATCATTTATGGCAAACCTTATCGACTTCCTTTCTGCTAACCAGACATCAATTTAGCATAGGAAGAACTCACATTAGCAGATTACATAAAAAAGATGTTGTATACTAGAGAAGTTTTGGTAGCAAATGATTTCCTCAGCTTTACCTCTGTTTTATAGGAACAACAGCTTATTAAACCTGGCGACTGTGTCTCCATAAAAGCAAGCGTCGCTTCTTTGATTCATCTGTCACGTTGTAAGGTAAAGAAGGAACTTGATTAACAGGTGACACCAATGACATGGGAAAAGGCATGAGCACTATGCGGGTGTGTGTGTGTGTATGGGGGGTGGGGGGGGGGGGTGGGGGGGGGTGGAGGGGGGGTGGAGATAATCACCCCGGAAAAAGCACAAGTGCCACAGGATCTGCAGTTTCAGTTAGTTTCAAGAGCCACAGTCCAGAAAGCGCACTAACACGAAGACCCAATCATCTGCAACGAAGAGTTTAAAACCTGTTTAGGTCTACAAGTCATTCTCTGACAACAAAGGATGAAAGCTCTGTACAGTGATGGATGGGGATCAGTATGATGAAAGATGATCCTGAGAAGGCAGCTCTTCGTACTATGGCAGTGGCAGATGGAGCTAGACCTCCTCTTTGCTTCAGAAGAAGGCCTCTTGTGTTGCTGTAGGAGGAAATGTTTCATCATCTTGTGTGTTTTTTTCTTGCATTAGGTTATCATGAATGACACTTTGATCCAACAGAAGGTTCCTGATGAAAACTGACCTGGCCTAGATGGTTGAGTTACCGGAGTGTAGTTTAGCTAAATAAATCGAGGCTACACCTATATTAAATTACTCACAAAGTAACATATAAAGTTCCGGACCCCACGTGACTCTCAGTTAGTAGACGCCATTTTGGCAGGTAAAAAAAGGTAAACAAACACATGAACGTGAACGGGATCAGCTTGGATTTTACTTCACACTTTAAAACCGAAGAAATCGTTTTATATAGTCAGAAATTAAATAGACTAAACATCTCCGACCCTTACCGTGCCCCTGGGATACTTTTTAAAAACGCCAGAAGCTGTCGGAGCGGACTTCTTACCGGACCTAGCCGGGGAACCCCTTGGGATTCCCCCGGAGGAGGAGGCGGCTGGGGAGAGGGAAGTCGGGGACTCTCGACGCTACTGCCGGCTCCGACGCCAGAAGCTGTCGGAGCGGACTTCTTACCGGACCTGGCCGGGGAACCCCTTGGGATTTACCCAGAAGAGCTGGCTCAGGTGGCTGGGGAGAGGGAAGTCTGGGCCTCTCGACGCTACTGCCCCCGTAACCCGACTCCGGATTAGCGAATGAAAATGGATGGACAAATAACAGATTTACATGTAAGTAGTTTAAATAGAGTTCTGTGCTGTTTGAATGTATAAACTGAACGCCAAGAGAAATCACTAGTTTGATTTTTTTTCCCGTGAATAAAATAAATGTCAGGCAGGAGCGTCTCAGGATCTGTCTGAGATCTCTCTCGGTGAGACAGATAATAGCAATCCAAAGTGCTTTTTATGTGTGATCTGACAATTGATCAACCATTGCTTAAAAAGTAAGTACAGCTTAGCCGGTTAATTGCTGTGATCATAAAACACGCAAACGGCAGCACGCAGAAATCACGAGGTAACGTTTTACGTGACGTTTACTTGCTGCTATGAGTAATAAGACAGAAAAATCCATGACAAAATAAGTTTAGGAAGCCCACTAAGAATCATAATAAAAGCATTTAAAATAAACACCATACACAGTTGAGGAAACGTTGGTTTAAGTACCTGATATGAAGCGGTCGCTGCATAAGCGAAAACCTTTACTCTCAGGATCCCACAGCTTCATTTTAGCCCGGTCGCTAGCGTGTTTTATAACAATGATCCAACATTTACGGCGCTCCGGATCTTGGGGAATCCTGTAGATGGCTCATTCCTTATGTCGTCCGTGTCTGTTCTGCATCCTGGGGCACAACAGGAATCTACCATATTTTCTGTCTGATTGAGTTTTCTGACAATAACAAATAGTCCAGCTGCCGGCTTCTACCTGCCAATATGGCGCCGTTTCGATTTGAACTGTTGCATGCCGGGAGAAGTGACGTCAACTCCCGGAGCTCTATGGGTGTGGATGTCTGGTTATTTGGCTAAGCTAAAATTGTTAGGTTTGGACATTCTAAATCTCGCATGGGTAAGGTATGTCATAATTCCTAATTACTTAGGTTTTTGTGGTTGATCTGTGGGTTATTAAGATCTTACTCAGGTCTTTTGGTATGGAAATGTGTTTTTCTATTTCTCTAGTTTTACTTATTACATTCTATTTTTACTTATTACATTCTAATGTTTACATTTATCCTTACTAGGGTTCTGTTTAACACCCTTATAAGCCAAGTAAATGTTCACATTTTTACTTATATTTTGGTATGACTCTGATTTCTACCATTCAAGAGGCGTAAACGTACTCAAGTTTTGTTTGGTTTATCTTTTATTACTTAAAAGAGTCACATTTCAGGGGGAGTTGTCAGGTATTTTTAATGTATCACTGTCTTAAACGTTCCTTTTTAAGTAATCATATGTTAATAAGTGAGCCACATAGTTCTTTCTCCTTCTCTTTATTACTGTGGAATGCGGCTGATAAGCCCTGATTTTGTCCACACGGGGGTTGGGAAGTAGTCTGCCCAACAGATATGCATGGTTACTGAGTTTCTGGCTGTCAGTCATAAATTAAGACTTCCTTTCTGGAATGCTCTGCTTGGCAACAGGGAAGCTAGCAGCCACCCCTGTAACTTGAGACTTCCTTTTTAGAAGGTCCAGCCTTAGATATAAAACAGTGTTATTGGTTAAGTGTGGACAGTGATGGATCGTCCTTTGTCTCCGTTTGCCTGTGTTTCAATAAAACCAGCTGATGAAAGATAACACGCCAGAGTTAGTCGGACAAGGGCCTTGGACAGGCTTTGGCTGGTTGCTCTCTGCTGTCTCCTCACAGCGTAAAAAACCAACTGTCTCTCCTGTGTGTGGTTCATTTCAGGGTTCAATTTCAGGATTTAAAAATACCCAACAGAGTTAAAACTAAAACCTGCTGGATACAAGACCTCTAGGCCTGGAGTTGAATACCTCTGATCTAAACTAAACACTGAGAACCTAATAAGTGGCTGAAGAGATGAGAGGTAATACAGAAGCACAAGGGGAAGACTAAAACTGGACCAGATCAAATAAACTGAAAGTCCACTTTGTTCTTCAAGGTATTCCAGATGTGCTCGTTTCTGATAATGGGCCATAACACTCTTCACAGGAGTATAAAGTGTTCAGCCAAAATCAGAAATTCAAACACAGGACTTCATCACCTGGTTTCCTGCAAAGCAGTGGGAGGTCAGAGTCAGCTTGTAACGGTTTCACTTCTGGGCTGGTTTAGTTGGTATTATGGGGTGCCACACAGGTCTCCCTCCTGACTTATAGGATTATTGAGAGTGTGAAGATATTTGCTTTGTACCCAGTTTTTCCTCTGTCACACAAGAACATATACTTAAAATTAGTTAATATACATCCTTAATTTCTGTAAAAAGTGAGGGCAACCAACAGAATAATAAATTCAGCACAGTCCATGAAGACAAATCAGCAGTCTTGTCTTTGCTTTTGTTGTAGCTCCATTTTCATTTCCTTTATTTTATCTTCTTTTTTTCTTTTCTTTGTAGTTTAGACAGCCATGGATAAGGAGTTGACAGTGGTGTGAATGACTCTTCAAATAGGACACAATTCAGAAAACTATTCTCTGGGATGAGAGGTGAATTGCATGCCATCACAGGGAGACATTCCACATGCTGACATGTTGCTCCAGCACTTTTAAGATGAGCTCTCCTGTCTCCAAAAGCACAACACATCCAAGGGATCAACGACCTTGTTGGATGGATCCAAAAGCGTGTCTGGTTTCTCAGTGTCTTGCATGTAAATGATTGGGAGAAAAATCCAGGGAAGATACAGTGTGGCCTTCCTTTTGAAGGTGAACTTGGGCGTGGCACACAGGTGCTGAACATTTGCCATCAAGGCAGAGAGGAGGCAGGAAATGAGCAATGGGGTACAACTACAGGTTGTCACAAGCTGTTAAGATGACTCATGCAGAAAGCTGCTGCAGCTGGACATGATCCACACTTGGCCCCACTGGATCATCGCAACACATCAAGCCAGGTTCTCAATACCAGTCCTGAACAAAGGATTCTTAGCAGGAGGACCAGAAGTCTTCTACCTACAAATACATTATTGGAGCCAGAAGTGTGTGACAGCAAACAGGGACTGACTGACAACAGCTTTACCTCCCAGCTTCAGCATTTCCTTGTCTGGGTGTGACCCAAATTAGTAAATGTAAGCACAGTTCATATTTGTGCCTGTTCTACTATCATTTATAAAGAGTTTTTATTTCTACATAAACACTCGTTTATACATATATGTGAAAAATGTGAATTTGGTGCAAAAGTCCATTTAGTTCAGTCATTCTATTAGACTGAGAGTTAATTCAAAGGCTCAGGATTTCTTTGCAGGTGTTTTATATCTATAAATTGTTTTTAAAGATTACATTAAAAGATTACAGGTAAACACACAGAGGCACTAAGCTATTATTGTAACCTTCAACCACTAAAAACATCAAATAAAAAGAAAACTTGGGTTCTTGGGATCCAGAACTATGCAGCATAAGGGACACAGACATACTGTTACAAGCCTTCTTCCCAAGCTAGCTGACTCTTTAATAAACACTACGTCTCAGGGTTGACTTGTACTTCTATTTATGCGTGAGCATGATTATCCAGTTGACCTGCACACTAATACGAGCTGATCAGCGATCATCATTAACCTAGATTTAGATCCTGGCACACACACTTCTAACAATTCAATTCAATTCTTTATTTCACTCAAAGTTTAAATATACAAACTTCAAATCAGAATATAAGCATTCAAGTGAAATAGGGGGAGGAAGAAGAAAAAATCTTATATGACCTACCCCCTTTAACTAAGACAAGATAAATAACAAAAAGTACAAAATAGCCTTATACACAAAAAATAAACCGCTCTCTTACTTCCACAAATAATATCACAACTAAAACATCAATCCTCCATCCTCAACTTACCAAATCATACGATTTTAGCATTTTATCTTTATACATTTTTTTGAATTGATCAGTAGTTGCACATTTTTTTAATTCATCATCCAGGTTATTCCATAATGTCACACCATATATTGAAATACACATTTGCTTTAATGTAGTACGAACAAATATCCTTTTAAACTCTGGTTTCTTTCTACTCTTATCATTTTTTGGGATTAAAACAAAGAACCTTTGTAGATTAGTTGGCAGCAAATTATTTCTAGCCTTAAACATAATTAGTAAAATTTTCAAGTTAACTAAGTCTTTGAATTTCATAATTTTAGATAGAACAAAATATTTGTTAGTATGTTCTCTTGGATTTGCTTTATGTAGAATTCGCAGCTCGCACCTCAAAGGAAGACTCTGTTCAAACCCAAACACACCTCAGTCACTTGCAGCTTATACTATGCCCAGGTTAAAGACTCTAAGCTAAGTTATTAATCTCTTGGAGTGGGATTAAAGTAACCAGCACCTCATCTTTCTGCGGATACACGACACCAAGGAGACCCCAGGCAGGAGATCTGTTTCAAAGCTCCTTATAAGAAGGAACAAAAGTTTTTATTTTATATGATGAAGTAAAAAAATATTTCAAATTCCCGACGCAGCGGGTCAAAAACACCGAACAGGTACAGACTCTCTCAGAACTCCCCAAGAACTTCTCAAAAGCCAAAAGCCTCGAACCAACTGGGCCCCCCTCTTTTATCGCTTCACTACACCCTCCTTCTGCCCCATCTTCGTCTCCATGACAACTCCCGCCTCGGAAGCATTCTCCAGCCTTGAGACTCCTCCCAGCTCCCTTCTTCTTTGTGGGTCATCAGTCAGATGAGGGAGCCCCCCCCCCCCCCCTTCCTTCCTCTTCTCCAGCTCAGATCAAAGGACGTCAACCATAAACAATTTCCAGACATGGGTGTCCCTGAAACTCTTATCACATCCTGGACCACTCCATAAAAGTCAGTAAAAGGCTAAAGCTACAACATATACTTGCCAAGAATAGCAGATTAGTGAAACACACTCATTATTTACGACATCAGGAGATCAGGAGTCAAGTCATGCACACACATTTTACACACAGACCTTTTCGTGAACCCTGTAGCCTGGTTTCATTTACACACAGATTGAGATGTAATTCAGAACTGCTTTTATATGATAAAACAGGTCTGGAGAAATCGAAAATCTTTGTTCAACACATACCAATGTACTGAATTTGCATTGGTGTTATTGTGTACCAGGGTAATGCCAGTACCAGTTAAACTGTGGAGTTAGGGTTACACTCTTACTGCACAGGGGATGAATGACCTACAGTAGTGTTCTGTTTTACATCTGGGATGTCTCAGTCTGCCTCGGAAGGATCTGTCCATGGTCTCCACAGTGAAATGCAGTGAGTGAGGGGGATTTTCCAAGTTGGAGGTTCCCTAGAGTCCTCCTTTCACACGTCTCCTCAGGTGAATTTAGTTGGCAGCCAAGAACCGAGCTAGCGTTTTTAACCCTTTAAGACTGGCGGGAGCACCGGCGCTCCAATTTGCATATCTGTTCAAATGCTTGTAAAACTGAAACTATATAAGATAGAAAAACAATTTTTTTGCATATTAAACTGGAGGAGTTACACTTATATCTCACACACTGAACATGTCCCACTGAACATGCATATTCCTGCTAATGAGTTAGCAAAAACACAATCAAAATATGCAAATAAGAAAAGTGTTTTCATTCAAACACAGACGGTGTTTCGCTCTGATCTGCAGCTCACAGGGTTTCACACAGTAGAATAAATGTCATCACGTTGTCAAAGTGAACTGTCACATGATTAACACTCACCCAATCATCTTTGGCATGCTCTTGCTGTGTCTAGTTTCTAATTCCATTTTTGGTTCTTTTTTAAAACACAGAAAAGGTTTTTTTTTACCTTGCTGACAGTTTTGTTTGCCGACTGCAAAACTTTCTCAGAGCTGACGCTGATGGTGGCGTCACTTCCTACTCCGTTTATATGTGGGCAACAGAGGACGTTGTCGCCCTCTGCTGCCCGCTCTCCCCTCACCGATGATGCAGTCCCATGCACGATCAAATGTGTAAACCCCATCGTCTCTGTTCATAGAGACCACAGACATAGTAGTTAACAGAATCAGACAGGAGGACAAACCTCACAGCAGATGACATAGCACAACTGATAGGACTGGTAGCTAACTCCACGTACTTCACATACGATAACACAACATACAAACAACTGAAAGGCTTCGCCATGGGTAACCTGCTATCGGCCACCCTGTGCGAGTTTTTCATGGAATACCTAGAACAAAAAGCCATAACCACTGCCCCCCCAAACTGCAAAATAAAATTATGGAAACGCTACGTAGATGACATACTGGAAATTATACCAAAAGGATGAATAGAAACACTAACACAACACTTGAATAACATTGACGACGCAGGCAAGATAAAGTCCACATGAGTCAGAAACAGAAGGCAGTATAGCATTTATGGACATGAAAATAACCAGGCAGACCGACGGGACCCTAAACATAAACACATATAGGAAACCAACACACACAGACCAATATTTATTATGGACATCAGAACACCCTACCATACACAAAATGCCAGTAATCAGAGCATTATATCACCGAGCAAACATGAAAACGGCCGAAAGAGACCGTAAACAAGAGGACAAACACATACAACACGCTTTAAAGACCTGCGGATACCCAACATGGGTGATAAACAAAGGAAAACAACAAACAACAACAGAAAAAAATAGAACAACCAAAGCAAAGAACCAGAAACCCAGAAAGACAAGAACCAAAACCAGTGATAACCGTACCATACAGTACATCAAAGGCATAACAGAAAAAATAAGAGCAACAATGAAAAAACACAACATAAACACACCAACAAACCCATACACAACAGTTAGAAACAGATTAGTACACCCAAAAGACAAAATACCAGCAGGACATAAGTGTGGAGTCGTTTATAAAATCCCGAGCAAACTCTGCAGTAAAACGTACATAGGAGAAATCGGATGCCAACTCAACACACGAACAGTGTTGGGAACGTTAATTTAAAAAAGTAATTCGTTATAGTTACTGATTACTTTGTCAAAAAAGTAACTCAGTTACTAACTGAGTTACAAGATCATAAAAGTAACTAATTACCAACAAAAATAACTACTTAGTTACTTTTTTCATTAAAGAATGCAAGAATTACTACAATAGTGAAATATAAATGACTAATGACTAGAACATAATAAAATGTATGTCCAAATGTTTTTTATAAACCTGAATAATTTCAATAAATAAGCACTTAACAGGAGGAACTACTAATAGGAACATTACACTAATCTAGACTATTAAAAGGTCACTGTGTGATATTTAACAAGACCCCAATCAGCTAAAATTTTAAATTGCAAATAGAAACACCTGTAAAGGTTCCCGAGCCTTTAAATGGTATCTCGGTCTAGTTAAATTACAGAAATAAATGTAATTTTGCACAGTATTCTAATTTTTCCAGCTTCACATAATTGTGTGTTTTTAGCTGCATTTCTGTTGCTGGTAATCTAGTAATGGTTAAATAAATAAATAAATAAATATCCTTTAAAATGACACTAGAAGAGGCACAAATCTGATGGAGGACTTAAATGTACTAACGTGGGTCAGACACAACCACAGAAGAGCTGAAGCTGGGTGGTGAACACACACAGGTAGTTCTAATAAAACCTGAGCTCCATGACGTCTGAGACTGATGCATCAGTGTTACAGCGGGACTAAACACATGATCAGGAACAGGTTACAGATGGATGATCTAGGAAGGCAGAAGATCAGGATGTCTGAGTGGTGAACAGGTGAGCGGACCTTCGGTACGTCCCGCTGTCACGCCAAGAAGGGCATAGCTGCAGACCCCCCGCAGATTCGCTGCTGCAGAAAACATCTACCTCTAGCTCCTGATCAGCTGATGACAGCTTCTACACACCGCGCTGCTTAACGCACGCATTTCCTTATCAGTAACAGAAACGACGTTTTAATAAAAGAAGACGTGGGCCGCTGCTGTAAAAAGTGAGGCGCGAACCGGAAAAGCTTCTGCCGATCACAATTCAACAACGGAATATGAAAGAATGGATAACGCTCGAAACACGCAGATTCTTCCTGATGTGAGAGGTGAGTCTCCACTTTGTTTTGGTTGTTTTGGCGTCAACATCATCCTAGCGCACCGACACCTATCTCTCCCTGGCTGCAGCTGAAGTGTGAAGGTCAGAAAGCCTGTTGCTCAACGTTCGACAAGCACATAGTAACTCACAACCTTCTGTCCCCAGTAACGGTAACGGCGTTGTAACGGCGGGAAAAGTAATTAATTAGATTATTCCGTTACCTATAAAAGAACGCCGTTAGTCCCAACACTGCACACGAACAATAGAACATAGAAAGGTGTGCGAAAGAGAAACAAGTCGAAGACACACAAGAGCAGCAAAAGAAGAAGCAGAAAGCACAATAAAGAAGTCAGCCGTAACAGATCACTGCACAAGAGAAAACCAAAATGGACTGGGACAACACAAATATCATAAACACTGAACAACAGAAATACAAAAGGTGGATAAAGTAAGCCATAGAGATAAGGAGGCGTGGATGTGGGACCATGAACAGAGACAATGGGGTCTACACATTGTTTACAGATAAGATCACCTCTCTTAAGCCCCCTTCAGACAGGCCATGAAAAACGGAAATGTTCCGGACTCTGTCCGTAAGACCTTTGTGTCTGAATACAAACATCTGGATAACGTGTTCCGGAATTTATCCGGACGAAGCCCCTAGTAACAGGTCCGGACTTGTTACGGACAGGGTGGCTGCTTCAGACTGGTGAGGTAGAGTTCCGGACAAGGGGGAGGGGGAGGAGGAGAGGACCGGGGGACGCTGTGCGCACCTATATAACTCGCTCCTGTAGCATGCGGCGAACCACGGCAGCTCGCCTCCTACGGTACCGCCTAGACATGTGACGGAGCGCTTCACACCACTTCAGTGATTCCTTTAACCATTGAGCTTCATCATCCAGGTCTCTTATGCGTCTTCGTGTGTGCAGAATTATGCTTAAGCGCCTCGTGATTTTTATCTTGAGAGGCGCTATAGAAATGATATTTTCTTCTTCTTCTTCTTAACATGAGTCCCCCGCCCCACCCCGCCGCCGTCAGACATCTGGAACTTTTCCCTGCTGTGTGAACGCAGCCGAAAGAACAAGTTCCGTTACAAAAGTGGTGTGTCTGAAAACACAGTTCTGGTTAAAAACCGGATTCAATTGTCCACAAATGTTCCAGAATGTCTATCTGAAAAGGGCTTTAGATTTTCTTCCCCTTCCTCTCTGCTGGACACAGCTTCTTCACAACCTTGCTCAACTGCTTTTGACCAGTTTGAGCTGTTGTCCCTTTCTGACCTCTCAAAGGTGGTTCACCATTTAAGACCTTCCTGCAGCCCACTAGATAGTATCCACCCATCAGTTAAAAAAAATTTTTTTCAACAATTGGGGCCATGATTTTACTTAATATAAATACTTGTTTATCTGCTGGTCATGTCCCTGCTGCCTTTAAATGTGCTGTTATTCAGCCGCTCCAAACCTAATCTTGATCCCTTGGTGATCTCTAACTACAGACCTATCTCCAAGCTCACTTTCCTTTCTAAAGTCATGGAGAAAATTGTCTACAGGCAGCTGCAGGACTACCTTGACCATTATGGTATTTTAGAGAAGTTTCAATCAGGTTTTAAGCAATACCACAATATGGAGACTGCTCTTTTAAGAATATTTAATGATACATTTTTAACAATCGATTCTGGTCAATCAGCTGTATTGATCCTTTTAGACCTAACAGCGGCCTTTGATGCGGTGGACCATCAGATCCTTTTATCCCGCCTAGAGCATGACGTTGGCATCCGGGGCTCAGTGTTGCAGTGGTTTAAGTCCTACCTGTCAGACAGGACTTTTACAGTAAATATGGGGCAGTGTTGTTTATCTCCACCAAAACTTAGTTGTGGTGTCCCTCAAGGTTCAGTTTTGGGCCCGCTCTTGTTCTCCCTGTAGAAGTTGCCTCTTGGTGCAATCTTTCATAAACATGGCATCGAGTATCACTTCTTTGCGGACGATGTACAGATATATGTCCCACTACATTCTCGATTGCCATCGTTTGACAAATTACTGAATTTTTCAAAAGATGTTAAAAACTGGCTACAATTGAACCTTCTCACTTTAAATGACAAAAAGACGGAAATTGTTGTTTTTGGGGACCCTGGGCTGTTGCAAGGGGCAAACAGTGTATTTGGCCCTTTAGAATCCTTTTGTGTGTCTCAGGCAAGAAATCTGTTTTTTTTTTTCATTGATGGCCATTTTAAACTTGATAAACAGATAAGTTCTGTGGTCCAGAGCGTGTTCTTTCATTTGCGTGTTCTTAGTAAAGCCAAGCCCTATTTATCACTCAAAGACTTTGAAAAGGTTATACACCTGCTAATCATGTCGAGACTCGACAACAGCAACTCTCTTTATCGTGGACTGGAGCAGTCGTCAATTCACCGCTTGCAGGTGGCTCAGAATGCGGCAGCCCGCTTGCTGACAGGTAGGAGGCGCAGGGATCACATAACACCAGTCTTACAAGCTCTTCACTGGCTCCCGATCACTCACAGGATTCAATTTAAAGTGCTACTGATCTGTTTTAAGGCACAACACAATTTGGCCCTTCCTAATCTGTCGGAAGTTTTAAGCACTCATGTCCCCAAACGAAACCTCCGATCATCCTCTCTACATCTTTTATCTGTTCCCAAGTCTAGGCTGAAGTCCAGAGGCAACAGAGCCTTTTCTGTGGCCAACCTTTTTACCCTTGCTTTTAATTGATTTTATAGTTAAGTAATTTTAGGGTCTACTGAAAAACTCTCAGTGTTTTATCATTTTATTTACTGCTTGTCTATGTACAGCACTTTGTGCAGTCTCTGATTGTTGGAAATGTGCTTTATAAATAAAATTGACATTGACATTGGATCGTGCATGGGACTGCATCATCGGTGAGGGGAGAGCGGGCAGCAGAGGGTGACAACGTCCTCTGCTGCCTGCGAATAAACGGAGTAGGAAGTGATGCCACCATCAGCGTCAGCTCTGAGGAAGTTTTGCAGTCGGCAAACTAACCTGTCAGCAAGGTAAAAAAAAAAAAAAAAACTTTTCTGTGTTTTAAAAAAGGACCAAGAATGGGACTCACCCAATCACCTGCTTTGACGTAATTTTCCTATGAATTGTAGTTCTTTGTAGTCCCAGTCTTTTGGCTTTTTCTTGTGCCTTTTCACAATAAAACGTTTAAACACATCCTACACACCCACCACAAACTCCCGACACATACACACACACACCACTACGAATGCTATGGAAATTTTATATTTCATTACATAAGTCCTATTAGCAGATCTATTAACTGAATGTCCTGAAAGCATTTGCACACACACACACGCACACGCACACACACACACACACACACACACACACACACACACACACACACACACACTCTTGTCCTCCCACACACACACACACACACACACACACACTCTCTCTTCCACACATGATCCACTCCCATTCCTCTCTTATCTCTCTGCTTAAATAAACTCTGTGACAAGCTCTTCAGGGCATTTGCCATGCGCACTTGCCACAAATCAGGGGCGGCGTTAGGCCCGGCTACTTGGGCTGAAGCCCCGGATCTTTCATGATAAGCCCCGGATCTAAATCGCGGAAGTAACATGCAGTACCAATGTCCAACAGAGAGAGCGCAGCTGGCAGTAGTTTGTAAAGTCCCATTTAGTCGTCACACACACACAGGTGTGTGGTGAAATTTATTCTCCGCATTTGACCCATCCCCTGGGTCAAAATAGCTCGGGAACTATTTGGTGGTTTAACCCCCCAATCCAACCCCTTAATGCTGAGTGTCAAGCAGGGAGGCATTGGGTCCCATTTTTCTCAAAGTCTTTGGTATGACCCGACCAGGAGTCAAACCCCTGATCTCCCGATCTCAGGGCGGACACTCTACCACAAGGCCACTCAGTCGGTATACAGCCTGCCTGAGCCTCCACCACTGAAGAGAAGCCCTTCAGCAGCTGGCTTCTTCTACAGTCTCTGTCTGAAACGCATGAGTGAAGATGGACATAAGGACGTTTTTTAGACCAAAAGTACAACGACATAACCCCAGCTCTGATGAGACTGGTGTTGACTCAGGTTTGTGGGTCTTATTTGAAAATATTTGTTGTGCTGCTGGTTTGCCTAAAGTTAGCTTACTATCAGGTAAAGTTGTTGGAGAAAGAAAGGGAATATTTACTATCATCTCACACTAAACACTAACAGGAACAATACTCTGCCCTGAATATGCTTAATATGTAGCTTCAGATTAAACATTATGTGGTACAAGATATATATATATATATATATATATATATATATATATATATATATGATGTTGACTAGTGCGTGTCACGTGTGTGCGCGCATGCGTGTGTGCGAGTGCGCGCGCGTGTGTGCGCGTGTGTGTTAAGCCCCGGATCTTCTTCAGTCCTAAATCCGCCCCTGCCACAAATCATGATTTGGTTGTATGTCTGCCTTGTTGATGCTTGTCTTTCTCTCTAGCTGCAGGAAATGGGTTTATTGGTAAACATATTGATAAAATCCATGACATAATTTGGTCCTTCATGAGCCGGGGTCCCGTCACCTCGCGGCGCCAAGAACCGATGCCGGAGGACTGTCGACAACCTAAATCTCCTCCAGCAATGAGTTTTGCTGGGGGGTCAGTGTGAGGGTCTTGATGTCGCTGGGAAGAAATGCGGATCCACGAACTGCCCAAGCCCTGAAGTGGAGAGATTTGGTGAGACAAGTTTGGTTGTTGTCGTTATGTCTTGTGGTACCGACAGAAAATCCTAGGTGACCAAAGGTTAAATTGACTTTTCAGCGTTAGGCCAAAAACATAAAAGCAAGTCTGTTTTGGCTTGGTTTTTGAGCATTTGAGCCAAAATTATAAACACAACTCTGGTGTGATAGCTAAGAGGTTATTGGCTTTTGAGCATTTGGCCGAAAATACAAACTCAGCTCTGTTTTGGCTTGGTTTTTGAGCATTTTAGCCAAAATTATAAATGCAACTCTGGTATGATGAAGTTATAAATGAAGAGACCGGTGTGATAACTAAGAGGTTAAATTGGTTTTTGAGCGTTTTGGCCGGAAGTATAAACACAACTCTGTTTTGGCCTTGCCTTTGAGCGTTTTGCCTTGAATAGAAATGCAACTCTAGTTATCTATTGTTGTTTGTTTGTCTTAGATGTTGTCTGCTTTAACTGAATGACTGAGAGAGTGTCTGGACTTGCTTATTCTTGTAGAAAGAAGGATATTGCTACTAATTTGCACACGTCTCAAGTTGGTGGTCAGACTTTTAAACTGGTTGGCTGATAAGTGAGTCCCACTGTGTTTAGACACAGTTGGAGGACGGATTCATAAGCCTAAGTCTGACCTCATGCCGAAGAAGAGACAGTGTGGTATCTATATGGGGGAATAAGAACTCACAAAATACCTTTTGAGTAAATATTGTACATTGATGGAAATGTAAATCCAGGAAATGTGGAAATGATCGGAAAACTATCAGAGGATTGGTGGAAAACATGATGTGATAACCGCTGACATGTCACAAATGTATTATGCTTACAGGGAAGCACAGAGCGGTGGAGAGAAAGAAAGGGTTGAAGATGTGAAACAGAAAGAGAGCTCAGCAAGGCTCAAACAACCCAAACAACAGCTGCTGTGTTCTGAGCTAATAAGGTCTTATCAGTTGAGGCCTAAAGGTAACTTAAACTAGAACATAAAGATTGGAAAATTAACTCCTTGATGCAAAGTGGTCATTACAGTGGACAGGTTCTCAAAATTGTAGTTTATTTGTTTTTGCTATTAAGCACAGCTGCTAAAGACTTTATTGCATTTGAGCCTCTCCATTTGGACGTCAGTAAGTCCGGCCAACATATTTCACGTTCAGAATACACGCAGTAAAATTATTTGCAAATTGTTAAATGTCACATTCACACCTGAGGAGGAATGAAAAACACTGTTAAATAATCATGGTTGAAGATTTTGTAATTCATGCATCAAAGGGTTAAGCAATAACCAAATATTTAATTCCTGGTATCTGGTGACTAATATAATTTGAACTTTAAACTGTCACTTTTAGTGGCTGAAAGGGAAAGGGGTTCAGTGGAACCCCTCAATTTGAGAAAGTGACTGTTTATCAGTACTTGGTAGTAAAGGAGAGCCCACATGAAGCTAAGAGTATATATTTTAGTCGAAACCTCTTGGACTGGGAGATGGACTGTTGTTAACAGTAATACCAGCCAACAAAACTAGTGACTATTGTCAGATTACATTTTATCTCCTTATTTTGTTTTTTTTTTATCTTTGTGTCTGACATTTTAAATAAGACAAGGGAGTTCTCTGCGGATGACAATCGATCCACTATGTATTTTCATTTAAAAAGTTTTAATTGTTTTAATTCTACATTCATTCCAAGATTGGGAACTTTGAAATACTTTGACACAGAATTTCACGCTCCTCTGTGTCTGGGTTAAACAGCAAGGTGGTATCAGAAAAACGTTCACATTCTAACAGACCTAGGTCTAAAGTAAGATGATGTTCTATCAGCCAAGAGGCTGAAGCAGAAATCAGAAAGGCTTTGAGAAATACCTGCTGAAAGAAAATATATAATCAAAAATAAGTTGATGCTTTAATTTAAAAATGGGGTTTGCACACTTAGAAATTTTGCTGCTGAACAGTTGATTGTGTTCATCCGTCCTCTCTTGAATGCAAGCATCAGGCTCATGTTTCGGAACCGGTTGAGATTAGGCTAATGTTGACACAGCTGTGCAACCTTGTACAATTTAGTATCTGGAGAAATAAGTTATGTAGCTTCTGACAGAAACATTTAATATTGGTAAAATTTAAACCTATTAATGAGTAGACTTACTGCTGAACGCGTCAAATAGTAAATTTTTGTCAATGACCAAATGTTTGATTTATTGATGGGGCATACAATATGATCTTGAATACATTTCATAACTCGGATTCCAGAAAGCATGATAAAGTCTAAAACAATCTCTGTTACACACCAAAATTTATTTTATAAATGGCATTTAGACGATGAATGTTCATTTGGCCTTACTGAGTGATTCGGCCATTTCTTAGTATCATTTTTGGAATTTAAATGTTGAAGATTCAGTTGTTTTTTTTTCCTGTGACTTGAGTGCCAAAACCTCACTGTTTCCTTATCTTGACCCAAACAATGGATAGGCTGCACTGACCTATCCGCACACACAGAGTGTGGACTGACATTTCTCAGAGTAAGATAATTAGCTGATTGCTCTTGATAATCTGCTAACTACCTGACACTTGTGCGTCTGTTGAATACCAATACAACTTGATTATGAGAGTAAACAAAAAAAAATATTAAGCAGAGTGTAACCCCTGTTAGGAGATTAAGTGAACAGAATTGATATGTCAAATTTAGGAGTGATGACAAATGTTTTGTTTTTTGATTCTAAATTACCTGATCAATAGGACATAAGGGATAATGCATGGTGTCCTACACTTTCAAAAGTACTTATTGTGCCTTTTTAAATGATCATCTATGAATACCAAATGCATAGAGTCTATGACATTATTATTTTGTAATATGAGATTGGGGATGATGACAAGCTCACCTTTTGTTTTCCCAGATGGGTTGATTCTTTTTGATTTCATTAGATTACAATCTTCTGCAACAGCTCTTCTACTGCAATTTCTCCTGTTACTTATAGGTGATGTAAATCACTTTATGTGTTTATTTTCAATTTTCTTTACACTGACTATGTTTTTGTGTGTGTGTGTGTGTGTGTGTTTGTTTAGTCTTGTTTTGTTTTGTTTTGTTGTTTTATGCACACTGTGCTGGACGACTCTGCCCCATGCTGATGTAAACTGGTAATTGCAAGTTCCTTGGGATGGGTATTTTTTCACATATCGTGTGAGGTCCAACTTTTGCTTCGGGTTGGCGCAGTGCTTGCCGGTATCGGGCCTGTTTTGTTTCTCGTGAGCCATGAGTTGTCTCATGCCTCAAGTGGAGGGAAGGCTGATAACGATTTCCTCACATTATTACACTGCCTGCATGGAAATACCTTAAAGGGGCATTATGGAAGTTTGACAGCCAAAACATGTATAGAAATAATAAATTTCTTCTTCATACATTCTCCTGCAATGCCCTGGTCCTGTAAAATGAACCCTGGCATTTTTACTGTGATTGCCTGTTTTTCTGTAAAATCACAGAAAAAGAGAGTTGCTCAGGTCGAGCAGGCTGCTTCATGCGCGTTCACGCTCAGGCATAGCTCGTAGCATTTGCTATCCGTAGATTTTGCAGCAGAGAGAGAGGTAGTGCTAACTCAGCGACTTTGTCGCTGTTCCTAACGCCTAGTGACAAACCTAGCTACATTTCTGTAGAACTTTTTTCTAGATATTTCCTGCAAATTTGCAACAAAATAGCCATTTTCGCTTCGAACCGTTCTTTGGTTTGACGTTTCAGGTGTCATCAAGGATATAAAAGTTACAGATACTGTGAATGTTACTAGAGTGTAGCTCACCTTGTAAGATGTCTGACTCCCATGCAGAAGACCTGGGTTTGATTCTGGGTGTGAACATTGTTCATTTAGAGTTTCCTTTTTACATTAATGATATATTTTTTTATAGTAAGATGCCCAAATTTATTTGAGACTTGCCAAACGGGCCACACACACACACACACACTCGACTGTCTCAGCTGTTATTTTCATTGAGGAGTGTGCACGTACAGCATGCGTGCCTCGTGCACGAGCCTACTATTGAAGCTGCCGTTTCGCTTTTGGCCTGAGGGGGCAATCGCGAGCATCAAAATTCAAAAGTCCGTAAAGTCCCTTTAAATATTGGATGATAAGGATTTTTGCTGAAAACTATTCAAAATCAACAGTGATCTCCCAGAATTGTCTTGTGCTTTTTCGCTCACAGGTCGTGAAACCAGGAAATTGGGTTCTGATGAAGGTGCTGAAGAAAGACAATTTGGGCAGCTAGAGAAGGTCCATTCGAAGTATTCCTCATCACTCCCACTGCTGTGAAGATTGCTGAGAGGCCATCTTGGATTCATCTATCCCACTGCAAGCTTATCAACATCAACTGACTGCCTTTAGGGCACAACGAAGTCTGGCTTCACAGGCTTGTTGGCAACAATAGGTGTTCATTTCTCAACCCCAGTGAAGATAAGATCAAGTTAAAGATAAGATAAAGATCTGCTTCAAGCTTGCTGTGTTCAGCACATTGCTGATGTTGGTGCACGTTCATGGCCTGTACTTGGGCCGCCTTTCAGCACCTGATGGAACACCTGGGACAGCAGCATTTGAGGGGGTACTAGAACTGGAACTGAAACGACGGATTGGGGCTCCTCCCTGACCACACACCTACATGATAACGTGACCTATATCCACCTCGGCTGCAGACCCCCTGGAAGCAACTATGACAGGACACAATGACGAAGAGACGCTGGAAAAGGATAACTGCTTCAATCACCAGCACCCAATCTCCAAACTGGTTTCACGGCCAAATGATCAGAATGACTTCTCGGGGATAAGATCAGCTCCCTGATCAACAACCTCAACAACCTCAACATGCCACGGAAAGACCCTGATGTCTTCCTATTGAGAAGTTGAACTGTACGCTCCTACGCCACGAACTCCATTATTGCACTGTGGACCTGGACTTCAAGGAACTCATCAACGTGAGACTGAAACCATCCTGATCACCTGAAGAGAACTCTGACCTTCCAAACTATTCTCCAACCGAGACTCCAAACCCACCGACAAGCCCTTGCTGAAGAGCGCTTGATTTGCCTGAGCTCTGCCATAGTTAGAGCTGCGTAAATTAATATTGCACGTTCATTTACCCTCTTCCACATAAAGAGTCGTCCGCAACTCAAAGTTTTAAATTAAATTCACCTGATGTTTTAATGAACTCCTTTGATGGTTTTTGTTTATGGTTTTGTTAACCCTTCCCAACCTCTTTACAGGGACTGCTATAAATTATAGAACTGTTGCATTACAGTGAACTCACTTAAATATGTATGAAATAGCTTTTCTTAAGTTTATGTAGGTGTTGATTTAACTGATTCCCATTATCTCACTTCTATCTTTAACTGCTGTTTGATATTATTGCCAGCCGTGTTTGCCTTCTCGTGTTTTATTTTATGTTTTTCTTTATTATTTTTATTTGTTCTTTCTTTTATTTGTTCTTTATTACTTTACTTATTTGTTCTTCGTGTGTTGTTTTCTTTTTGTTTGGTTATCCTACTCGGACAAACAGGAAGGCTTATGTTATGGAAATTTTATATTTCATTACTTTAGTCCTATTAACAGATCTATTAACTCAATGTCCTGAAAGCATTCACACACATAAACACACACACACACTCTTGTCCTCCCATACACACACACACTCACTATCTCCCACACATGATCCACTCCCATTCCTCTCTTATCTCCCTGCTTAAATAAACTCTGTGACTAGCAGAGGCAGCCTTACCATTAGGCAAAGGTAGGCGATTGCCTTGGGCCTCAAAAACTTGGGCCGCATGATGAACACTTAACTAATATGTTTAAAGTATTTTTCGCTCTGAAACGAGTGAACCCTGTCATTTAAAAAAGCATTGTAATGAATTGGCGTGAGACTGCTTTCTGTGAAAATGTTTCAATGTCCCCCGTTGCCCAGCTACAATGGACTATTCCATCCACAACGTGTTAAATATTAGCGGAGCTGCAGAAGCGAAGAATAGAAGAGGACGTTTGTTGTCTGAGAAGAAAATGAAGGAGGAGGAGGAGAAGAGAAAGAAACAATCTACAAAGCTCAAGAAACAGGGAAAGGAGAGAAACAAGATGATTAAAGGAGCAGAGGAGGAGGAGAGAAAGAAATAAAGCATTCAAGGGCAAGACTTAGAAGAGAGCGAGAAGGAAAATCAAAGCAAAGGTAGAAAATGGTAACTTTGACATGGTTATGTAATTTTTTTCTGTATCTCCATACTAAACCATTTTGTCTTATGTTTTATTGCTTCCTTTAGTGAAAGCAGACCAACTAAGGCACAAGATAGAGGTGTTTCACCAGAGAAAATGAGAAGGAATAGAATAAGTGGGTGGGCAATAAATCGATACAAACATGAATATCATTATTTTTGTACAAATCAAATGATTTCATGCTAAATATATTTGTTAAACACATTCTTTTTTCCATTTAGATGCAGTTCCAGAGATTCTTGACATCAGTGCCAGCCAAAACTGGACCAGTGAAGAAGTTATGCAACCTTTTTGTAGTAAGAATAAAAAAAAGAAATCAGAACAACAGTTGTGGAGGGCCTCATGTCTTTGCTTGCCTTGGGCCCCTAAATTGCTAAATCTGCCCCTGGTAACCAGCTGTTCAGGGCATTTGCCCTGGGCACGTGCCACAAAATCATGATTTGGTTGTATGTCTGCCCTAATGATTCTTGTCTCTCTCTCTCTCTAGCTGCAGGAACTGGGTTCCGGTCAGTAACAAGATGGCGCCTGTGCTTGGCTTAGCCGCAGTCACCGGCCACTTTTTCAAACTTTTCTCCACTAATCTCCTCTTTTCCACCTTGCTCCTGTCCGCGATCCTCTTCAGTTGTGTCCTTGCTACCGTCTCCTATGATCACCAGACTCTTTTGTCCTTCCGTTCGTTCACGATCGCCCAAGATGCACCAAGGACGTACCTTCCCGTTTGTTTATCTGAGTGGCGCACTGGCCCGAAGCCAAACGACAATCCCAACCAGCGCACCTCCAGCGATGTTTATCCGGTTCCAGTAAAATGTCTGTGGAAAAGAAGTAAACGAGCAGGAATCCAGGGTAGAATATGACTTATCTTAAAGCGTGGCTTATCTAGTGAACATTGGCGTGATCTTCTAGCTTCTTCTCCTTTGTTTGGCGACTTGAGCGCCACTTCCGCCTTCCCACCAGGTCGCGTTGCGGCGCGGTTTCTCCATCCAAGTTTTTGAAGGTCGGTATATCCTCATTCCTCAGTTGTTTCTCCTCCTGTTCCCTCCATAAGTGTTTTTTTATAAACATAGTGGATCTAACCCTGCTAATTTATATCCACTAACTCTACCTGTTTCTGTAGTTTCTGATTGCTCCACCTCACTCAGCAGGGCTCTATTAAATACCCGCTCTGTTAACAATAAGTCCTTCCTGCTCAATGATTTAATTCTCTCTAAAAACCTGGATTTTCTGTTTCTGACAGTTTGGCAGCAAACATCTGATTATTCTGGTCTGACTGAACTCTGCCTAAGTGGTTATTCTTTTCTTAGCCAGCCCCGGGGTTCTGGTCGTGGTGGAGGCCTAGCTGTTGTTTTCAGAGACCATCTTCGATGTAGCTCTACAACGCCTGGTCACTTAGCTTCCTTTGAACTGCAGCTGATTAAAGTCAGTTGTAAGAACCCGTTCTACTGTGCTGTGGTTTATCGTCCACCTGGTCCAAATGGTTCTTTCCTTCAGGAGCTTAGTGACTTTCTATCCTCCACTGTAAAGCTGTCCAGACTGGTGATTTTGGGTGACTTTATCATCCATGTTGATGATCCCTCTGATTACTTTGCTATGAATTTCTCCAGCCTTATGGACTCCTTCAGCTTTACCCAGCATGTTTCTTGCCCCACACCACCGGGGACACACTTTGGACCTTGTTTTTACCCTGGGTCTAATTGCTGACAGTGTTTTTCCTGAGGACGTTTATATTTCAGATTACCACTGTATTTTCTATAACTTGTCAGTTTATGCATCCCCACCTCCTGCTCGCCGTATGGTTAGTTCTCGTTTTCTTAATGAGAGCACAGCTATAAATTTTTCTGCTGCTTTTGATCCACCCTGTTCTTCTGATAACGACCCAGATTCCTTAACTTCTCAGTTTAACGAGCACTGTCTCTCCATTCTGGACAACATCTGTCCTGTCAGAACCAGATCAGTTCCTGCAGTGAACCCTACTCTCTGGTTTAATGACAGCCTTCGTAGCCTAAAGCGCCAATGCAGAAAAATTGAGCGCTTGTGGAAGAAAACCCCTCTCCACGTCCATCTACTGCACCTAAAGGATCTTCTGACATCCTTTAACTCTGCAGTCAGAGACGCTAGGGTTTCCTGTTTTTCCAACCTGGTGTCCCAGAGTAAAGGGAACCCAAAGGTGCTGTTTATGTTCATGTTTATGTATTTCGCAGACGCTTTTGTCCAAAGTGACTTACAAGTGATAATCGGCATGTTGCCCTTAAGGCTAACAACAACAATAACAACTTGACATCAATCATGGAGAGGAGGGAACAAAGGAGTGGACGGTAGAGAGGGGGGACGGGTGCAGGGAAGGTGCTAGTTAAGAAGATGCTCTCTGAAGAGCAGGGCCTTCAGGATCTTCTTGAAAATTGAAAAGGAAGCCTTTGTTATGGTAGTGCTTGGAAGGTCATTCCACATTTGTGGAACGATGCATGAGAAGAGTTTGGATTGTCCTGAGCGTGGTGTAGGCACTGCTAGCCGACGATCCTGTGATGACCGGAGCGGCCGGGCCAAGACCTAAGCCTTTGCAAGAGGATTCAGGTAGATTTGAGCCGTACCATCTCGCACTTTGTATGCTAGTGTTAGCAATTTGAATTTGATGCGTGCTACTAGCGGTAGCCAGTGGAGCTCAATGAACAGAGGGGTGACGTGTGCTCTTTTTGCTGATTGAATACCACACGTGCTGCTGCGTTCTGGATCATTTGAAGAGGTCTCACAGTACAGGCTGGAAGACTGGTTAGAAGGGCATTGCGGTAATCGAGGTGGGAGATGACAGTAGATTGCACCAGGAGCTGGGTGACATGTTGTGTTAGGTATGGTCTGATCTTTCGTATGTTATACAGCACAAAGCGGCATGAACGAGCAACAAAGGCAACATGATCTTTAAAGGTCAGGTGTTCATCAATCACAACACCCAGATTTCGAACTGCCTTTGAAGGAGCCAGAGATAGGAAGTCATTTTGGATTGAGATATTGTGCTGTATGGATGGTTTTGCTGGGATGACAAGTAGATCAGTTTTAGAGAGGTTGAGTTGGAGATGGTGGGATTTCATCCATTTTGATATGTCAGAGAGACAGTTTAACATACGTGCAGAGACAGTGTGGTCGTCCGGTAGAAATGACTGATAGAGCTTGGGTATCGTCTGCATAGCAGTGGTAGGAGAAGCCATGTGATCGAATGATCTCACCCAGTGAGGTGGTGTATATGGCAAAGAGAAGAGGTCCTAGTACAGAGCCCTGGGGGACTCCTGTGGCAAGATGGTGCATGGTAGATGATTGTCCAAGCCAAGATACACTGAATGATCGTCCTGTGAGGTACGATTCAAACCAGGCATGTGCTCTCTCTGTGATGCCCATGGTAGAGAGTGTGGACAAAAGGAAGCCATGGTTGATAGTGTCAAATGCAGCCGATAAGTCGAGCAGGATAAGCACTGAGGATTTGGCAGTTGCTCTAGCTTCTTTTAAGGATTCTGTCACTGCCAACAGAGCAGTCTCAGTGGAGTGGCCCTTTTTGAACCCAGATTGGTAAGGGTCAAGCAGACAGTTTTGTGAAAGGGATTCTGTGATCTGCTTGAAAGCCACCCTTTCAATGATTTTGGACAGAAAAGGGAGGAGATAGATAGTTCTCCACATGATTTGGAGGAAGAGATGGTTCCATCAGCAGCATTGTCTCTCCTGCCTCTCCTACAGCCTCCATCCACTCTGTTGCAGACTGTGAGAACTTTCTGTCTTTCTTTGTGGACAAAATCAATAAGGTGAGATCTAGCATCTCTCCTTCAGACTTATCACTGCCTCTCCCAACTCTAACCAGGCCCATTATCCTAGATAGCTTTGCTCCCGTTTCTTTGCCTGAGTTAACCAAACTAGTTAACTCTATGAAGACCTCTGCATGCCGTCTCGACATCTTACCCTCATCTTTGTTTAAAAGTGCTTTTCAGTCCATCGGGCCCAGCGTGCTCTCTATAATTAATGCTTATCTGGTTTCTGGTCAGGTCCCTGCTTACTTTAAGAATGCTGTAATCCACCCACTTCTTAAAAAACTGAGTCTTGACCCCTCTCTCCATAGCAGCTTCAGACCCATCTCTAAACTTCCGTTCATCTCCAAGATCTTGGAAAAGGTTGTGGCTAAACAATTCACAGCTGCTCTTGATGAACATAACATCTATGATTGCTTCCAGTCAGGTTTTCGTAGAGCTCATTCTACTGAAATAGCTTTTCTTAGGGTCTCTAATGACCTTCTGACTCACAGTGATGCAGGGGACTGTTCTGTTCTGGTCCTGCTGGACCTGACTGCAGCCTTTGACACTGTTGACCATCACCTGCTACTGGAGAGGCTGAGAGACTGGGTAGGCCTATCAGGGTCTGCTCTGGAGTGGTTCTCCTCTTATCTTTCTGAGTGCTTCTTTTCTGTGGCCGTCTCCAAGTTTAGGTCCTCCAACCCCTCCCTTACTCATGGTGTCCCACATGGTTCTGTGCTGGGGCCTCTGCTCTTCCTCCTCTATCTGCATCCTCTTCAGCACATCCTGAGCTCCTTCAAAGGAATATCCTACCATCTTTATGCAGATGACATCCAACAGTACATCTCCTTTAAGCCCCATGAGATGTCTAAGCTGCAGCTGTTTCACACGTGCTTAGACTCTATCAAAACCTGGATGGCTGGGAGCTTTCTAAAGCTGAATGAAGATAAGACTGAGATCCTCATCTGTGCCCCAAACAAGCTGGTTCCCAAAGTCAGAGACTCTCTTGGTCAGTTTACTTCTCACACCAAACCTTCCGTCAGGAATCTTGGCATGACCTTTGACCCAGCTCTCACCCTGGATTCTCATGTCAGTTCTCTTGTTCACTCTTCCTTCTTCCATTTCAGGAACATTGCAAAGCTGAGTCCCATTCTGTCCTGCTCTGAACTTGAGAATGTTCTCCACACCTTCATCTCCTCACGCTTAGACTACTGTAACTCTCTTTTCACGTGTCTGAGCAAAACTTCCCTGAACCGTCTACAGGTGGTTCAGAATATCTGTGCTCGGCTTCTGACCAAGTCCTCTAAACACACCCACGTCACCCCGCTTCTCCTCCAGCTTCACTGGCTGCCAGTCAACGTCAGGGTTCATTTCAAGATCCTGGTTCTGGTCTATAGGGCCTTACATGGACAAGCGCCATCTTACATTGGTGATCTTCTTAGTCCCTACACCCCCACCAGGTCCCCGAGGTCCAGTGATCAATGGCTACTGGTTGTGCAGCGCACCAGGCTAAAGACCAAATACGACAGATCATTTGCTGCTGTGGCCCCCAGACTCTGGATCTCTCTCCCCCTGAGCCTGAGATCAGTGGACTCCTTTAAAAAAACAGCTGAAAACTCACTTGTTCAAGCTGGCTTTTGTATGACCTTCTTCACTTTTCTCTCTTTATTCTGCTCTCCCCACCTATTCCACCTTCCTCAGGATGCACTGATTTCCCTCTTTCCTATTCACTCTCTCTTTCTTAACATTTTTTAATCACAATTGTCTATTTTTTGCTCATTTTAAATACATTTTAACCATTTTCTAAATTATTTTTTATATTTTTACATTTTTTGTGTTAGTGAAGCACCTCATGATTTTTGTCTTGATAGGCGCTATAGAAATGAAAGTTTCTTCTTCTTCTTCTTCTTCTTCTTCATATTGATAAAATCCATAACAACGAATGCTTTGATGAATCACTGACCCGCCAAATGGTAAATCATCCCTCCTTGAAGCGGTTGACGCCATTACAGCGCCGGATGATGTTTAGGTTTCAGTTTCTGTTTCCTCACTTATATATTCATGCGATATTCTTTATTATTGTTATTATTAGTGAGAGAAAAGGAAAACTTTATACTACTGAGTAATTAGAGAAACATAGTCAACATTATTATATTAGACTCCTGCAGATCATTATTATTATTTATGTTTTCGTTTATCTTACAGTTTATATAAATGAGTGTATCTTAGAAACTATTTTATGGAGGCACTTTAAATATAGTTGAAGTTGTTTGAAAGGATTGTGTGCAACTTTTTTTCATTGACAATTTTGAGGGATAAAGCTGTGGCGTTTCTGTATAATGAAAAATATGTGTAAAAACAAAACACAATTTTCAATTTCTGTATGGATAATTGCATTTTTTTAGCAAAATATTTAGTGGATATGAACATTTTACATATATATTAGTAAAATGTAGAATGTAAGAGTTGTACTGATGTATAGCAAGTTGAAATACTCCAAAAATGGCAGCACAGCAGGTAAAAATGTAAATATAAGTTCTGGCGAAATTGTTCTATAGCAGGTCTTGATTTTCCTGTTAGTCAGAGCTTCCTTCACCCTAACATACCACAGCAGAGTGAATAGCAGATCTAATAACAGTGTGATAAAAGGATTTTAGCATAAGGGAATTAACTCAGAAGGACCTCAGGCTCCTCAGGAGGTAGATTTGGCACTTCTTATACAGATCATCTGTGTTGTTGGACCAGTTCAGTTTGCTGTTGAGGTGAACACCCAGGTACTTAAAGGTATCTACCACCTCACTGCTGCCTTGATGTTTACTGGTGAGTGACAAGGAGTGTTTATCTGGAAGTCAATCACAAGTTCCTTTGTCTTACTGGTGTTCAAACAAAGGTGGTCACGCTCACACCAGTCCATGATAACTGACCTGTACTCCAGGTCATTCCTCCCAGACACACAGCCAACAATAACCAAGTCATCAGATAACTTCTGGAGGTGACAGCTGCTGGTGTTGTATGTGAAGTCCAACGTGTAGCAGATGAAGAGAAAGGGTGAGAGCACCGTACCCTGTGGAGCTCCAGTACTGCACACAACCATCTCAGATAAACAGTTGTGCAGCCTCATGTACTGTGGCCTGTTGGTGGGGTAGATGGTGAGGTTGCAGCAGTGGGGACCTGCAACTAATACCATTGCTGCAGGTCAGTGTCACTGCAGGCCATGGCAGGCTATTGTAGGTAATTTACTAACAGTTCTATCTTTTAATGTAATTTTAGATTGGATAGCTGTTTGTCGAGCACTGGTAAAATGGATCCTCAGGCATTTAGTTAAAGTCTTGTAGTTGATTAAACAATGTGGTTTAGTGGTTAAACAATGCTGATTCTATATTTCTTCAAGTTGACACAGTGATAGCTTGCTCCTGTTGTATTGTTGTGTGTCCCATTTTTTCTTTTCTTTCTCGTTCTGCAGGTCTAGAAGCAGACTCTTGTTCATTATTGTTTAATTTTGTGGACCCCTCCACTTGAAGGCAAGACCTCTCTCCTGACCTGGAATTGGCAGCCGCCCTTTTCCGGTCAAGAACCATGGTCTCAGACATGGAGGTGCTGATCCTCATCCCAGCCACTTAACACCCAGCCGTGAACATCCCCAGCAAGAGCTGTAGGTCAGTGCCTGATGAAGCTAGAAGGACCACATCATCTGCATAAAGCAGAGATGAGATTCTCCTGCCACCAAAATCCACACCCTCAACACCATGGCTGCGCCTAGAAATCCTGTCCATAAATAATGTGAACAGGACTGGTGACAAAGGGCAGCCCTGGTAGAGTCCAACCCTCACTGGGAACCGGTCCGACTTACTGCCAGCTATGTGGACCAAATTCACACTCCTCTGGGACAGGGACTGAATGGCCCTTAGCAAAAGACCATCCACCCCAAACTCCTGGAGTGTTCCCCACAGGGTGCCTCTGGGGACACAGTCATAAGCCTTCTCCAAATCCACAAAACACATGTCAATTGGTTGGGCAAACTCCCATGACTCCTCCATCACCCTAGCAAGGGTAAAGAGTTGGTCCACAGTTCCACAGCCAGGACAAAAACCACATTGCTCCTCCTGTATCTGAGGATCAACTTTCAACCGGACCCTCCATTCCAGCACCTTGGAGCAGACCTTTCCCAGGCAGATGAGGAGTGTGATCCCACTATATTTGGAACACACCCTCTGGTCCCCCTTTTAAAAATTGGGACCACCACCCCGGTCTACCACTCCACAGGAACTGCCCCTGATGACCACGCAATGTTACAGAGATGTGTCAATCAATACAGTCCTACCACATCCAAAGCCTTGAGATACCCAGGTCAGATCTCATCCACCCCAGGGGCTCCGTCGCTGCGTAGCTGTTTGACTACCTCAGTGACTTCTGCCCCACATATTGTAATTTACTCAGAAAAACCAAAGACAACATAAACCACCTCAGATTCCCTCAGTAAATCTGGAGACAGATGAAGGCTTTAAAAACAAAGGCAGAAATCTTTACTTATTGAGGAGTTTCCCTTTAATTGGTAGCTTCAAACCCCATTGTTTCTTTGAGCAAGACACTTCCTCCTCCTGCCTGCTGGTGGTGTTTGGAAGGACCACTGGTGCTAACAGTGTGGCTGCCTCACTTCTGTCAGGGTCCCCTAGGGCTGCACATGTGTGAATGACTGATTGTAGTGTAAAGTGCCTTGGAGTGCTGTGGTTAATTTTCATGCTGAGCTGGTCCTGTGTCTTGGAGTGGTAGGACTCAGTGATGACAAAGTTTAAGTTAAAAAAGATAACAGGTTTATTACAATCCAGTCCATGTTAATACAAGCATCATTGCACCGATGGAGAACCATGCAGCCCAATAGTGGTTCTGCCATTCTGGCATCTATCCGCTGCTTCTAACTTTATGTAACATCCAGCAATGGCCAGTTTTTAGGTACTGCTTGACCATTCAACATCTGGTCAAAAAGGAGACACGAGACTGCATGTGTCCTCTTTAAATCAGCCTGCCTTCATCCCACCAGCTGGAGCTCAGAGCCTGCAGCTCTGAACACAGATAACGAAATGTCAACAATAATGTTCTCTCGTCAAGGTCCAATCTTTCAGGATTCTTCATGCCTCCATATAAGGAACACTCGCAGCCCGGATTAGTTGCCAAATCAAAGAATGATTTCCTCAATCAAATATGAACTTCTACAACTTATAAGCTAGATAATCATTAAAGAAACGTTTGTTTATTGCTACTTATAGTAATTTTAATATAATGAAATGTTTCATTAATCTGTGCTCAATGACTGAAGTTTGAAATGAATGTTATGTTATGATTACAGTGATTGAAATATGTTTCAGCATGTTTATATGACAAGGTCATCACCACTTGCACTCACACAAGAACAAGTAAGGTTAACTTAAACTCATGACACATAAATTGCCTTTACACCAGATCAGAGCCTCCAGATCAAGGAAGGCATGTTTCTGAGATTCTTGATAATATTCCTCAAACTTGTCAACCTCTGGTTGGCTACACAAATCATAACATGAGAACATTACAACCAGATCACTCTGGTGATTCCTCAGTTCTAGAGAAAGCTTCAGACCGGCCATCTGGAGCAAAACCCTCTATAACCATCAAAGCTTTTGACACGTTGTCAAAATCTTTTTACACCTTTAAAGCTGACACAGCAAACAGTTCCTGCAGAATGAGCTGATATTGTTCCGACTCCTTAAAGAGTCCCAGACGTGCGGTTCCATCCATCTGTTGTGACCTGAGACATCTCTGGACTGACGAGTTGGTGCCACGGCATTCTACAGCCCTTTGGTGCCAGAGGTCAACCGACCTCTCTGACCTTCGGACCCACCAAGAGGGTCTCTGAAATGGGTGAGGTAAACACACAGATAGCATCTGATGTGCTTTTGATAATAATCAACTTCATTGCTTAACGCAAACCAAGTTCTTTTACATCCAGGACTCAGCTGTCCTGGATACGGAAGTCCTGATAACATCACATTCACACATAGGTTTCATACCATCCATCACAGTAAATGCTGACTAAACCTGACTCTTTTCTGAATCAAAACAAAATGTGTACAACCCCCAATAAATAAAGAATCCCAGAATCTTCTGATTAAACACCGTAAAGACCAAGCAGGATTGATGTTCTATATTTAGATAGAGTATCACAGCTTATTGGTCATAAGTAGAGGTAATATATATATTGAGCTCTTAAAGCACCCAATTTTCCAAACCGTACATCTACAACAGTATCCCTAAAAAGTCCTAATCTGGTAAAGGCATGCTGTGGCAGTTTGCCAATTTAGGTTATTTTATTTTATTGTCTTACCTGCTTCCATACATCATTTCCTCTGTGGCGAGCGCATCTTTACAAAAGGAGGGCATGACCCGATCAGGTGTGTCTGATTGCCCCGCTGACAGTGAGAGGGAGAGACACAGACCAGCGAAAAGAGGAGGATTGATAAAAACAAGATATGTTGAAATAATAACAAGAATTTTTGTGAAAGGACGATAAGACGTCCTCCCAAATCTTCCACAGCGGAGATTTGGGAGGACGGGATCACCTTTTCGGTGGGACGCGCAGCTGTTTCGCCCTGGGTTCCACTTCTGAGTCGGGCCTGTCAGACTCCGGTGCTTATGTTCTTCCACGAGAACCACAAGACCCGTTGGGAGAAAGTCGGGTTCCGTGATTAAAGAACAATATTGAATTTGACTGTGAGAGTGCCACCGAGCACAGAGCGGTACATTATGGGCCATTCCCACCTGTACCGTGTCGGCCCGGGCCGGGTAGGGTAGGTTGTTTACATATCTGGGTGGCCTGGTATCTTTCCGGGCCAACCAAGGCTCATTCTCAGCTCTCTTCTCGAGGGGGTCTGCTTCAGGCCGACCAGGGCCAACACACCCACTGCTGACCGCAAATTCACACCTTCCATTAGAGCAAGCCTCTGATTGGTGGGTAGAATCAGCCCACATGGGCTTAAGGCAAGGATGTCTGCAATCAACCGGGCCAGGCTGGGGCCAACTGGGGCTACCCGGCCCGGGCCGACCCGGATGGCCTACAGTTCTCGCGTGAGTTGTTCAGAGCATCTCTGGTTGCTTATAAGGATGCTGTGAGGGCTGCCAGAACGGCCTATTTTGCAGACATCATTGAAACAAACTCCAATAATCCTAAGATGCTCTACAAAACACTAAACTCTGTTCTGGTGTATCAGGAGCCCAGCTCCATGTCTCCTACAGCTGCTGGAAACTCTGAAGCTTTTCACAGATGCTTTGTTGATAAAGTGTCAGGCATTAGAGCAGCTATTTCTGGTAACTCTGTTGACCCTGTTCCAGTTCCTCCATCACCACCCACCCTGAGCTCCCTCAATAGTGTTTCATACTCTGAGCTGAGTAAGCTAGTTGCGAGGCAGAAGCCATCTGGCTCTCCACTAGACGTTCTGCCGCCTAGTCTCTGGAAGGCTGCCTTTCCGTGCCTTGGCCCTTCACTTGGTCAGATTATCAATGGGAGCCTCAGCACAGGTGTGGTCCCAGCTGCTTTGAAAGCAGCAGTTATTCGGCCAACCCTGAAGAAACCTGGTGCTGATGTCTCTGTGATCGAAAATTACAGGCCAATCTCTACCCTGCCTTTACATCAAAACTGCTTGAGAAAGTCGTTCATCAGCAGCTGGTCTCACATTTAGCTGACTCTGATCTGTTTGAGGTTTTTCAATCAGGGTTCAGGTCTGGCCATAGCATGGAGTCGGCTCTACTGAGGGTCCTAAATGACCCTAACCCTATCACTAGATCAGGGTACATCTGTGGTGCTTCTGTTGTTAGACCTGACAGCAGCCTTCGACACAGTTGACCAAGCGATTCTACTGGATCGCTTGGAACGATGGGTTGGGATCAAAGGGTCAGCTCTGGATTGGTTTAGATTGTATTTCCACAACAGGACATTCTGTGTTAAACTGGGTGATGTTTTTTCTTCTTGGGAAGGGCTCCGCTGGGGGGTGCCGCAGGGATCGATCCTTGGTCCTCTTTTGTTTGCCATTTATCTGCTACCTCTGGGGTCAATCTTTCGTAAACATGGCCTATCATTCCATCTCTATGCTGACGATTGCCAGATTTACTCTCCATTGTGTCAGGAGAAAGGTCACTCTATCCAGTCCTTTGTGTCCTGTGTTAACAAGGTGAAGTCTTGGCTAATGGCCAACGTTTTGCATCTGAATGAGGGAAAGACAGAGCTCAATGTTTTTCACCCCAACAGCAGGAATGTGGATCGTTATGTTGATCTTGGGCCTCTTTCTCCATACTCAAAACCAGTTGTGACCAGTTTGGGGGTGAAAATTGATGATGGACTTAAATTTGATGCCCACATCAACTCTGTGATCCGGTCCAGTTTCTTTCACCTGAGACGCCTTGCAAAAATCAAGCCAATGCTGTCAAGAGCCCTCCTGGAGCGGGTACTCCATGCTTTTGTAATTTCTAGGCTTGATTACTGCAGCTCTCTATATGCAGGGTTGTGTCAGTCATCACTGCGTCGCCTACAGGTTGTGCAGAACAGCGCAGCCAGGTTCCTGACTGGGACCAGGAAACGGGACCACATCAGTCCGGTTCTGGCCTCCCTGCTCTGGCTTCCAGTTTGCTATCGTTCACAATTCAGACTCCTCGTCTTTGTTTTTAATTACTTCCAGGGTGGTGGTCCCCCCTATCTGGCCACGCTCCTGAACAAACATTCTCCATCACGCGCTATGCGCTCCTCTGACCAAGGCCTGCTCGTTGTCCCTCGTTCTAGGTGTCGTACTCGTGGGGACCGGGCTTTCTCAGTCCTAGCACCGTCACTATGGAACCAGTTGCCACCCTCAGTTAGGCTGTCCCCATCTCTGCCAGTCTTCAAGAGTCGCCTAAAAACCCACCTCCTCCGCTTGGCGTTTCCTGAACATGTTTGAATTTGGCCCTCTTGTATGTTGATTTATCTCACAGTTTTCATTGGTTCACTTTTTCCCTTGTTTTACACATTTGTCTTCTACTAGAATGTTTCACCTTTTTTGTAATTTGTAATCTGTAATTTGAATTGCTTTTATTTTCTGATTTATTCACTTTATGTAACTTTGTACTGTACCATGTTCAGCGCCTTGGGCTTCCTGACAGGGTTGCGGAAGGGGCTTTATAAATAAAGCTTTGATTGATTGATTGATTGATTGATTGATTGATTGATTGATTGATTGATTGACCCGGTACAGATGGGAATGGCCCATTAGTGGCTTCCCCGTTGCTGACACGAATGAGTCAGAAGGACCCATAAGCTGTTGTTGGGTGTGTGATGTGTGTTGATGAGAGGGTAATTCCTGGTTTATCTTTGGTTAATTTTCTCCTTTGAAGAAGAAGGGTGTAGAGTTGCATCCTTAGTAGGGGTTTTGTGTATATCAAGGTAATCACTAATCACTGTAATTAATCGTATATGTCAGGAGAGAGACCTGGCTGGCACCCCACTCCTTGATGAACAAATCCGTTACAACACTCCTAAGTCTGCTTATAATAGCAAAATGATATTGTAGGAAACTGGAATCTACACCAAGTTGCCTCTTAATTTATGACTTCTTGACAGCAGTTCCAGCTGTCTCTCTACAGCCTCTAAGGTAGGATTACTTCTTTGGGGCTCCAAATGAATAAGGGTAACACATTCTTTTTAAGCTGCAGTAATTACAACATTGTGTGATATTATTTTATTTACAGATAAATTGCTTAAAGCAGACACTACAGTGCTCTGACTTAGAAAAGCACCATACAAATGCATTCACCCACTAATGAGAAAATAATCATGCTAAGCAGCAACAATGCTTCCAGAAGAGCTGTAATTCCCAAAAAGAATGTATCGCAGATTAGTTTTCATACAAAGTTAACAACACTAGTTCACCCTTTCAACATTTTTGTAACGGATGAGTGAAACAAGGAACAGATATAAACCTTTTAGTGTTGAAAATATAAAGTTATGTGTGTACTGATGCGGTTTAAAATGACATTTAGGCACAACTCCACCCACTTTCTGCCCATCAAGAAACAATGTTTACCTCCCTTTCTGTATCAGGCTTATCTTCACTTCTGATTAAATTAGATATTTAAAGTGAAGTCATGAGTCTTTGTGTGACTTTTATGAAACTTGAGTCAAAGACTCAGATTTGAGTCCTCACCTCTGGCAGAAACTTACAGACAGGCAGTGTTGGTCTTATCTCTCTGTTCATCCATCCCATTAGCAGAGCACAGAGGACGTGCTAGAAAACAATTCAAGTCATTCCTGTCCTGTTAACAGTGACATTGCCATGTTATGCAATAAAAAAGTAAATGTTAAGGATTAGTTCATCAAACAGGTAATGCACAAGATAGCCTGATCAAGCTGACCACATTAGTGTGTGTGTACATGCGTGCGTGTTTGTATGTGTGTGTTTATGGGGATTACTGTAATAGCCAGAGTCTGGAAAAGACTAAGCCATGGTACCATACCATATCATTTCATTTGTATAGCTTTATTTCATATACAGCATGAGAGCTGACCAAAGTGCTTCACAGGCAAATACAGCATCTTAAAACAGCAAGATTTAAAAACTGCCAAAGTGGCAGCCTGCCTTACAGTAATGGGCAATTCGTTCCACAACTCGATTTATAGCACATCAGTGGAATAAAAAGCAGGTGGTGATCAGCTGACCTCAACAAGCGCGTGGGACCATAAGGTGTAAGCAGTTCTGACAAGTATGCTGGTGCTTAACCATGTAGTGCTTTAAAAACAAAAGTCAGCCACTTGAACTGTACACGGAATGTGACAGGGAGCCAATGAAGGTATGCAAGGACCGGTGTGATGTGCCTATGTCTGTTTGTATTCATTAGGAACCCAGCAGCTGCATTCTGGACAACCTGTAGCCAATTTAAGAGTTGGGAATGCCTCTGAGGAGCGTGTTTGCATACAGTATGCCTCCAGTTCACATTTGTCTCTCTGTGTGTGTGTGTGTGTGTGTGTGTGTGTGTGTGTGTGTGTGTGTGTGTGTGCATGCATGCTTGTTTGTGTGTATTTGGGGGATCACTGTAATGGCCAGAGTCTGGAAAAGACTATGCCATATCCTTCAAAGGATTTGTCTTGACAAGATCCATCTGAGGTAATAGTTGCTTGTGTTTTGTCTTTCTTACTCCCAACACATCTGTCTGAGGAGGTGCAACAATTTGATGTATGGAGCCGTTTGCTGAGGCTGAGCTTGGAATGAATGGAGCCCTGCATCACTTAGCATCCAATTGCCAGGCACAGCTCTATCATTACGCCTCCCACGAGTATCAGACACACCCTCACTTGAATAATTTTGCCATCTGTTGACAATGTTTGCATGGCAGGTGATTAGTCATCACAAATAGCAGGGCAAAAATTAACACGCTTATTTATGAGCCAATCTGCATGCAGACAAAGAAAAACAGCCAGAGTGATCGCAGTCATGGGTGATGCTGCAGCTGAGGTGGAACATGTCTTTCCACGCCTAATGCAGGACAGGCTGTCATGTGTTGTAAATATAGCTATTCATTTAAGAAAATGACATACTAATAGGCTGTTTTAGTTTCTCCAATTGAGATTAACTTTTTCTTTCTGCATAATTTTGTTGCGCAGAAATAAAGTCCTGGGATCACAGGGCTGTTTTTGCACTTTCTCCAAAAATGTAGCTGAAAAAAGGTCAAACAACAAGTTGAAATCCTGGTCCAAAATTAGATATAAAGTGAGAACTAAACTGTGGAATCACTCAGAAAAAACTGTGAGGCAGAAGAATGGAAACAGGAGGAAAAAAGAAATCATGCAAAGTGTGTCTCAATGGGCATTTCAAAGTCCTTGGAGCATTGGAAAGTGTCTTCTAAAATATGGAATCACTCTCAAATGGTTCATTCCTGAAGGAAGAAAATCTCATTTTAAATGTATAACTCTGAAAAGGTCACGCGAAGAGCAGACAGGCATGATGGAAGTTGTGAACCACCGAGACGTTTAAGGTTTGTAGAAAAGATCAGAGAAACGAGGCAAAGCAGGCTGCTCTGCTGCTTTGATAGTGTTATAACAACCAAAACGGATGCATTATGTTCCTAATGGCTTTGTTTGTGTACAAACGCTCGATTTATCTGTCATTAATGAGGAGAAAAAGCACCATTGTTCAGTTCAGTTCAGTTCACTTTATTTCAAACATATACATTCACCAACATTTCATAAAAATCATTCCACGCAATTGTTTGAAAAGGAGTAAGGAGAAGTGTATACTTATTTAGCCCTACCCCCTCAGGTTTACATCCTCATCATCAAAATGTAAACAACAAAACAGTTACAATGCCTTCAAAAAAAAAACCACAAAAAAAAAAAGCAATAATAATAAATAAATTAAATTCTCATGTTCAACTAGAACTATATTTAGATTTTCTAATTTGTAGAAGAGATTAAACATCAGTTTGCATGCCGTCCTGGGTTAATTGCATTTTCTTCAGTCTTATACTTATTTAACATTTCTTTTTTGAGTTTTATTTTAAACTGGTTTACATTACTACTATCCTTTATTTGTTCTGTTAACTCATTCCAGAATTTAACGCCCGCTATTGAAATAGACATCCTTTTCAATGTTGTTCTTACTCTTTGTACTTTTAAATTCCACTTCCCTCTAAAATTATACCTCCCTTCTCTTTCTAAGAACCATTTACTTATTTGAATTGGGAGCATCCCTTTCCTTACCTTATATATTATTTGCACAGTTTTAAACTTGACCAGGTCCTGGAATTTTAAAGCTTGCGTCTTAATAAAGAGTGCGTTTGTGTGAGCCCTATACCCCTCCTGATTTATTAGTCTAATAGCCCTTTTCTGCATTATGTTTATAGTCTGAATATTACTTTTATATGTGTTTCCCCAAACTTCTACACAATAACTCATGTATGGTAATATGAAAGCACAATATAACATATATAATGTTTTCCTATCCAGAAAATGTTTCACTTTCCCCAAGACAGCAATGCCCCGTGCTAACTTTCCCCTCACATAAGTGATGTGTGATTTCCAACAGGCCTTATGATCAATGATCACACCAAGAAATTTTATGGTATTAACCCTTTCTAGATATACATTATCAACACAAATTTCAATGTTAATATCTTTCTTATGGTTTCCGAATAACATAAATTTTGTTTTATTTAAATTTAAGGACAATTTGTTTCTATCAAACCACGTCTTTAATATCTTTAACTCCTGTGTGATCACCTCCACAACCTGTTGAAATTCCCCACTTGAACAAAGTATATTGGTATCATCTGCAAAAATTACAAACTTTAGGATCTTCGATACTTTACAAATATCATTTATATGCATTATAAACAATTTTGGTCCCAATACTGATCCTTGAGGTACTCCACATTCAATATCCATCAATTTAGATTTAAACTCATTTATTTGTACATATTGCTGTCGATTCATCACATAGCTTTTTATCCAATCCAATACCACACCCCTAAACCCATATTTCTCCAGTTTGATTATTAAAATTTTATGGCCAACAGTATCAAATGTTTTTTTTAGATCTAGAAAAACTCCAAGTGCATACTTCTTGTTATCCATACATTCAGTTATTTCTTCCATTAAATCCATCAATGCCAAAACTGTTGATCTGTTATTTCTAAACCCATACTGGCAATTTGCCAACAGATCATGCTTTTCCACAAAGTTATCAAGTCTTTTTAGAAATAGTTTTTCCAGTATTTTAGAAAACTGGCAGAGTACCGACACTGGTCTATAATTTGTAAAACAATGCTTTTCAGCTGATTTATAAATGGGAATAATTTTTGCTACTTTCATTTTTTGTGGAAAAACCCCTTCCTGGAAAGACAAATTAAAAATATATTGTAGCGGTTTTACAATACCATCAATTACTCTCTTTACTGTTAACATATCAATATCATGGAAGTCAGTACTTGTTTTGTTCTTAAGTCCACTGACAATATCATATATCTCCTTCTCTTCCACTGCTCTTAAAAACATTGAACTTGCATTCCTTTCAATGTTTCCTCCAGTCTCCCTTTCTATCATATCAACCTTTATTTCTGCGGCTAGTTTTGGCCCTATATGTACAAAAAAATCATTAAATCCATTTACTACTTCGTTCATTTTACTAATAGTATTTGTCCCTTCCATAAAATACCCAGGGTAGTCATTAGTCCTTGGTGCATTTTTTATTATACTATTCAATACATTCCATATCCCTTTCATGCTATCTTTATTATCTTCTAACTTTTTGATGAAGTATTCTTTTTTACAAGTTCTCATTATGTTAGTTAATTTATTTTTATACTTTTTATATTTCTTTTCAGATTCTGTAGTTCTCTTTTTAATGAATTCTCTATATAAGCTGTTCTTTTTTTTACAGGCATTTTGCAGTCCCTTCGTCATCCATGGTCTTCCTGTATATTTGTCTTTCCTGTTGACTTCAATAAGTAGGCTATTTTTCTCTAATAAGGCCATGAATATACTTAAGAATGCCTCATAGGCTTTAATGACATCCTTATATTTATATACAATAGTCCAATCTTGTTTTATTAACTCATTTTTGAGACACTGCATTGCCTTTTCTGTTCTAATTGTTTTATATATCATCTTACCTACATTTCTATGAACTTTATAGCAACAGTCATAAGTTACAAAGACTGGTAAGTGGTCACTTATATCATTTATCAATATCCCGGCTTTTATATTTTCTTCCATTACATTTGTAAAAATATTATCTAATAGAGTTGCACCATGAGTGGTTATTCTCGTTGGTCTTGTTATCAGGGGAAATAATCCCATACAATACATTGACTCAATAAATTCTTCAGTACTCTTATTATGATTTGGGTTCAGTAAATCAATATTAAAGTCTCCACAAATAAAAATTCTTTTCTGATTCAGATTTGTGTACAAGTCCTCCATAATGTCCTTAAAAGTCTCAATCTTTGATCCTGGTGTTCTATATATGCAACTAACAATGATATTTTTCTGTTTGTTCATATTTATTTCCACTGTTATACATTCCATCACTCCATCTACCACCCTTGTCATTCTACTAATTTTTTCAAACCTTAAATTTTTAGCAACATAGAGTGCCACCCCACCTCCTTTTTTATTTGTCCTATCTAGATGGAGGAGCTCATATCCCTCCATCTCAAAATCCTCTTCTTTTCCAGTGTTTATCCAAGTCTCTGATATTGCTATCACATCAAATGGTTGATTAAACTGTGCTATATATGCTTTAATAAATTGAAAGTTTGCATATAGACTTCTACTATTGAAATGAACCATAGTTATATTCTTACCCCCCTCTATGTTCCTATTAAATTGTTCCATTGTATAATAATTACAGTCCTTTAACATTTTAGTAAAAAAAATTACAGTCAGGATCTATATTGCTATCATACCCCAGTGTCCCAGTTTCAGCATCCATTTGATTTGTTACTTGAAATCTGTCAGCCATCTGACTTTGTTATATATCTTATCCACACACCATCACCTCTAACAACACTTCGTCTAGGCCTAGTACTATCCTATTTGACAATTCATTAAAAGTACCATCAACCATCCCCATGCTTTGCCTTACATTTATCAGCCATATTTTTCCAGTTCCATCAGCTCTTTAATGACCAAGACCTTTGCCTGCTCCGGTGTTCCATTTAACTTAATGAACACCTTACAATCTGATGTCCAGGTTGACTGTATTTTCTTCTGTTTTCTTAATAATCTCGCTTGTCTTGCAATATCTGCATTTTATCTGTCATTAATGAGGAGAAAAAGCACCATTGAATCAAAGAGAAAATAAATCTTTTAATCACCACTAAAACTTTTACTTTGTTTCTGTATATTTTATAACTTAAGCTCTAAACGGCACCTAGAACACGCTCTCCAATGCTACAACTGACGTCAGAGACTCTTAGAAATATAACGCTGAGCACTATCACCCCTCTTTTATAATATGCATTCATGAGTGAACACATGTACACTGTTAAATATGGCTGTTTATTTAAAGGAGACATAACATGCTTTTAAGTTATTCCTTTTTACATCTAAATCCTTCAGTTGGGGGTCTAAATACAGTGGAACTGCAGTTCTTTGGTCTGATTTCCTCATTATTGTTGCTCTACAGACCCTCATCTACCCCTGTTCTGAGGAGAGTCTTGAGAACGAGCCGTTTTGGGGTACTGTCTCTTTAAACTGGAGGAGGAGCTGTAAACTCCGCCCCCCCTCCATAGTGCAGACCTGTACTCTCCTCCCCCAGTCGGACTTTGTAGTTCTATAGAGAAATCATTATTTAGCATAGCAGATTTAGCATAGCATATTAGCATTTTTAAAACATGTGGGGAGAGTAGTTCATCAAGCTGTTTCATGGCTGCTAACTCTCTCATGCATTTGTCTGTAGTCACTCACACACACCCGTCACGGCCGACGGAGGGACAAGCGAGCAGGCATGTGCGCGCGCACACACACACACATCCGTCACGGCCGACGGAAGGACAAGCGAGCAGGCACGTGCGCGCGCACACACACACACACCCATCACGGCCGACGGAAGGACAAGCGAGCAGGCGCGCGCGCGCGCGCACACACACACACACAAGGAATGCTGCTTGCTTATTTCTATAAAAAATGTTTTAAAAAATGATACAGCTCATTAAAACACAATTAAAATAATATATTTTATTAAGATCTCTATCTATATATATATATATACATACATATAATTTTATAAGTAGTCTTATTTTATATTGGGTGTCTTAATGGCTGAAAATGGATAAAAAGCAGTTACATTTTAATTTAAAGATTTGAGATTCTAGTCAAAAATAAAGAACATTCCTCCAAATGTTCTTTAATGTGATCATTATAATTCTAATGCTTACAACTTTGTTTTTATTGTCTGCAATGCGTAGCCTATATCTTTATTAAATGTGTTTATCTGTAAAGTGGTAATTCTCTCTAATGTGTACAGAGGTGGACATCAGTGCTGCAGTGAAATTCCCAAGATCAGTCTGCTTTGCTAATGTTGCGAGTCCCACATGCCAAAGACAGTGGCAAGTACGGGGTCAAAAGGTGAGCCACACTGGACTGGCTTGTGCGAGCAAAATCAGCCAGCCGACAGGAGCTGGGCTGCAGGTAAAAAAAAACTGGTCAGAAACAAGGGTCACACAAGGGTCACAGGGACGAGAGGACAGAACTGGGCAAAAGGTCAGGTTGACTGACCCAACCTCTTTGCCCCACCCCTGGCTTGGAAAGATGGGATTGGAGGAGAACAGAGTGAAGACAAGCCCATCAGATCCAGAAGCCCTCTCGGGAACATTGGAGAGAAACTGAAGAATGCTGCAAAAGATGATGTAATGACCTGTGTTAAGAAGAATGCTGCATGTAGTGAAAATGACACCAAATGTTTTGTGTTGAGCTACAAAGTGTGTATCTGGTAAATGACCCCATGACCTTAAGCTGGCCCAGGAAGGGTATATAAGAACAGCTCTGAACAGCAAAGAAAAATTCGACAGCTGCTGGGGCAGGCGACAAGAAGAGACAGAGCAGGCTTGGAGGGGTCATCCCCTGTCCCCCTGGATGGAGGATGACAGGCAGTTTTTTGGAGAGAAGCAGAGCTTAGAGGGGGAGGACTCTTGGAAGAGGAGATTTGGGAGTTTTGGGGAGATTCTGAGAAGACAGGAGCTAGTGTAAACTAACTCTTATTTAATCATTTTGAACTAATTCCTCCTTGGGGGATAGCAGTTGTTTTTTATTTACCCATTTTTGTATTTTGATTTTGTAATAAACCTTTTTTTGAAAAAGAAACATAATCCTGATTCTTTCAGGTTTTCTCTAAAGCTTCACGTTTGGAGCCCTGGCCATAAATTGCACAGAGGTAAGCATATCGATGATCGGTCTCTGAATTATCGGGACTTACTTTACAGTTTATAATGGAATAATATAAAGAAACCTTAAGATAAGGGAAGTTTTAACTTCCCCCTCCTTGCGAGTAACGAGTTGTCTTAAGGGCGATAAAAGCAGAATATTCGAGGTTATTTTGGCTCTGATTGCAGGTTGAAAAAGTCTCTAATCAGCTGGAAGGTTGGATTAATAAATAAATTGATAAACTTATGATAGCCTGATCAACTAGCATAAATCATTTTATAGTTACCCACCTCCCACATAAGCTGTTAGAGGCGCAATTAATTCCGGGTAACCCAAACAATTGCTGAGAGGCTTGGCTTGCCTCCAGACTTCTCTCTAGTATCTTAACCAAAAGGTAACGAGTTTAAAAGAAGTGTAGTACTCTGGGGCTGGCTATTCGTGCAAGTCATTTCACCTTTAAAATAAAAGACAAGATTCTAATTAGATGGTCCGAACCAGGGTATAGTACAATTATACTCGCCGACATCCCCTCGAACCCTGATGGATGCACCGTCTCATAAGTTCTAACGGAACTGGGTTTTAAAGGAACCGGTATATGGGACGGGCACGCGACACTAACAAATATAGTTAAATCTTACCTGCATTCTAAATAAATACCGTTAGGTGGAAACATCAGTAGGCATTGAGTTATTGATAAAATCCCTAACAGCCAGAATGGAAGAAGAGCATGCTGGGTCATCCTGGATCTGAGCCTGTTCTTTGTATTTACCTACAGGATGCAATAAATGTCTACAAGGCTGAGTTTGGACCATTACATCTAAAAGAAAACATACAATGTGATTTTTTTTATTGTTTACATTAATATACAAATTTTCTAAGTATTAACCTCACAGCAAATAAGTAGAACAATATAATAAACAGGCTTTAGTAGTTAAACAGGCGTTGTGCACACAGGTGCTTTGTGTCTCGGTGCTGGTGGTGTCTAGGTCTCAGAGTTCCTGTCCTCCTGCCGTCTTCTGTTGTCCTCAGGATACGGATTGATGTTTCCTGATGATGAGGGAGGGGCAGTATGTGGGCTTCAAATTGGTCCTGGATAACAGTGGGAGACCTCCGTTGTCTGAATACTGAGACCAGAGAGTTGGTGAGATGCAGATCTTCTCTACCTCATCTAGAAACGGAGTTGGTTCAGGGAAAACTTTTCCAAAGACCAGTTCCATGATGTCATCGCCATATTCTGCAATGATAGACAGTAACTTTAATGACATATTTTGTTTACAAGCAGCTTTAGGAAAGTTGTTTCTGTAGCTTTCATGTTTATAGTCACGTTTGTGTTTGTTCACAAGTTCACTTTGCTGCAGTGACTTCATATTCTTACAAATGTAATAAAATAGTGACACTAAAATTATACAAATGACTCCTTATGAAAGGAAGCTCATTAGAGAGCAGTGCAGACAGACCTACTACATGCTGCAGCTGTTTTTGTAGGCCAGCTGCTGCTGAATTTGGGGAAAGTTATTCTGCACACATCCAGATCAGATGGTCGATTACAGAAAATAATGTAATTCAATAATTTCTAAACAGACTAAACAAGTAAAACATCAAATAAATCACTCTGCTGTCATCAGACGGAGTGATTCAGGGGGTGAGGTGTTCTTAAAGAGCGGGTCAATTGAGCCTCGGAGTCCTTCTCCACCCACGTATCAATTTTAAAAAATGCAACATTAGTAGGCGTTGCCTGGAGGACCGAGAGGGCGGAGCCGCGGCAGTGACGAAGACGACGGCTAACTAGACGATGCTAGCTCCCTTCACTCTATGCGGTTATTAGAAATGGAGGACGTTTCTCCCCCTCCTTACCCAGACACTCGAGAAGAAAGGGACCAAGTCTATTTGGAGGAGACAAGCGGACCTGAGCCTTATTGTTGTGAGCTTGTGAGTTGCCTGTAACTCCCAGAACCGACCCAACAGAACCACCTCTGAATGTAAGTAGCCATTAGCCATAGCATCAGATTAGCTGCAGGGTTTGTCTCCACGGCCCTGGAGAGCTAGTATTCAGCATGTTTTAGAGGTTTATCTGCTTCAGCACACCTGGTTTTAATCAGCAACAAATAGCTGAGCTGCTTAACAGTTAAGCTAACATGTTAAAGCAGGAAAATCCACTGAAACGTGCTGGATAGCAGCTCTCCGGTAGCCCTGGGCTCAAGTTACAGTCTGCTGCATAAAGTTATGAAAATACCCCATGAGAAAATTATTCTGTAATGTGTTCAGCTCACTAAAACTGCCCTGATTTATTTATTTACTAATAACAGCTGCTCTCTTGGTTCTAAGTCCTCTGGTGTCTGCAGCTGGTCTCTGGTGTCTGCAGCTGGTCTCCTCTGCTGGTGTCGTCAGGATCAGGAGCTTCCAGAAGACTGTGCCTTTCAATGACTCTTTCCCCCTTATTTGTTATATTAATTAAATAAATCTCAATTTATATATTTCCTGTTTTTTTCATGTCCATAAATACTTAAACATGCTTGAAATTAAAACGAGCTTTTAACAGTGAGGTGCTAGTTTAAATCATCACAATAGAGCTAGTTAAACATGCAATGTGATAATTCAATTAATGTAATTTATAAATATCCATTAAAATATCAAAACTGGAATCTATATGAGATATTTGGCAGCACAAAAAAACTTGTCAAACACAATATTTATTATAATAATTGTAGGCAGACAGGAGACAGAGCTGATGGAGGTTCTCAGTCATCGAAGGATGGCTGAAGGCTTTCCAGGAACAGGAGATGTGGTGTTGTCTCTTCTCTCTCTATTCTGCCAGATGAGCTGATGGGTTACAGGTGTGTGAGGACATCCTCATGCTGTCATAACCAGATGACAGGAGTTATCAGGTGATCAGCCAGGCTAATGATGAGATGCAGAAAGAAAACAAATTCAGGACAGTGTACTATATGTGGTGATGCTCACCTTATGTGCTGTTATAGAGTTATTAACGTGTGCCTGCCTCATGTTGTAGAGTCCATATTTTGCTGAGTGTCCTGCAATAATGCAGGTTATTAGTTAATTTACTTTTGATGGCAAAAACAAAATATTTAATGTAAAAGTTGTTTTCCAGGTGAATCAGCTCACACGTCACCACCAAGTGTCACAGGGGCAGAATCAGTAGCCTCCGTCATGATGTAATCACATACTTATTTAATTGTTAATATCTTAAAAATTCTGAAATGTTTTAATTTTTTTTTACCTTGAACAGTTCGCTGAGCTTGCACTGTCACTGAGGTGGAAGCTGGAATCAACAGCAGACACCTCACATCTTGGTCTTTTCAGGGGGTGCGACCGCTGCTCTGGGACTTTCTGGAAGATGAATTTTCATCATGGTCCCCGTGGGTCACCAGACACACTGCGGCTGAGAACTCCATTCTGGCTGGCTATGTAAAAACAAAGAAGCAGCACATTTATAAATGTTTAAAAGAGCATAAAATCACGTGTAACAATAATCTGTAAAACAAATTAAAACTAGAAGGTAATAATAAAATGTTTACATAGAAGATTATTAAAAATAATTCACCTTTGCTACAGGTAAGGCTTCACGTCTGCCTGGACAAGTGCATTCTTGCAGCTAAATCAGTCTGACAGCCAGTGTCTTGGGTAGATTTAGCCTGAAAAAAAAATAAGCACGTTGTTGTTGGGAGTTTATAAAGTCAGATAATATACAAAAGAATCTCCTATATAGGTGCTTTATAACATTCCTAGTGTGTGATCGTTATAACGTAAAAGTCAGTCACACATGATGTGGAGAGCCTGAAATGTGACCTCCTGAACAGAATTCCTCACGGAACCGGGTCACGCTGTGCTGGATTTCACGCTGTAATGCTGTCTGTCAACTAGTGCTGTTAGTTAGAGCCACTGTTGCAGAATTGCCGACTGACTAGCTAAAGGAAGTGAACCACGTCTCTCAGACTTTGCATTTAGGTAGGGAATTGTCTTTAGAAGATGTTAAAACGTTTATTTAGCTTACTCACCTCAGACTGGAGCCCGCCGTGGTAGGGGAGCAGAGTCGGTGGGCTGCATCTAAATCGCGGAAGAGCCATCCATGGTGGGCAGCCTCCCTCTTCAAACGGAGACGTGCAGAATCGCGGGTAAAATGCCCACAGAGTCACCACAACCATACTACACTACACCTACTCACCAATACTAACACGATATGGAGCACTAAACCCGAACTACTTTCCCAATTACACTAACAGCCAAACACTAACTAAACTACAATATCCAACAGCCAAATCTAACACTAAATAAGTATTTATAACACTAAAAGATATGCTAAAGACTAGGATATGCTAATGCTGAACTACCGCTGACCTCCTACGCTCGCTTGCAAATCCAACTCCCACACGCCACAGGGCGTGGCCGAGACGCTCGTTGCTTTTATAACTTTGGCACGGAGCTGCTACGTAGTATTCTACTGGTTTACGTAGTACTTTACTCTTTAGCCATTGGCTAAAATTTATTCAAAATGACTCAAATTCTATGTTTTCAGCTGAAGGTGGCGCATTACTGTGGTTTTTAGACAGAATTTTTAATTTTTAAAGAAAATGCACCAAAATGCTAAAATAAAGAATGCACACATTTAAAACACTATTAGACACTCATTTATGCAGCTCATCAGCAAAAAAAAGTTAATTTAGACGTTACTTGCTCTTTAATGATGAGGGTGGCTGAGGTGTGTCATCACTCACTTTGGTCTGGTCCAGCTACCATCTCTTTACTGGTGGGTCTCCTTCCTCAGTAGGTGACGTGAAACGCCAACATCTGAACGTTCTGTGTTCCTTAGAGGAGAAGAAAAGTAACATTTGCAAGCTGGCTAAATTATTTTTTACTAGCATCTCAAGGACTTAGAGAAGCAGATCTTCACTTACCTAAACATCAGACCAGTTTGTCCCTGCTGAGCTCATCAGGGCTTTAGTCTGACAGCCTGTCAGTGAAACACGGCTCCAGTCTTCTGGATGTTGACTCTAAAAAGCAAAGGAGCATTTTTACTTTTGTTTTAATTATTTTACAGCCGATTTTATCAGCTTTCCGACGCTCACGCTCATACAGACGGTGAGCTTTGCTGCGTCTGACTGATGCAGAGTTAGTTTTTATATCTGCAGTGAGACAAAAAACTAACCTCACTCCACTCAGAGATCGTTCTTTAAAACTCTATTAAATCCACTGTGTTGACGCACTTTAATGACTTTGTCACGCTGCATTTTAGCTGATATGGGACTTTATTTACTGGATGCTAAGATTACATCACACTCACGTAGAATAACACACAGGCTCTCTGCTGTTACAATCAGTGGGAGGTTATCATCTGGTGTAAAAGAAGGCGTTGATCAGAAATCACGTTTTATTCCACGAAAATCAGCCAAATCCACATTAATCTGGGTGCTAACTTTACTAGCATACTGTGCTAGCGATAGCAAGCCGGATGCTAACGCTTTAGTGCTGCTAATGCCCGTAAATCTAAAGTAAAGTTTGTTGACATTTTAGAGTGAAATGAAGCTTACCGCTCTGCTGCTGTGTCCCGGTGCTGCCACATTCAGATGGAAATTACTCCTTTTAGATAGATGAAGCCCTCAGTACTTAGCCACTAGCCTGGAGACAGAACGAACGAACCGCGCGCGCACGCACACACACGCACACACACACACACACACACACACACAAACAAACACACTACTTTTTCTTGTGTTTTTTTAGCAGTAGTGTCATCCGCTCCTGGGTTTATGCACACCACCCTTCATCAAGAGGACAGCAGTTGTCTGAGCCGTGTCGTTAAGTGCCGGCAAACATTCAACCCATTTGGTGAATGCACAGGTCACGGTCAAGAAGTATTTGTTACCTCTGCTGGACTTGGTCAGGGGCCCCACCCAATCAAATTGCAGGTCCGACCACGGTGTGGACGGCCCCCTGCTCTGAAGAGGAGCTCTGTGGATGGGGTTAGATGGTTGAAATTGACAGCAAACCAAACAGCTCTAGGTGTAGTCTGAGATGTCTCGACGCATCCCCGGCCAAGAAGCAACCTGGCTCAGGGCACCAAACGTGGCCTTGACACCTTTGTGCCCAGATGAAGGAGAATCATGAGCTTGTGCCATCATACCCCCCCCCCCCCCTAGGGACTGTGGTGCCACAAGGACAGGCGACGACAGAGGCTTGGAGACGTGCATTAGCAACCCTTCAACCATCCTCAGCATGACACGAACACGAAAGAGAGCACGAAGCTCAGGAACAGAGTCAATCTCGACAGAAGAAGGCAGATGAGCTGTCGGATCAGAAAGGTACAGGATCATCCTGCTGATAGCAGGATCCTGGGAATGGAGGCTGGCAAGGTCGTTTTCAGAAAAGACGGGTTTAACAGACACCAAACCCTCGGATGGTTGAGGGGTGGACGCCTTAGCGGCCTGAGATCGAGTCACGACACACACATTGGGTGGGTCTGACCAAAAGGACACACCGTCAGGGAGCCACAAGAGGTTGAAGGACCATGGGGTACCAACAGCTACACCTTGTTTGGCAAGAGTCTGCAAGATCATTCAGATCCCTATCAGTTCCAGGTGCCCGAGAATGACCTTTGACCTTACGCCAATAGATCTGCATGTCATGTGATGTTATCAATAGATCTGGGCGCTCTCGGAGTGTGGTACTTGAAGAGGGCCCAGGTTCGTACGGTCGCGTTAGTTGAGGCTGTGGTGGAAGCTTAGCTGCGTTGGACACCAGACAGACACACGCAACTAGCCAAAGATACTTTGTTAGTCCTGAAAACTGAAACAAAGAATGTTTAAGACCGTAGACTGGTTCGCAAGGGGTCGGCTCAGGTGAACTCTCTGGAGGGCCTTCGGTCGACGTGGAGGTGCAGTCAGAGAGATCAGGGTCAGCCAGTAGTGGTACAGGGTGACAGTCAACCCCCCCTTTGGTAGGTGGGTCACCAACCTCATGGCTAGAGGTCACCAGCGCCAGCTGTATTGGAGCAGGGTCAGTGATGTCATCAGCCCCCCCCTGCGGCAGGTGGCGTCCCCACCGCAAGGTACTGGGCTTCAGCCGGAGTCTCAGCGCCACCATCAACTCCCCCATCGGCAGATGGTGTTCCCACTGCAGGGTGCGGAGTCTCAGGTGGAGGTGGAGTGTCACTGCAACCGTCAACCTCATCTGGAGCAGGTGGTTTTTCCACCCCAGGATGAAGTGATCCAGCTGCAGCGACGACGCAGACTCTGCGGGTGTCACTGACCTTGGAGGCTGTGGACAGACTGGCCACCCTCAACACATCAGAGGATGGCTCTGATGGAGGCATTTAACTCGGCACGGAGCATACAATTTTTCCACGCTCAGGGTCAGGAGGCAAAACGATGGGCGGGGGTTCTCCACCACCCGACCAAAGTCCCCTCTTTTCCAGATCGAAGAAAGCTTCAAAAGGCCAGCGCCGAGGATCAAAGGAATGGCACCATGCTCACAGATGAACACAGGGTGCTCCAAAGTCAGAGTGACCTAGATGACAAGATCATGTCAGAAGGAGAGAAAACATGCACAGTCACTGCACAAGGAAACAGTTCTGGAGGTTGTACACCTCCCCCTGTACCCAGGCAGAGGCGGTTGAACGTAGACCGGCGAATGATTGTGTAATCTGAACCAGTATCCAGGAGGGCATTGCACCGGAGCGTATGGCGCACGCCATAGGCTTACAGGCCCTCCTGTGAGACAGGAGGTGCCCCAAGAACAGTTTGGCGGGCTCGACACCAGGGGGTGCCGGACCATCGTTACCTGAGGATGAATCAGTCATCAGTTCAGCTGGAGCAGAGATTTGGTCTACTTCGTGAAAATCAGAGTCAGATGACTCGTTATCTGGCTGCAGTGTCTCTCCCACATCTGAAAGAAGATCAGCAGAAGAAAGGGTTAAAACTTTCCCAAAATAGTAATCATTCTCCAGAGCCTGGACTCTGTCATCCAGATTTTGGATTTTCTGGTTTATATTGGAGAGCTGCTGCTGAATGTCTCCTTTCATTTCAGTTAGAAAATCCATCAAAAGTGTATCTCTATTTACAGCCATCTTGGAGATGCCACAGAATGCTTAATTTTGTTTTAAATTAAGTGTAAACTGGACTTAACAGCTTTTGTAGAAGCTGTTAACTGAATTTAATGGCTTTGGTGAAAGTGCCGGATTAAAACACACCAGTAGATGGTGGAACCGGATTGAGGAAGGAATCTGGTCAGAGGATAGGTGCCACGAAGCTCTTCCTGTCCCCTGACGCCCTCAAAAAAAGGACTAGCTTGTCAGCTGGTATTTTATCGGCATGAAGTCAACGATAATTAAAACCACAAAGTAAGTCCTGGAGGGATTTGAGTGAAGACGCTGGTTCGCTGCGGCAGATTGTTGATAGAACCTGAAGAAGCTTCAGTGTTTTATCTCTGCACTCAAACAGCTAAATGCTAAATACAGTATAGCCACGTAAGCGTCAGGCCGTGATCAGTTGATCAGGCGTGTAGGTAATAATTCACAAGAGAATTAACCTCGTCGACTACAACGGCACACCTATCACAGGTTCTCGCAATTATGTCGGTAAAGCTTTTAATTAAGCGGAATTCTCGTCGCTACGCCCCTTCCGTGTTATGGCCTAACACTGGCGTTGCAGCCAGGGGAAGCCTACGGGTATTAAATGCGCACTCTGAGTCGGTCAGACGACTCAGCTTCAGGTCTCTGCCCGGCAAAGTCCGGTATTAGCATCGGAAAACATCCGGTCTCACGGGGGATACCCAGCGGACTAACCTCGGTTGATCAGACATCAGTTAAAACTGATTAGCTCTGGTGCTAAATCAGAGATGGCTTCAGTGCTAAGTGGATCAGCGTTTCCTGTCCATGTAACACAAGCCTATAACAGTGGCAAAACACATCCAGATGAACACACAAATGTTACAAAATGACACTCTTACTTCTAGGAGTTTAGAGGAGTTGAAAGCAAACGCTTGATGATACAGACTTGGTAACCAAATAGGTTCTCACTTTGTCTCCTCTGGAGAGGAAGTTACAGAGAGGCACTCTTCAAAATAAAACCTCCCCTCGCCATGGGCTTGGGAGAGGAAAAGAGAGGAGCTGCACAGCTCAGCTTTTAATGGATGAGAGAATTACCACAAAGTGTAAATGGATAAGAATAAGACTGGCTGGTTCTGTCATTAAATGTAGCGTAGGCAAACAGGGTTTCCGCGGGTCCTTAAAAAGTCTTAAATTTGCTTTTCCAAATTTAAGGCCTTAAAAATCCTTAAAAATGACAAATAATCCTTAAATGCAGTTTCCAAGGTCTTAAATGACCAAACACCCAATAAACAAGATATTTTTATTTCTATAAAATTTTCGTGAATTTGTAGTTAGTGTTCAGCGTTTTTGTGTACGATGTTGGCGTAAGCGGAACCGTACACATTCAGTTGGTTGTGAAAGGGGGCTATTTTTAGATGAACACATTAGCTGGTTAAGCTAGTGGGAGCTTGCACCATGGGGAAGTGTAGGTTTAATGGTAACTGGATGGCTAATCCCACGTTTGCGACGTGGTTAGCACCGGTTCCATGCAATAGCTGGAAATTATAGCTTAAATGAAATTTTAAAAAATAGCTTAAATTTGGTCAAAGTGGCCTTAAAAAAGGTCTTAAAAAGTCTTAAATTTGGCTCCTTTAAACCTGCAGAAACCCTGGCAAATCGATGATTTTTGTTATGACCAGGAAGATGTAATATTCTATGTAAATATCAAATATTAACCTGCAAGGTCTTTATTGTAATTAGTCAGAAGATTGTAGGATTTAATTAAGAAGATCTAGGTTCTTTGCTTTTTCAGTGATCAACCACATTTTGTGTTACTTCAAGAAAGTCAGGTTTATAAAAGTAAGAATTTATTTTGCAAACAATTTAAAGCATGACTAATTAACTAAGCATTTAATGTGAATGGATGTAACCAAACGTGATGAAGGAACCTATGTGTGAATGCGATGTCAGTCACAGGTTCCTTATCAAAATAAGCTGAGTTCTGGTGAAAAATGTTTGGTTTGTTCTAAGCTATAAAGTTGTTATCATCAGAAGAACATCAAACGCAATCTATCATGTCTACTTCACCCGTTTTTGAGAGACCCTCTTGGTGGATCCGAAAGTCGCAGGGGTCGGCTGACCTCTGGCATCGGAGGTCTGTAGTTTCAGTCCAGAAATGTCTCGGGTCACGACAGCTGGATGGAACCGTGCATCTGGCGGACTCTTAAGGTGTCAAACAATATCAGCTTTGTTGCTGCAGGAACTGTTTGCTCATCAGCTTTGCAGGTGCAAAAAAAGGTTTTGACGACGTGTCAAAATCTTTGATGGTTAAAGAGGTTTTGCTACAGATGGCCAGTCTGAGCAATTCTCTAGAACTATCGAATCACTCAGGATGATCCAGTTTTAATGTTTTGAGGCTGACAGCTTTGGAGATGTTACCCAGACAACTCAGAAACACACCTTCTTGATACAGGATGTTCTGACTGGTTTAAAAGTCTCTACACTGTGTAACGTGAGGAAGTATGGGTTTCTGTGCCAAAGGTCGTATTTGCCCGGCTGGGTCAAAGCTGGGTCACGCAGCACCTTCACCCACAGATTAAGACCTAAGCTGCCAGCAAGTCTGAAGGACTCCACAACACCGAGAACACCTGCATCTCCAGAAGAAGGACTTCACTCAGTCTAGTCATAATAAAACAGTCTTAAGCTTTCTTTGTTTATTAATGCTAAATAACCATTTGATCACTTTGCTCATTATAAATGTATTTTAATCAAATGAATGATTATTATGCTTTGGGTAATCATAATGAACTATAATGAATCAGTATACTTAATTAAATAATGTTTTTGAAGATGTTTAGCAATGACCTTCACACATGCTCATACAGGTCCGACGCCACAGTAACTCCAAAACACATTTGCTCTGACGCACAACAAGTTTGCTTTGGGAAGAGAAGTGGTTTCGGTAAGTTAGGCAGAACGAGAGAGAGAACGGAAGAGAGCGGAAGTGCGGAACGAATGCCACGGGGAAAGGAGCCCTGCCGGCTCCTTTTCTACCTCCACGCCATTTCTGTCAAGCCAGACAGAATAGCTGAAATGCAACCAGCTAACGCAGACTTGTCCCAGAGTCTTTTGATTTCTGAGTTAATTTAAACTTGAGAAAGCACATCTGCCTAAACGCTTCAGCAACGTGTACCGAGGTCAACTCTGGACTGGACCGTCGCACACCTTCGTCTTCTCTGTCAGCCAAGGTGTCATCTGGAGAAACATCCTCCTTTGAGGTCCGGATCTAAAAGAGGGTCCTAAGTGCGGTGAGGCAGAACACGACAGATAGCGTTCTGATGCTGTTTTTCTAATAAGAACTAAAGTTTAATTGCAAAACATCATTTTTCACTCAGTTCACCTTTTCTCTCCCTGAAGCAATCTCAAACACCTGCATGCATGCATTCATAATTCCATCATTCTCAATCTTAGCACATCCAACACAAGGTCTATTTGAGCAAGTTTAAAATATCAACTGTTAAAGATTGTCCAACAAGGTTGCCAATGTTGATTGTTTTTCCTATGATTGTCATTTCAAATCGTTAGTTTAAATTGAAGAAATAAACCTCTTAAAATTTAAACTCGCCTTTTCATTGAACTGAAACACAGACTAACGGATATGATCGTCAGTTTATCGATGAAAACAATCTTTGAGTCTTCTTATCTCTATAAAATTTGGTTATTAATTTGTTAAAATTAATATTCCAGATTATTATGTAGAATGGTTCATCTTTCATAAAAGAGCCAACAACCATTACGCTACAAAACACCAACAGTCAACCTTACTTATAAAGTTTGTGGACATATCAATTGAAATTTCTCATGAAGTTTAAAGAACTTAAAACTTTTCTGTTCTCTTAACAATTTAAACAGTTATAATTGTACATGGCTCAAAAGTTGAGAGTAATGATGCTTCATTAATTATTACTTTTGTGTAAATGTTTTTTTTTTCTCAAGCTACGCATTCATACGTCAACTACGTCATGACGTTTTCTCTGTAGCGTGAAAGACGTTCCAGAAAAATCTGTTCAACGTGGCTGCCCTTCGCGAGCGGAGCGACTGGTGAGCACGTTTGGGGTAACTTGTAAGTAAAACACAACCTTCGTTACTTTTTATAAACAAAATTTCATAACTTTTTGTAAAATTGCAAGTTTATCAGTATGTTGCAGGCAGCCAAAAACGTCTTTTCGAGGTAGTGAATTCATGTTCGCTATTGTTCGCGCTTGTTTTAAAACACGTCAGTCTTACAGTTTTAACCATTTAAAACTAAGTCTTAAAAATAGTTAAGTACAAACAAAATGTCATAGCGATATTTTGATGATGGCTTTGGATAGAAAATTTACCATTTTGCAACAGCAGCCTAATTGTCCGGCGTTTTTTTTATCTCTTGTTAGCAACGTGTATGTACCAAACTGACGTAGTTATTAGCAGGGGCAACTTCTATCCACCACGATTAAAACTAATACCCAGATTGAAATAGAGCAAGGTTGTTGTGTATTGAGTGTGCTGAAAAAATCTCTAGTCTTTTAAATGTTTTTTTTCTTCTTCCAAGGCTGAAGTTGCTAAGACAGGAAAAAAAATAAGACTGCAAGTAATTTCCAGTGGAGACTGTAAACACAGGTGAGTCGAAGAATGCTCCTTTCTTTGTGTCTAATCAAATACATTATTGTTAAATCACTGCCTAGTCACATTAAAACATGTTGAAAAGGTATATTTTAATGGCTCCCACCATCTTCCCCCCATTATTAGTACTTATATTGCACTTTTTCTGTCAGTCTATTTGATTTTGTGACATTAACATCTTTTTTTATATCTCCTCCACCAGTTGTTTGCTTAATTAGTAATAGCTGTGTTGGTATTTATAATGAATTTTTTATCATGTGCAGAGCTTCCAAGTGGCACTAGCACAGTTCACCTTTTATGGTAAGTTATAACACTCTATATTTGGTCACATGAGTGTAGTTTGGTTTAATCAGTTGTTGAGCTATTAAAAACACATTTTGTATAATTGAACCAAATCACTGAGGATACATCCAATGTGTAAATCCTAATCCAGAATTTTGTGTGAATTTTGCTCCTGTTTAGATAATGTCCATTACATTGGTTATTGACTTTCCATTTTGTATGGACAAATTTGTATTATAAAATCAATTAAACCGTTTCACAGTGAAATGACTCCATCGCAATACCTTTTTATAAGAAACCTTCATTCATTAAGTCTCAAGTGCATATTGCAGGTTAAATCTAGTAGTTCCTAGAATAAATTTAAAATTGTGTAAAAAAAAACCAATTTGTTTTGTTTATTGGGGTATATGGTAGGGCTGCAGCTATAGAATATTTTAGTTTTTCATTCTATTGAATCGTCCATTGATTAATCTAATATTTGACGACATTTCAAGTGAAACAAAATTTTAGTTTGCAGTTAAAAATATGAAAATAAAACAAAATTATAAAATAATACATATTAAACTGGTTGTCTAGTTCTTTCTCTTTCTTTCCCAGCTAATATTTCTAGTTAATACATATTTTATGGGACAAAATTTCACTTACATTTCACAATTTAGGTTTGTATTAATATCACTCACCCTAGTCTAAATAACATGTAAATATATCCATCTATGTTCAGCAGTAGGGCTGCCACAAACGACAATTTTAATAATTTACTAGTACTTGACTAATCGTGTCGTTCATAAAAGTATAGCTTATTGCACCAGGATGCTCTAATATACTCATCATTAGCTTCTAGTTTGAAGTGTGATCAGTTATGTGCCATCCAATAATGTTTCCCACCATGACGTGCTTCCTTTGAAGGTGCTTGTGTGTCGCCGATGTGCTCCCGTAAAAGGAGTTTCACTTTGCAGACTTTGCACTCTACGTGCCTTTCTTTTGTCTGTGTAAATTGCTCCCAAACTTTTGAGCTACATTGCTGACTTGCCACGTCTTCTTTCTCCGGTGACGAAGGCTGATCTGGAAGGCCACTACTGTGCATGTACCTCAGAGCTTAGAGCAGCAACTGACCTGGATGGTGACTATTGCACATGTGTATTGAGCAGGAAGACACGAAGCACCCGCCGAATGTGACACAGCTTGCAAGATTAAAAATAAAATGCTCATTAAATAAACAACGCGTTGACTTTTTTTATCAACTTATTTTATTTTCCTTTAAATCAGAACCACAAAACAAAAAATAATATGCACATATATTCGTCTGTCCCCATCACAAGCATGACATGACACAACCCGCTTATTTAAAGATACATTAATAGCTGCACCCACTTATTCAAGCAAACAGAAATATGGGACAAACACCCCCCCCCCCCCCCCCCGAAAAAAAAGAAGAAATCAGTCCAGAGCCTCAGTTGCTGCACACTGACTCACAATTTGTCCGGAGGTGATCGATAACAGTTCCCCAGGCCTCAACTGTAGCGCTCCCAGGCCTGTGCACTCTTGCTACAGAAAGTTCCAAATATGCTATGTCCAAAAACAATGTCGTCCCGGCATACACGGAGAGGCAATGTGGTGGTTTCCAACGTATAGCCACCATTTTCTTTGCTGCCGTAAGCCCGGCCAACAGCACCCTCTGCACCACCACTTTCAGCTTTATTTGTGAAAAATCATTTAGGATGAGTACCCCCGCCAAGCATGGCACCGAGCAACCCAACAAGGCAGACAGCCTACCTGCGACCTGTCTCCAGAAATCCATGACTGGGGGGCACTCACAAAACATGTGTTAAAACATGTCAACTTGATCCAAATCACAGAGTTTGCAATTGGGATCTCTAATAATTTTCATCGAATGCAATTTTTTAGGAGTAAGATAAAGCCGGTGTATAAAAATGTATTGGATTTGTTGGTGGTCAGGATTTCTGAAAACAGGCCAACACCCTCCCATAGCCTGCACCAATCTAAATCAGGATTAAGATCACTAAAATCTGCCTTCCATAGGGATGCCAATGCCAAAGGTCTGTAAAGGGAATGTGATAAAACTTTGTAGAGCTTGGACGCATAGCCAACCACTTTTGTTTGTGTGCATAATAGTTTTAGAGAGGGCAACAATGACCCCTGCAGGGGAGCCCCAAGCGCTTTGAGGACCGAACGTAATTGTAGATAAAAGTAAAATGTTGTGCGAGGAAGATTGAACTTAGCACAGAGCTCAGCAAAAGACAATAGCCCATCAGCTCCGAATATGTCTCCAAAAACTGAAATTCCCCTTTCCTCCCAGGCCACACATCTCAGTGGTTGCTTATCTATTTGCAGTCTTTTGTTACCAAAAAGTGGGATCCCAGGATCCCATGGGAAGAGCCCACCACAAAGCTTCCCAGCAATCTCCCAGACCTTTAGCAGATATGTGATAATCTGGCCATAAGAACTTGATCGGGAGCCCATTGGGTACAGATGTAAGATTTGATGATGAGAATGGGGGCTCACCAAGCTTTCTTCCAACTCCCGCCAGGACACTTTAACATCCGGTTGGAACCAGACCAACCGTGGTCTAACCGTGAAAGCCCAATTGTACAATTTAAAGTCTGGGAGAGATAGTCCTCCATCTTTCCTTTCACGCTGCATCGTCTGAATCTTAATCCGAGGTCTTTTGCCATTCCAAACATATTTCATGATAGCCGTTTGTAGTTTGACCCAATATTGCCGGGGAGGAGGTAGTGAGATCATCGAGCTGATGAAGTTTACCCGTAGCAAAATATTAATTTTAATGACTGAGACTCGGCTGCGTAGTAAATTTTTTAATTTAGCCAATATTGTGTATCTGGAAAGAATTTTAGATCTTTTGACAAATCAGAGCAGAAATGTTGCGTTTATATTTTTGTTGAGTGTGTGTGTGTGTGTGTGTGTGTGCGTGTGTGTGTGTGTATATATATATATATATATATATATATATATATATATATATATATATATATACACACAATTCTTTTCCTGGTGTCCTTCGAAAGATCTTTGGTCTTGGCCATAGTGGAGTTTGGAGTCTGACTGTTTGAACTCATTATCTGTATAAAAGACACCTGTCCACAGCCTCAAACAGGTGCCATTAATACAGGTAACGAGTGGAGGACAGAAAAGCTTCTTAAAGAAGACGTTACAGGTCTGTGAGAGCCAGAGATTTTCCTTGTTTGAAGTGACCAAATACTTATTTTCCACACTGATTTACAAATAAATTCTTTAAAAATCCTGCCATGTGAATTCATGGATTTTTTTCACATTCTGTCTCTCACAGTTGAAGTGTACCTATGATGTAAATTACTGACCTCTGTCATCATTTTAAGTGGGAGAACTTGCACAATCGGTGGCTGACTAAATACTTTTTTGCCCCACTGTATGTTATTAGTGTAGCTGCCCAGTATCCAGGACTATTGGAAACAAAACAATGTTTTGTCTGTGCCCCTTCCAAACAAACTCACGTCAAGAGACAGGTTCCGTTCAATATTTTGGAACATCCACATTAGAGATCCTGAGGAAGATGTAGAACAGGGATTCCCAAAGTGTGGTGCGCGCACCCCCGGGGGTGCGCGAGCTGCCGCTAGGGGGTGCGCGAGTTGAAAATTGTAATGGCTGCGGAGCTCAGAGAAGTCTGTCAGATGTCATGATTAGCGTAGCCAGAAACTCATTTGTGGGTGGGCCTAAGAAAAAGTAAGTGGGCACAATAAATGTAATTGAAAACCAGTATATTTTTGCGCTTGTGTCCTCCACATGTGCCCTAGCTTCATAATAATAATGCGCCGAGCTTCAGCACTCTGGCCTGTGCACGCCGATATGTTCCGTATTTGATCATTTTTAACGGTGTTGGAGGAATTTGAAGGTGAGTCATTCTGGCAGATTGTAATTAACACCTGTCTCAGGCAAGTGTTCTGACATTGTAAACCTCACACACAGAACATTGTGGATGTAACAAAATAAATCAAGAAATGATTCCCATTCAGGCTATTAACAGCGCGCTGTAGATCTGAAGTTCAGAGTGCGTCTGTCAGAGGTCAGACGCGTTCCAGCGGAACCACGGCTCACGGGTGCACAAGTGAGCACATCTGGGCTGGGCAGAAGTAATTTTACAACATTGGTTTAAATAGCGCCAATAACGAGACGCGGTGACTTAAACGCTGCAAGTTGTGAAGCGCGCTCCATCCGCGAGCCGCATCACCAAGCGGAAAGTGAATGCGTCAAGCATAAACCAAGCTCCATGGAGCTGTGTCGCGTGCACACACACACACACACACACAGATTCAATAAGCGCGCACGCTGCGCAAACTCCGGCGTGCCGTCAGACTGAGGGCAAAAATGAGCACTGCCTCCTCTGTGATAAAAACTTTTAAGAGGTTTTATAACAACATTTTTCATTCAAGGTCAAATTAAGATATTAGCTTCTATTTTGGGATGACGTATTAAAGTCGGGTCCGCTCCAGCCAGTGACTCCTCATGAACCGGACCTTCATCTTGCACCATGAGCTGTGCAGTGCCAAACAGGAGCAGGCCATGACACACAAAGACTTCATGGTGGAGCTAATGTGTCAGCTTTTTGACATGAGCAAGGCGGGTACTCCCCAAAGCAGGAAAGCTGATTATGTTCCTGTGCCCATTTCCAAAGCCACAGATGTTGCCCTAACATACACCAAAGGCAGACTAAAATGTAAATACTGCCTCCTTGACAAATAAACACCCCATGGAAGTGCCAGGCCTGCGATGTTGCCCCTCTGCATTGTGGTGGGCAGAAACTGCTTCTTTGAGTGGCACAAATAATCCTCATATTATTGAGGAGAAAACCCCTTATCCTTTTGTAAATATTTGTAAACATTTGTTCAAATACTGCTAAATAATTAACAACATTGTAATTTATTTTGGCACAATCTTTAATTTTTTTGGTATCTTTTTGGACCAGTGTAAATAGTTGTACAAGCACGATTGTAAAGTTTATTTAATTTTTCTGCTAATAGTTTTATGAAATCGTGTTGTTTGCTATATTTTTATGTTTTTTTTTAAATACACTGGCATTCTAGATTATAAAAAAAGATTCATTATAAATGTTTACAGGATTTACAGTAAAAAAAAGAACTTTTTTCCAACTTGGATTTCATGTTTTTGTGTGATTTAAGATCCAAAATGCATGTACATTATTGCCAAATTAATGAAATAAGCATTAATTCAGATAGTCCAGGTTGTCCTGAAAAAAAATGATACCCCATAAGGCAATATTTATAGTATTATAAACTACACCCCAGTTATTACAATATTCACCTCCACCCTCCAGGACCCTCTGCAGTTCGCATACAGAGCCAACAGGTCTGTAGACGACGCCATCAACCTGGCCCTCCACTTCATCCTGCAGCACCTGGACTCCCCGGGAACCTACGCTAGGATCCTGTTTGTGGATTTCAGCTCTGCGTTCAACACCATCCTCCCTGCTCTGCTCCAGGACAAGCTCTCCATGCTCAACGTACCCAATTCCACCTGCAGGTGGATCACTGACTTCCTGACGAACCGTAGGCAGTGTGTGCGGCTGGGGAAGAATGTTTCCACCACTCAGACAATTAGCACAGGATCTCCACAGGGCTGTGTACTTTCTCCTCTGCTCTTCTCCCTGTACACAAACTGCTGCACCTCGAGCATAGGTGTCATTTTAACCGGGGACGCCGGGGACATGTCCCCGGCAAAATTTGTGATTGGCAACTGTGTCCCCCCCACTTTCAAAAAAGCCTGCTGATGAGGATTTTTGTTTTACCAGCTCAGATCTTATACCAGGGGTCGGCAACCTGTTCCCATCAAAGAGCCATTATTACCCATTTCCCACGGTAATTTTGGACAAACCTTAATAGCAGTGACTTAAAGGGACTATAGGCAAGTTTTACAGCCAGAACATGTATAGAAATAAAACATTTCTTCTTAAAACATTCTCCTGCAATGCCCTGGTTCTGTAGAATGAGCCCTGGCATTTTACTGTGATTGTCTCTATAGGTCTTTAAAATCAAAAATAAGATTTTGCTCGGGTCCAGCAGGCAGGCTTCCCCCGGGTCTTCCAGAGGCAGCGTAATGCGTGATGACGTCATGCGCGTTCACGCTCAGGCCTATCCCCGCAGCGTTTGATTACTAGCGATAGCTTAGCGGCAGAGCGAGAGGTGGTTTAGCTAGCATGGATTCAGCAAAGAACAAGAAGAGAGCTGCTTCAAGCACTAGCGGAACTCCAGCCCAGACCCCAAACAAGTCAAAGAAACCAAGAAGAGTGTATTCCAGCGCAGGTAAACGGGCAAAACTCGAGTATGATCGCCGAAGGCAACGAACGAGGATAAATATCGGTCCAGCATTTGAGGAGTGGAAAATGCTGAGAAAGTCTCTCAGGATGAAAACACACCCGCAGCTGGCATCATTTTTGCTGAAAAGGTAAGAAATTATTACTAAACACGTGTGGGGAAAGGGCTGTGGATGCTTTCAAAGTAAGCTGGGGGGTTTCCGTATATCATAACATTTATAGGCTGCTTGTCTAGCGTCTACACATCAGATTACCTATTTCCAGCCGCATCAGCAAAAAAAAAAAAAAGTGTTTTCTACACACCAGCACCCAAATACAAGCTGGCGCACAGCGCATGTTTGGCCATAACACAAGATAATTAGACAGAAAGACGCTACACGGAATTTTTTCGTTGTTGTTTTAATTCACAAAAACGAATTTTAAACACGGGTGAACGTGCCTGCAAGTTTAGAGCCGCACCATGATATTTGCTGCAGGCTTCAAAGCACAGGGAAATAATAGTGGCTTTTAGGCTGGAAATTACAGTATATTGTTAGTGTAATGTACTAGAATTGTGTAAAAGAAGTCTAAACTTTGTAAAACTGCGTCGCTAATCAAATCTGTTGTTTATATAACAGAATCTCAATTGTTAACGTGTACACATGACTGGAGTATTAAAAGTTGCTTTACTTTTTTAGTTATGAGAAGCACGCTTCATCAAAGGGACCACTTACATCAACACCACGTGGGCCATCTACAGCAGTGTTTGCAGGTCCTTGTCGCCCCAGTTCAGTAACTGCAGGGGAATCTGATAGGTAAGTTCACTTGTAAACAAAATGCAACTCATATGTCAGATAATTGTTCTCCACATCAAATAAAATAAATACTGTGTACTTGTCAACAGGGATGACTTCCAGATCGCAGGAGTTGAACCTCTAAAAGCAGATCAAGAGGTAGAATTGTTGGAGGAAAGGTAAATATGCAGGGTTTTTAATCATTTGATGCATACCCTCTGTTTTCATAATTAATGTATTCTGTTTGTTTTTGTAGCATCAAATAGATGGAGCTGATAGTGGATTATCTAGACGAGGAAAGAGCCAATAGTTTGGAAAACAGTTTGTAAGTAACAAATTATTGTCATTGAAATGATATATGTCAGTATATATTGTCATATTTTGCTGCTGTATTTAATTCCAGATTAGAGTTTGAAGGAGAAGGAGCTTTAGACCCGTATGACTCAGATTATGTACCTCCAATATCGATAAGGTATGTTTCATAATTGAATTTTTTAAATAAGTAGTAACATCCCCACTCTCACTTTCTATTCACTGATTATATATATAAAAAAATCTTGTGCAATAGGTGTGTCTCACAGGATGAAGTTGACCAACTTCCTAGCATTGGCCTGGATGAAGCTGTATTTGACATTGCTGATTGTGTGGAGGCAGATTTTGAAGAGAATTTAGAAGCACCATCAGCAGCATCCATTCCAGTTTTCCCAATACACGATCAAGTGCTTGTTGAAAGTGACCTCATAAACCAGCAAGCGTGCATAGCATACAGCAAAAGCTTGCTCCAGATGGCCAATTTCCTCCAACTGCCTCTCAGTAAATGCCACTACAGTGACCACAGCACAGGCACATATTGTGATGGCCATCCTCCTTTTCATGTAAAGTCACGTCCGAGAGGTACAGCTTTGATAATTGAGTGGGTGAGTTTATGTTCTAATGCTTGCCACTTATGTTAATGAGGAAGCAGTACAACTGTAGGAATGTGAAATATGTGTGAAGCGCCATTTCCACTTTTTTTTGGTTTTGTTTGTATTTTAATACAGTTTTGCCCACGTGGACATAAATTATGGAGTTGGAACAGCCAGCCAAAGCTGAAATATGGGATGCAAGGAGGAGATTTCATGTTGTCAACAAACATTCTGCTGTCAGGGAACAACCTCCAAGATCGCTCTCCTGTTCAGATTCATGAATATCCGCATGGTGACATCCAAAACCTTCTACTCAGTCCAGGGTACCTACTGTTTAAAATCAATACAGCAGTTTTGGGAGGAGAAGAGAAATGCCATCATCAAGAAACTGCAGTCAAAAGACCGCGTGGTTGCTCTTGGTAACTAAATATGTTTACTTGTAAAGGCTCATATTCATTACATGCTTATATTTCTGTGTTTCTTTTTTAGCTGACAGGAGGATGGACTCTCCAGGTAACGAACAAGCTTTTTGAAATTTAATTTTAAGATCAGTTGAAATATTTCTTTTCATTGTTATTTTACAATTTTCTGTATCTCTTAAAAAAAAAGTCACTCAGCAATGTGCTGTACATACACAACGATGGATCTAGACACCATGGACATCATCAGTGTTGTCAATGTGGACAAAAGATGGGTTGGCTATAAAAGTGGGGTCATGGAGAAGGCTGCCTTTATACAGACATTTGACAGTCTCACAAAGGAGGTGAACATCAAGGAGATTGTGACTGATGCACATGTACAAATTGCTGCCCTCATGCGTAAGATTTTCACAAAACTTCAGAGTTTTTACTGGTAATTGGAAACCAGATTGTTAAAAGACTATTTTTAATTTTTTCTGACCAGATCCAGAAAGGGGCAGATATAAGGATCAGGCTATTACCCATTCGCTTGATGTCTGGCACGCCGCAAAAAATCTGACAAAGAAACTTCATGCTGTATGTCAAAATGTATTATGATGGTAATAATCCTGGCTTGTTCAGACTTTATTTTAATTACTAGTTTTTCTTGCCTTCAAACAGGTTGGAATGATTTCTGGTCAAAAGCTTATACTTGGATGGATCAAGGACATTGTTAACCATTTTTGGTATGCTTGTCAGCACACAAGCACCAGAGAAGAGTTTATGGTTTGTACAAACACAGTATTCATGTATACAGTCGTCCACTAATGTAATGTTTTTGTTTATATTTGCTGCCATGGTTCATTATCTTTTTCTACTCACGATGTAAATGTTTGTATTTTCTACTTTGTGTGTTTTTAGGATGTCTGGAAGGCTGTACTTCACCACGTGACTGGAGAGCATGAATGGGGCTTTGGCAGGTGCTTTCATGCTCCTTTGGCGGAGAACCCAGACAAAGAGCTCATTCCACATGGATCTGCTGCACATGTGGCGCTTTCACGGATTGTTCTGAACCAGCGATGGCTAAAGGATATAGAGAAGTTGCTCACCTTTAGGTAAATTACTGACATTTGGTGGAAATGTAAAGTTATTGTCTTACTAACAGTAAAACAAAATAGGAAAACAACAATGCAGATTTTTTCTAACTAATACAATCTCTGCACTTGGATCTGAGTTCTTTCCAATAACAAGTACCATAACAGTTACTTATACCACACCAAACAATGCAATGAAGCAGAAGACCGGTTTTATTGTCTTCTCTGCCTGGTGCTACAATTGAAGTAGATTTAGATAAAATGTAAAACACAAATAAACAACCACTAATATGAAATTTTATCTGAAAATTAATATTTTAGATGAAAAAACTGCTGTTTCTACATTTTTAGTATTGGTTCTTGTTATCTGTAAACTACACACATGAGGACATTAGATTGGTATTGCCCTGATTCCAGTATCTGTAATGTTGTAATACCTACCACAAAGTATATATATTGCGCTGAGTTAGAATTTATTTCTTCTACAGACATTGTTTTTTTCCCCCAGGACCACTGCTGAGCTGGAGTCGTTCCAAAATCACATCTTGATGTACGCCGGGAAACGCTTTGCATTCTCATTTGGTGTCTATGAAGCTAGGACACTCCTCGCTGCATTAGACTACAACCACCATAACCATCGCCCAGTGCATGTGAACATTAAAGGCCAAGTATCGTAAGTCAAACTTGGTGGCTTTTATATATTCATAATACCTTTATATAATTTCCTAATGTCTAAATTCATTTTTTTAGACACAAACGAGTCTACAACAAAAAGTCGCAGCGTTACAGTGTTCACACTGTAAAGGAGACCAAAGACTACGGCTACATCCCAGAGCTGCAGACAAGAATCCTGGAGAAGCGCCTCAGCTCTGCTGGGGGACTCCCAAAAAGAAGAAGCATTCAGGCTGATGACCCCAGGGCCCTGGGTCCTCTCTCCGGGATCAGCCCTCCTCCTACAGCTGAACTGGTACAGACACAACAACGCAGAGGACAGGTAGTGATTATAACCAAATCTCCTCTCCATTTTTGTGGAAGAAAATTACATAAATGTAATTTTTGTTTTTTACAGGACTTATGTGATACCTAAACAGAGGCTGATGGCAATCAAAGTTGAACACTACAGATTTATTTATGTAAATATGTACAAAAAGTTTGCAACAACAATAAAAGTAAGTCAAACTTCTGAGTTGGTCATGAGTTGCATGTTTGTTTCAGCGGAAGGGGGCTTCTTTATAACCAACATAAATCCCAAAGTGGTCAGGGTATTTGTCTCTAATCCTCCAAACACAGCAGGAAGGAATCACCCTACGATTGCCAGCGCCAAGACGTCCATATTGCCAAATAGTGTACTGTCTATAGGCACAGTAACGGTACTCCCGATTATCTGATCCAGGGTCTTGGCTATCACGCAGAGCCAAAATGTCATTCCACGTCTGCCGAGCCAAACGCATGATGCCTTCATCCATGCAGTACAGGTTAAAATGAGCACGCCTGCTCAAACACCATTCTGGATCCTGTCTACAGCACTTGTTTTCCAGGTCTGTAGGCATCATTCGGCAGTAGGAGCAGGTGCACCAAGCTGGCTGACCCTGGTTTGATGGAGGGTGTCCTGGTGTGGCCTGTCTATAGTCCATAATGTCCAGTAACACTCCTGGCAGACGTCTAACAACCATCTGAAGGACTTCATCTTTTTCATCCATACTTAGGTGTTGCAACTGTGCCTGAAAACGAAAGGCAGCATTTATTTTATAAACTTTATGATTGTGAAGTGTTCTGCATTATGACCAACCTGTAACTCTGCAGTTCTGTCAGCAGACATCTGAGCAACCCGTTCTCTGTCTTCCTCACTAATGCGTCCAGCTCTAGCTCTTCTTCCTCTAGCCTGGCCTCTCCCCCGGCCTGTACTTTCATATATGTTTCTCCCTCTGGCTGCTCCTCTCCTTGTTCCTCTTCCTGCTCTTCTGCCTGCTCCTCTGCCTGCTCTCCCTCTGCCCCCTCCAGAATCACTACTCTCTTCAGAAACTTCGGAGTAATGAGATGCACTGGATTCCTTGAAGGAAAAGTAATAAGGTTTACACGTTGATGTGATGGAATGCATGTTTTACAAAAGCTTCGCTGTAATAATCCATAAAACATTTAGGTAATGGTGTATTTACATTTGATGAAAATAATGTTGCTAAGACTATCTTTACCTGGATGCAAAAGAAAAGCAGAGGTGGGTAGAGTACACAAAAGGTGCACTCAAGTTATAGTAGCAGTACCTCTATGTATTTTTACTCTAGTAAAAGAAAAAAAGTAGCAGTCCATCACATGATTTTTTTTCTAGTAAATGGCCTGTACTTGTCAAGTAGCAACCAGTAAAGTGCTTATTAACTACCAGTGCAATTATTTTAATATTACAATAGGGCCTACGTTTATGCATAATTTGTGTACTAGTATTTTTTTCAACATCATACATAATGTATTCATATATCGGTATTATTATGCTTCCTCACTCAACTCACTTTGCTGTGCATGCACCTATCACAACCTGGAAAATATGCAGCCCAAATTGATTTGGTCTAAATATTTTACAATTATTACCTCTGTCGAAGTCATGCCGGCAAACCTGTAAATTATACCGGTACGGGGCTGACGCAGCTGTTTTTGTTCGGGAGCGTGCACATATAGCACGCGCGCCTCGTGCACGAGCCTACTATTGAAGCTGCAGTTACACCTTTGGCCTGAGGGGGCAATAGCGAGCATAAAATTTCAAAACTGCCTAAGGCACCTTTAAGTGAAGCAGGCAGGTCGCGCTAGAAATTTTCGTTTAAAAAGACATCATAAATGTTTTCCCCCGTCATTTTTATTTATAAAATATGAAGTAAAAACTCACAATTTGATTTTCATTCATTTGTCATTAATATGTAGTCTACAACCGTGCGTTAAGTGGACCATCTTCCAGTAAAAGCAAAGCATCCAGTCCACCTCTCCAAATGCGTAAAATGTGCATCACAGCCGCTAGGCGCGCCGCGCGCACCGTCAGCTACGTCAGCCCAGACAAGAGCAGAGCAACTAGAGAAAGAATAGAGGATAATTCTGTCTGGATGTGGATGGAGATTACATTTTACAGCAGCCTGATCATCATTTAAATACGTAACCCATCACCTGTCTTCTAGTCCACGCTATCAGCATTGTTTTAATTGGTGTGTGTGTGTGTGTGTGTGTGTGTGTGTGTGTGTGTGTGTGTGTGTGTGTGTTTTCCACTTCAAACACTGGTCTAACCAACCAGACCAGCGTGTCCAGTAACATTAATGTTACAATTAAACAATTTCACTTCATGTAGGCTAGGAACATTTCACCTGCCGTACGGCCCAACCGCTTCTGCTCCACATAAACTTTGTGCGTGATCAAATGTCTCTACAGGAGCTTTATGAGCTGAAGAGGCTATTCTGCCTCAGACTGGATGCGTCATGCGTCTCCATATTAGAGAAGGGAACAAGCGCTGTTCAGCCAAAGTTTCATAATTTCATAAAAAGAACATTTTTCCAAGTGACACATCCCTCAGAGAGACTGGGTTTCCAGACCGCTTCAGTGGGAGGAAATCTTATCGCATGCACCGTGGTTCTGCACTGCGCTGCGAACCCCTCTACAGATCTTCATCTCACTGTACACCGTGGGCGCTCCGAGTCGCCCTGAACACAGTGTCCAGTATAAAGCTCTGATGTTCTGATGGGAATCATTTCTTGATGGATTTACTTACCTCCGCGATGTGAGTAACGATTAAAATGTCAGCTCATCTGTGTGCACATCAGTGCGCGTCGGGGTAATTCTTTCAAAACAACCAACATCCTTGGGTTTATCCGTCAAAATAAAAGTCAAATGGAAATATCTGTAAGCTGCCATTTAACTGTTTTGCCTTCCTGTGAAGATTGTTGCAAAGAGAAACAATTAAACTTGATTAACCCCAGAGCCACGCGTACTAAGCTGTACTTCGTGACTGTAAATGAGGGGGAAAAGATTTAATCGGATCCTTTTCTTTTCGACATGGTTTAATGTAAAGTTTCATTCAGTACAAACTTTAGTTGCACCAATCTAACGAGACAGAGCCTGGATTTGTATTCTGAACAGTTTAAACATGTTTAAAACAGAGACATGCGTGACACATCTAAAATTCACACCTGCTCCGCTATTATGGAAATTAAACTAACAAGATGAATAACATCAAATTATTTTAGGCACAGACAACGTCCCCCACACTTTTGAAAAGCTTGCAACGCGCCTGGTCGCTCGTTTACGTCAAAGTTATCTTTCATAAGACGATGATCAATAAAACAATTTATATAAAATTGATCCAGAAGTTGTAGCCCGTCTCTGCCTTCAATTTTTGGTATTTTTCACCCTGTTGGTGGTTTTACTGAGCAGGTGCCACTTTTGTCATACGTTTCTTTTTAAAATATGTTTAGACTGTTCAGAATACAAATCCAGGCTCTGTCACGTTTGATTGTTGTAATTAAACTTTGTAGGTGGGGAAGGTCAGAAAAGGATCCGATCAATTTGTTTTTCCCTCATTTACAGTGACGGAGATAACAGCGCGGTACGCCTGGCTCTGGTGTTAATCAAGTTTAATTATATCTCTTTGCAACAATTTTCACAAGAAATCAAAACAGTTAAAAGCAGGGCTTGCATTGACTGGATAGTTCCCGTATTTGACCATTTATTTTGACGGAGAAAGAATAGAAAGAATTACCCCGACGCATGCAGACGAACTGACATTTTATTCCACTTAAATCGCAGATGTAGCTAAATCACTCAAGAAAAGATTCCCATCTGAACATCTGAGCTGGACACTGCTCAGCGCAGCTCACTGTCAGCGTGTACTACATAAGGTCCACAGCGAGCTGAAGATGTGGAGAGGGGCTTGGAGCGCATCGCAGAACCAGAGCGCATGCGGGAAGATTCCTCCGACTGAAGCGAGACTTGTCACTTAGAAAATGTTCCCTGATTATGAAACTTTGGCTGAATAGCGCTTGTTCCTGTCTCCAATGTGGCGACACATCAAGGAGCCGTCTGAGGAGAAGCCCAGAATCTCACATCCTCGTCAGCTCAGAATGCGCCCATGATTACGCACAAGCGTGACGCGTCAACCCGGTCTCACAGTAAGACCGGGTTGGACCTGTTCAGGTTTACGGAGACAATCTTTACATTCAGAATCAGCTTACAGATGTAAAATTAATGCAGTAAAATCTAAAGCATTTTATTTAAATATCCATTCATTATTTTACAAGCACAGAGAGCCGCATCAGATGGATGGAAGAGCCACATGCGGCTCCAGAGCCGCGGGTTGCCGACCCCTGTGCTAGCCTACTTTACTGTCCCCAGCAATTTTTAAACCCCACTCAAGTGTATGGTTATTGTCCCCAGCAATTCTGAAAACAAACTGACGCCCTTGACCTCGAGCCATGACTCTGTTAAACTGATCAAGTTTGCGGATGACACCACCCTCATCGGGCTCATCTCTGACGATGATGAGTCCGCCTCCAGGAGGGAGGTGGAACGGCTGGTGTACTGGTGCAGCAGCAACAACCTGGAGCTCAATGCTCAGAAGACAGTGGAGATGATTGTGGACTTCAGGAAAGTCACAGCCCCATCTCTCCCCCTCGTCCTGACGGACACCCCCGTCACCACTGTGGACTCCTTCTGCTTCCTCGGAACCACCATCACACATGACCTTAGGTGGGAGCCATCCAACAGCTCCCTGCTCAAAAAGGCCCAGCAGAGGATGTACTTTCTGCGGCAGTTGAAAAAGGCCAAGCTGCCGGCCCAGATGATGGTGCAGTTTTACACGGCCATCATTGAGTCCATCCTCACCTCCTCCATCGCTGTGTGGTACGCTGGAGCCACAGTGAGGGACAAACATAGACTGCAGCGCATTGTGCGCTCTGCTGAGAAGGTGATTGGCTGCAGCCTTCCATCTCTCCATGACCTGTACGTCTCCACAACTCGGGGCGTGCAGGTCGGATAGCAGCTGACCCTTCGCACCCGTGTCACAGACTTTTTGAGCCGCTCCCCTCAGGCAGGAGGTTACGGTCCATCCGGACCAGAACCTCCCACCATAAGAACAGCTTCTTTCCATCTGCCGTTAGTCTTGTGAACAGATTATAAACACACAACCATGCTGGTCTTCTGTACTCGACACAACGTCACGTTATCGGCCATGTTACCATTACCTGCCATTTTTTATAGCTGAAAGTTTTATTCTAGTTTTTTTATTATATTTTATTCTATTTTTAATCTTATTATTCATGTTATATGTAGCACATTAGTACCGAAGCAAGTTCCTAGTTTGTGAATTGTTTGTTCACTGACAATGGCAATAAACCAATTCTGATTCTGATTCTGATTTATTGTTTTTATTAGAAAATACAGAAGAAAAACCAAAATGAGTCAAAAATGGTGATTGAAACCCTGGACCCCAGAGGGCTAATATATTTTTTTTAATTTTGTTATTTGCTATATTTATTCATATTGTTATAAATGTACAGTCTAGATTACCATTCTAAATTATAGACAACATTCATCATAAATGTTTGTTGGTTTCACATAACTTTTTTTCCAGTTTGGATTTTATGTTTTTGAGTGATTTAAGGTCTAATATGCAACCCCTTTATGTCCAAATATAAAAAAATAAGTATAAATTCATTAAGTCTAGGTTGTGCTGAAAAGGTTGATACCACATAAGGCAGTGGTTATGATTTTTATTTTGGAAATACAAAGGAAAATTCTAAATTGGTCAAAAACGGCAAATTGCACCCTGGACCCCAGAGGGTTAACCCACATTGCTTGCTGGTGGTGGCCCAGCAGACCTCGCCTGCTAGGGGCAGCTGTTGCTACTTTGTAGCTCAACACCATCAGTGTGTGAAAGTGTGTGTGAATGGGTGAATGATTGATTGTGCTGTGAAGTGCCTTGAGGGGTTGGAGAACGCTAAGAAGGGGCTATACAAATATGGCCATAAGGCCATTTACCATTTATTAATGTCATTTATTAAAGTAATTTGTTAATGGTAATTAACCCTAACCAAGAATACAAAACAGCTTACAAAAATACAGTCAGTGACAGCAGTCTCCAACAAGCATCACCACAACCAAGCAATGCAGGTAACTATATTTTATTGCAGCCATTGTATTTTAAATGGCTTAGTGGTCGGAATGAGTTTCAGTCACATCGGATTGGAGGCAATAGTTTGATTTTGGATATTATCTTGTCCAAAAAGCAAACTTTTGAATACTCATCTCACTACAGGTCTCAATAGATTCACTGGAGGATTAAGAGGTCACCTGTTAAATAAAGGCATGCCATTCAAACCTCCACGCTTTCAGTGAACAATAGGAAAGGCAGGGTGTTTGTTTTAGGTTTATAATGAAGTCGGCTTATTGTTATCTGCCCCTGACTAATATGTAACTTTGCATTCTACGCAACATCTACAAAGGACTGCTGAATGTGACTTCATCACAGGATTTGGTTTGTTTGTTGCTACAGTTCTAAAATGTATTTCTGTCACATCCTATATCTTCAGGCAGATAAATCGAAGCAAATAGGAGTCGGCTTGATTAAAGCAACGAGCGTTCGCCAGTGAGGTTCTGCTTTTCATAAATTGGAATCAAGCTGAAAAGATAAAGTGTCTTTTTTGTGGATGGAAAAAGCTGTGAAGACTGTCTTTCATCATTTATTTAAAAATATATGAATAAAATAATAATTTTCTTCGTTTTCTAAGAGGAGAAGGAACCATGCCTCAATTACAAAAACCACCCTGCAGTCTGTCAGAGGTATGGTGGCAAATGTCAGACGATAGCAATTGCCTTCTTTAAACAGAACAAACAGACATCTCTAAAACCCCACTCTCATGTTTTTTAAACTATTTTAGCTATGATTCATCATCATTAGAAACAAAGGGTGCGACATATTTAATAAATGACCTGCACTTGTCCCACAATCATTCATTCATTCACACACACACACATACACACACACACATTCACAAACTGATGGCGATGACCTACAATGTATTGTACACAATGTATGCACACACCTGCTGGGGCACAGTGACCGAGGCGAGGCACACACAGGCTCCCCTCCTATCACAAACAGGCAAGGGGGAGTGACATGACTGCTGGAACCTGGATTCAAACGTTTTATGTATTTTATTAGGGTGAGGAGCTCGGACATTCGGGAGGGACTCGGAGTAGAACCGCTGCTCCTCCGGATCGAAAGGAGTCAGTTGAGGTAGTTTGGGCATCTGGTCAAAATGCCTCCTGGACGCCTCCCTGGGGAGGTGTTTCGGGCATGTCCTGCCGGCAGGAGGCCCCCGGGTTGACCCAGGACATGTTGGAGAGGTTACATCTCCAATCTGGTCCGGGAGCGCCTTGGGGTCCTGCCAGAGGAGCTGGTGGAGGTGGCCGGGGAGCAGGGGCGGCATTAGGCCCGGCTACTTGGGCTGAAGCCCCGGATGTTTTATGAAAAGCCCCGGATCTAAATCGCGGAAGTAACATGCAGTACCAAAGTCCAACACTAGGGAGCAGCTGGCAGTAGTTTGTATACAGCCTGCCTGAGCCTCCACCACTGAAGAAAAAGCCCTTCAGCAGCTGGCTTCTTCTACACTCTGCCTGAAACGCATGAGTGAAGATGGACATAAGGACGTTTTTAGACCAAAAGTACCGCGACAGAACCCCAGCTTTGATGAGACTGGTGTTGACTCAGGTTTGTGAGTCTTATTTGAAAATATTTGTTGTGCTGCTGGTTTGCCTAAAGTTAGCTTATCAGGTAAAGTTGTTGGAGAAAGAAAGGGAATATTTACTATCATCTCACACTAAACACTAACAGGAACAATACTCTGCCCTGAAAATGCTTAATATGTAGCTTCAGATTAAAAATTATGTGGTACAAGACATATATATATATATATATATATATATATATATATATATATATATACATACATACACATATATATATATACAAATATATATATATATATATATATATATATATATATATATATATATGATGTTGTTGATTAGTGCGTGTCACGTGTGTGTGCGCACGTGCGTGTGTGTGTGTTAAGCCCCGGATCTTCTTCAGTCCTAAATCCGCCCCTGCCGGGGAGAGGACGGTCTGGAGCTCCCTAGTTGGGATGCTGCCCCCGCGACCCGGACCCGGATAAGCGGAGGAAGACGATTAACATTAAATAATCATGTAAAGTTGATTTCAATCAAAATTGACAAAAATAACATCAAACTAACATGAACTATAATCTAAAAAGGACTGTATAGAATATAAACACAATTTACTAAATGAGAAACTGTCTGGTTAATGCTGAAGCTCTGAAGTGTGTGTTTGTTTCGCTTTGCACCTTATTACCTTGTACCATAACTTGTGGCAGGGTTTGTGGAGGGTCTTTTTAACCCTTCACCCTAACACTTTAAAAACCATCTGAACCCTGGCGTTGTCTTCTGCTAAAGCCATGGGCGTGTAAGTTGCTCCTTACATAATGCAATGTCAAAATTATCCACTCCTCTTCGTGGAAGTGATGTCTCCACTCATGCTTTGGTATCCAAACTTCTGCATAATTCAGTGTGTTGAGTGGAAAATGTCCTGTCAAAATAAGACACAGTAGGGCATGTGACAACCCAGGCTGTCTGAGTAGAGTCCTTGCCTAGCTATAGGTGGCTCAGAATGTCAGTCAAGTGTAATTGGTTTAGCTATGCGAGTTCTGTCAGTCTTCCAACATTGTTACACAAAGAAAGCACTATGTAGTTTTTGTAGTGCAGTCAGGACCTGCTGGTGTAGATGCTGGTGTAACCCACTTTGCATAAATACCCATCAAAGGTGCTAGAGCAGGAGCCAAGTTCACCACATTTGTTGATAATTTATGGATTTCAATTTGTAAAGTGTGTGTATTTTCCTGGATTATCATCTTACAAAGTTCCAACTCACCCATAAGTGCCTCGAGCAATAAAGACTATCTCATACCAGCAATGGGTCTTTTTGCTTTCTGAGATCAAAGAGTTGAAATAATAGTTCATCAAAGAAATATCAAATGTCTTGATGGAAAAACTGTTTGATTTCATGTTTGCCAAGTGTGTTTTTTATGATTGTTTACCCACACATGGTTCTTAAGACTTTGTTATTTCAGTGATTAGATGTGGAATGTCTTCTGGGAATGGCTGGGAGTGAATGAAAAAAGACCAAAATAGTTCATTTAAAATAAATCTCAGAGTTAAATCAGAATAATATCTGAGAAGAAATGTGAGTGGGAAAAGTAAACAATTGGGGAAAAGTCTGATTAGTTTTCATGTTATAAAATGCTTAATGCCTCAGCTAATAAATAATTAGAGCCCAGAACATTTATATGATATCTTTGTCAAAGGTTTTCCCAGTGAGGTGTGCAGGAAGAGGATAAATAATAATAATAATAATAATAATAATAATAATAATAATAATAATAATAATGTAACGTCCAGCAATGGTCAGTTTTTAGGTACAGTTTGACCATTCAACATCTGGTCAAAAAGGAGACACAAGACTGCATGTGTTCCCTTTAAATTGGCCCTAATATATATATATGGTGTCAGGTTTCCGCCAAAACCCGTGCAAGCGTAGCCAAAACCCGTGCACGCGTATTGTCCACATCGCGCGTGCGAACGGGACTCGCGCGTGGAGGTTAGAACCTCATGAGTGAAAATACACATGGCGAGGAGGTCATTTGTACACTGAGAGGGAGCAAACTGTGTCTGTGAGTGCACAAGGATGTGCACAAGTGACAAACCTGCGTGCACGCGTTGGCCAACGAGCACACGGCAGAGGAAAACATGCGCGCAGCAGCCTCACTGCGCGCTCGGTGCGGCAGCCTCACTGCGCGTGTGGCAGCCTTTCTGCGCACTCGGTTTCTGATTCTGCTCGCTCGGCTGTTGGGAGTTTTGGTACTCTGGAGGCATGGAAGAATTAAAGTGCCAGAAACTGAGCAGTTGAACTTTCAATTTGAGAGCAGAATTTCATATCAAGAGACCATTTTTTTAATTTCAGAATACGATTTTATATTATTGCTCTCAAAACTTGAAATGCTTGCGCTCAAAATGTCTGCTCTCTTTCAAATTCACTCTGTTCTCCTTCAAATCTTTGTTTTTGCGCTCAGATTTAACCTTCTTACACTGGTATTGTCTTCTCATGTGACAACTTTTTCTCTGCACGGATCAAAACTCCTCCCACAAGTCTGTCCCCTGCTCTCACGGATCTTGTCTGTCTCGCTCAAAACTTAGAAGTACAATCTCCTAGCAACCGCTCAGCCAATAGAAAGACTTGTGGGACTGGGCGGGAACAAACCTCTTTGGGGTGCGCTCGTTTTTCGCTCTGTTGATTTTCCTGTGTGGCTGCCGCATCTGCGCACTAACAGCCTGGCTAATACCCGCTCTGATCTGGAGCGGAAGTTTCACCTGCACCAGCAAAATGGACCAGAACCAACAAGACGCTCAAGTAAGTTATTTTTCAAGGCTACTAGCTGCAGTTTATTCCATAAAATTGTTTTGTTATGCTACTTTTTACGACTCCTCGCATTTAATATTGCAACAGGGGCACATAGCTAGGTGGATTAGGTTATTCACTATAGCTACAACTTTCATAAAATGGCCTCACCAGATTTGATTTTTACCCTAACATATCACTCGTCCCCAATGCTAGCTCTGGACCTAGTGTAGATGTTTTGTGTTTAGTATTCCCACCTTTGTTTTTAATAGTTAGCTCTTTGGACATTACAGTAGTTATTCGTTAGCGTTTACTCCATGAACATTGTTTCCTCATCTAACTGCTAACTATCAAAATGTGTTTCATCCATCGACATAAATATATCCCAATGTTTTTCTCGCGCTGTAATGAACAAATGGGTAATCAAAGTAAGAGAATGCTATTAAAAAGTAAAACTCGTTATAATTGAACGATGGAAATTTTTGACCAAAGCCGTAGGAGAAAACCGTTTTTGATAGGGAAACACATTTTGACACAACACCTGCCCTGACTGGCGCGTCAGCTAGCTTTCAATCTGTTGGTAGGTTTCTGAAAATATTAATGCTATGTTAAGTGAGTGTAATCCAGTAGTCATTTCCCCAACAAAAGAACAATTTCTATTTTTGCTCAATTCCTGCCTCCTGCCATTTCATTTTGCACTTGCATTATTTCTTTTTGTAATCCTGTCAAACCTAGCCGCTGGTCTTTAAACATAATGAGCCTAACTTACTAATGCTGAGTCTGGGGTTACATAAGCAGTAACAAAACAAAAACAGTTTCTGTTTCTAAGTCTCAGCAATGAGTAAGGTTGTATTTCTGGTGTAAGCGAACTAACATTTGTTTTCTGTGAAATGCGCGAAATGTTGTATTACACAGTCTGTGGTACCATGATGCAGCACAATTCACTGTTGCATGTTAAACCACAGAAGATGTAGAGGAAAATGAATGTAATGGCTGAGGTGGAGGACCTGTAATGACACCAGAAAATAAGAAAATGCGTAAAAGCTTTATTAAAAGTGTAGTCCTGAAATTCTCATGGTAATCCAGGGAAGCAGGTTGGTGCATGGTCAGGGAACAGGCGTGGGTCAGGGCCAGATAAACAGCAGGTTCCATCCCAGCTCCAACCAGAGAGTGATGTTGTTGTGTCCTTGGGCAAGACACTTAACCAACTTTACATGCTGTTGGTGGTCGGAGGGACCGGTGGTGCCAGTGTTCAGCAGGCCCGCCTCTGTCAGTGTGCCCCAGGGCAGCTGTAGCTACTATCTGGCTTATCACCACCATAAGCATGTGAAGTGTGTGGCTGTTGTGTAAAGTGCTTTGTAGGCCTTGGACTTGATAAATTTCAATAAATGTGCAAGCCAATTACAAATTTTTTTCAATTTGTAGGTGATTCCCATTTGCTGTATAACCAAATACAACTTTTTCTGTGTATTTTGTTTTATTTCTTTAGACTGGTTCCATCAGAGAAGTTACGAGAAACCTTATGGATTTACTGAATGCTCATCTACAAGCAGAGGGCCCGCAACAAACACCAACTGTGCCACAGCGCACAACACCTTAACAGACTATCCCTCGGTCTACAGTTCATCAAGAAATGTCAAGGTAAGTGTAGAAATGTAAATATTTGACATCTGCATTGGTCTATTCAGTGGTTTGAAATTAAATTATTCCAATGATGCTTTATTATTCATCTTAGAAAGAGGCTTTCTGCAATTGACTGTATTTTTTTTTTTACACAGTGAAATTAAATTCTGAAATAATGTAAGCAGTGTAGTATAGGCTACAGCTAGGGCTGGGCAATATATAGATATTTTAAAATTATCAATATAATTTTAAACGAGAAACAAGATAACTTTGTATTGATATAACTAGTCAAGCCTCATAAGCTAGCAACTAGCTTGCTCCGTCTCTAAGCGATCATTTCATGTATTCTCACAAATCTGCTCAATCAGAAAACCTCTGGGTCAATGTTCTGCCCTAAACTTTGCATTTGGCTTCATGGTTTTTAATTATTTGGGGATATTCGTTCATGTTTCATCAAGCCTGTTCACCGTGGTTACCAACGGAGTTCTGTTTACCCCTCCCTCCCTCGTGTAATTGGGAAACCACTACAGAGAGCCGGAGTGGCCAATTTACCTCAAAACATGTTGTAATGGCTTCAACTGTAAACGTTAGGGTTAACATTTAATTTTGAAGGTGAGTTCAGCGCTAAAAGTTTTTCTGGTTCTGGTTTTTGATGCTTTGCTATGGTCGGGGCTCAGCCACGTGAGTTCGGAATAGAACGAGTGGTTTCTTGTTCACATGTGATTCCCAGGGCTTCTCAGGAATGCGGAAATCCCCGAGCATGTGGGCGGCGGTAAAGACGCGCGAAAGAAGTCTGCGGTGTCCGCCTATGCTAAACAATAATTCCTCATCAAACCGCTGCACCAACACACACTGCGCTTCTCTAATAATCTGCTCTCCTCTAATCCTTCCTACTTCAGCGCTGTAGTGTCCTCCGCTGCAGACGTGTCCTTATAACCGCTGCTACACACACACACTGCTGTCCTCCTCTGCTGCGGAGCGGGAGACAGCAGCTTAGTGCTTCATGTGGGCTAAACAGCAACCAGGATGAAAAGTAATCGCACATGCGGAAACCCCCCGGTGTTTGATCCAACTCCCCAATCGGAGATGGTAGGTGTGAGTTTCAGCTGCCAATCAGTCCATAGTGTCTGCTCGGCACCAGCCGGACCTCTGAGGGAAGTAGTCTGAAAAAAAAGTCTCCTTAGAACGAAATACACACATGTGAGCCATATGTGAACAAAACATTTGGTTCCGAACGCATCCATGCCGACCCAGATGTGAAAGCAGCTTAAGTGAGAGAAAATACTAACATGGGATGACTGTGAGAATAAGGAGTAAAATAGTTTAGTTTTGAAAATAGTTTCCAGCTCAAAACAGGAGACTTGACAGGTGTGATCCTGGAATTGTGGATGAAGTCTGTCAGTGAAGCTCTTGGGATCACAGCTCCACCTCTCAGTTCAGACTCCACAGAGCTCCTAGTGTGTGAGTTCTTGTTCTCTTCTGTACCTTTAACGTTAACGCAGGAGAGTGTTTGCTGTTGTATTTCAGTTATAATGTGAACAACCACACAAAACATTAAATTTACTCAAAAAATCTGAATGGATTTTTAAGACCTGCAGTGTGAACGTAGCCTTAAGCCTGATTCATGCTTCTCCGTCTGCGTCAGTGCGGAGACACGCAACGTCCTTGCGTGCCTGCCGGAGAGCTCCGCAAGGATGTACGGAGTCAAGCTCTCTTTTCTAAACAGCCGTCAGTCGAGACGGACAACGCAAGCTTGTGATTGGTCAGGACGCCGCTGTTGTTTACAGCGCCGCCATTGCACCCTCAAAAGCATAAACAGAGCCGAGGATAACAAGCGGCAGACACGGAGCAGCTTGAAGAATACCTCGCAAAAAAACTCTAAAAACATGAACTTTTAGTTCCCCCGTGACTGGAGGAGTGAAAAGATATGCAGCAAGCATTTTATTTGTGGACGGAAATGACAGGAAACTTGGGTTTAGAGGTGGCGAGTGACTTCGTCAGTAAACACAACAAGCAGGAGAAAACTACAACATGGTATGTGTTTTATGTTCTGTCCGTTTTATAATCGCCAATACGGGCCTGAAAAACAAAGGAGACCGCTAGCTAGGTGATAACTTCTCACGGGGACGCACAGTTAGTAACCTTTTTTAAATTAAAGCAACCGGAAGGCAGTACGTTCTTTATTCTGAAAATCTCGGGAGCTTCTCTCCATTTCCGCGTCCGATTTCCTGTCTTTCCTTCCCCAAAAATGTCGAACTTGACCCGTTTCAGAGGCGTCGCGCGTAGAAAATAGAACCGGCGCGTAAAGGCCGCGACATGCTGCTCCTGAGACGCGGCCGACTCGCGCTGCTGATGGCTCCAGTGGAAAAGGTTCTGTTGACCACAGCGGTTCCTATCAGCAGCTATGACGTGCTGCTGCAGTAACGTGCTGCTGACAGCTGCTGTGGAAAGCCGGGGTGAGAGCAAAACACTTCCGTCAATCCGTGCGTGTCTGTCCCTTGCGGAGCTGACGGAGAAGCATGAACCAGTCTTTAGACAGCATGTTTCTTTGTACATAAGCCGTACCATAGACATCATTGGCTGCTGGAGAGTAACTGCTTCACCGCCATATTGAGTAGGTTTCTAACTCCAAAACCCAATTTGAATCCAGTCATTGGAGCAACTATGCCTGTTTTTGTGCAGCTCACAGTTCCAACAACCAGCAGTTACATCTGCCTGTAAGCTTTGTTTGTTAATAAAGTTATATAAAAAAACTGTTACGTCACGATCTCCTTGCTTTCTACAGGAAGTTAAAAAAATTATTTCAATAAAGATTGAAACACAAACATGAAGCTAAATGAGGAGCTCTATGAACATACTGAACGCCGCTTTAAAAGATACTGAATGTGAAATATGGCATTTTTCTACTGCTGGCTGATGAAAGGGAGTCCGATGTGCTTGTTGTCATTTTGCAGGAGGTTGAACGATCTGACAAGGTAGTTAGCCCGTAAAAAAAATTGTGCTGCAACACTCCCAGTGCTTTTTTTGTGGCCTTTACGGCTATTCATTGGTAGGCTCCTCACAGAACACAAAAATGTAGCTTGTTTGTTATGATTTAGGTACGTACTGCCCCCTAGTGGCAGAAAACTACAGACTGTCGCTTAAAGAAATAGCATAAAATGGCCAAGGATGCACTTCAATATATATTCTCTTCTACGGCTTTAAAATTTTGAAATAATTATCTATCGATCGATTAGATTTTTTAAAATTAATATGCTTTTATTCATCAACCAGCCCTAAAACCTACTAAAGGTTAAACATTTTAAATTGCAAACTGTACTTAATTACGGTGATGCAAGTAAATGACAATTACACCCCTGCAAAATAGTAAAAGTTCTAAATCAAAACCATTTTGAATTTTTGTTATTCTTGTCCCTGCTATTTGTAAGTTTTTTTTTATCTAATTTTGGCATATAGTAATCCTGCACAACAATGTGATAATTTGGTTTCTATTAAAATTTAGGAAATTTTGCTTATTTGTTGACAAATTGCAGCTCAATATAGAAACATCATCATTGTTCTCTTGTTGTAATGTCAGGATTTCCAAGAGCCAGACATCGACTGGGATGTTGCAACAGAGTACAGCCCAGATGTGGACGGTGCTGTTGTGGTCCCGGAGTTCGACAGTCCCCTCACTGAAGAGCAGCATGCTGACCTGCAGTTGCTACTGGCACAAAATTGGGAGCGTTCAAACACTAAGGAACTTTATCTATTGTGCAGAGAATATGTTAAGGCTGCTTTGTCAGATTAATGTGTACTTGAAATAAAAAATCAAGAGATCAGTTCCAGTGCTTTTTTAATGTTACAAAAGAAATACATAACATGTATTTGAAATGGCAATAAGCCTAACTTTATGGATTCATGTAACAATGTCGCTTTCTAGCTCCAAAACATCACATTATTTAACAAAACCATTTGTCTTTTTGGATTCAAAGTTAAATATGAACCATTATACAGTAACCTGAACCCAGAACAGTGGCCATCTTGTTTTCACTTAATGTCTGCTAAAATCAAATCTATCACAGACTGCCTGAGTAAGCTGACTTTCAAAGTCAGTGTATGTAGTAACGTGCCATGTAGGTAAGGTGATTAAGTGTGGTCCATACCGGGTGGTACTGTCATGATCAACATTTACAGTTCTCTTGTAAAATTCTCTTTCTGTGTCTGTTAGTGGCACATGTGCCTGGCCTGAAACCCACTGAAAAAAATCCTTGCACTGACAACTGCTTTGCTCCACAGCCATCTGATGGGCTCCCATCTTGGTCATCTGTTCCTGAAGGGTGAAAAAAAAATCAGTGTGTCACTAACATGATTGAGGTAATGATTACCTCTCTGTAATTAAGGTGTAATGGCTAAATCAGTTTCAAAACAAATATATTTATAATTTATTTTAAAAAAAATTTATTTGATGGGGGATTGGGTGAAACACAATGGTCTCTCTGACACTTCAAAATTTTCTCAATCAATCAATTTTTATTTATGTAACACCTTCCACTGTCTTTACAGGAGCCCAAGGCACTGAACATAACAATTTTAAAAAGAGCTAAGCATTATGAGCAGTAAAAGTGGAATAATCCTGCATGGTTCTGTGGCTACCTCCTTCTTCCAGGTTTTGCAAGAGGTCCTGCAAAAAGTTGATAATGTCCACTTCCTTTGTGTCTTACTGATCCATTGTCACTGTACTGAGGAGCCAGTGCCTCCACAACAAAGTCTGCATCCACCTACAAAAGACGTTTTTAAAAATACTGTGAATTAAAAAGATAAAACTGTTAGGGCTGCAGCTATCAAATAGGTAATGGACTATTCTTATGATTACTTAAGAACTCAAATAAATATAGGACATTTTTCAGTTATACAAATTTTACTTCTGCTTATCCTGCAGAGCTAAATTAATATAAGAAAATGAAGATGTATAACACTAAAAAATATGTAAAACTTCATTGCCATGATATTAGAATAAAAAATACATCTGATAGCTTCCTTAAAGAAAACTTAAAATTGCTGTCTGTAAAAAAAATGATAGCTGTAAAAAATAAATTGGGGCAAACAATGTTAAACAAACAGATTCTTGTACTCGTGAATCGATTTGATTCTTAGTATTTTTATAAGAATCGATTAGAACTGTTGGAACAAAAACAGCTTCAGCTTCTCTGCATTTCCTATATGTTTTTGTAATGGACATATTTTTTTTACAGAGGCCTAAAGAATTTGTACTTACCTGTTTAAGGTTCCCAGGAAGAAAGAGGGGCTGAAGTGCCTGGTGGTGATGTGGCAACAGCTCATCCAAACCCTACATGGCCAGTCCTTCTCTAAACTGACTTAGCATCGGTATGAGTCTCATCACCGAATGCAAACTGATGGCCCTAGTTAAAAGAATAATGAACTTGTAATAACTCAATTTTCAAAAATTGCATGACTTGTTTAATGCTACATTAACATAGCCTACTCAATGATGGCCCTTTTGCAATTGCTGTTAATTGGACCAGTGTAGCCACATGCTACAATGGCATCAGAAAGGACTGTCATTGCGTCTTCTTCGGCACGTTCGACCTTCAATCAGAAACACTTGTTAGTACAATTTACAGAAAATAAATTATTCTGTTTAATTTACCTCCTGAATCAGGTTCTGGGTTTCCATATCAGTCACCTCTGGCACATCTTCATTTGTTATTTGTCCATGACGCAAGAAATGGTAAGACCAAGTAGAAAAGAAATTCGGTGCTGGTCCTGCTTGAACCAAGCTGGTGGCAATGATCTCCCCACAGATCCTGAACACAAAACAAGCCAAGTTACACTGCAGAGCAGCATCATACTGTACATACCTGTATCTGTTTTCCTGGTAGTAAGAGATATACTATATTTGGGGTTTTGCCTTTGCATGAAACTCCTTCAAATAAGTTCAACTCAAGGCCTCGCATAATTTCTATTGGGAAAAAAGATATGACAGTTTGCCATTTTCAACTATATTCAAAGTTGGTATGTTGACATTAGCAAGGAATACATACCAGTTAGGAACTCTCGGCGTAGTGCTCCTTCATCAATGCCATGTTCTCCAATAAAGGAAACACTTAGCTGGTTTTTGGGGGAAGCCTGCTTCTGTCTGGCCCGCTGTTTCAGACCTCTCTGGTAAAGGTCGTCCCTTGTCACATTAATGTTAAAGGTTTTAGTGTTATCAACACTTTCTTGTAGGAACTTCAGGATGTCTGATAAGCTATTGACAACAACATTGTGTTTATTATTATTTATTTTAAAACCTACACATTAACACAAATGTTTGTAAAAATTCTAACCAGCTTAAGTGCTTGGAAGAGTCATCCACATCCAGTATGATGCTGTTCAGATGTGGAAACAAACAAAAAAAAAGATTAAACTCTCATAACATATTGTGTACGATGTGCATGGGTAAAAACATGCACCTGTCCTCTTCCTCCTTCACCACAAAAGCTGGCATGCAATTGTATAGACTCCTGAGTAAATTCTTATCACACAATGGACAGGAAACCTATTAAAGACATTTTTTAAATCAGTGACCAACAATCATTGTTAAGTAAACAATAATGATTAACATGAAATGTAATTAAAATATTCTGTATATTGCTAACGTGCATGTTTGAAGTTTGATTTAAAGGGATATTCCACCCTAAGTGAAAATTTGTCTACTGTCTAAATTGGCTCCTGCAAATGTGTTACTTCTTACTTTTCATTTGCAGTCAACATGATTATTGAGCTCAACAGGAATAACTGGTATCATAATTTAGTAATTTGACAGTTTTGCACACAAAATGCTACTACCTCCCATTAAGTTACATGGTTTATTCTCATCTAAAGCAGACAGACTGCTGGCAGATAAGAATTACTGCGCTGGTTAAAACAATCCTTTTTCATTCACTTATCCAACTCTGGGGAATACGGCACTAGAAAACATTTTTGGATCTTTCCCTGACACATATCTAGCCCCTCATAACTCGATCCCCAGTTCCTGGATGAAACACCAGACATTTTATTCCATGTAGGACCCTAATCCACCTAGCTATGTGCCCCTGTTGCAATATTAAATGCGAGGAGTCGTAAAAAGTAGCATAACAAAACAATTTTATGGAATAAACTGCAGCTAGTAGCCTTGAAAAATAACTTACTTGAGCGTCTTCTTGGTTCTGGTCCATTTTGCTGGTGCAGGTGAAACTCTCGCTCCAGATCAGAGCGGGTATTAGCCAGGCTGTTAGTGCGCAGATGCGGCAGCCACACAGGAAAATCCACAGAGCGCAAAACGAGCGCACCCCAAAGAGGTTTGTTCCCGCCCAGCTCCACAAGTCTTTCTATTGGATGAGCGGTTGCTAGGAGATTGTACTTCTAAGTTTTGAGCGAGAGCAGACAAGATCCGTGAGAGCAGGGGACAGACTTGTGGGAGGAGTTTTGATCCGTGCAGAGAAAAAGTTGTCACATGAGAAGACAATACCAGTGTAAGAAGGTTAAATCTGAGCGCAAAAACAAAGATTTGAAGGAGAACAGAGTGAATTTGAAAGAGAGCAGACATTTTGAGCGCAAGCATTACAAGTTTTGAGAGCAACAATATAAAATCGTATTTTGAAATTAAAAAGATGGTCTCTTGATATGAAATTCTGCTCTCAAATTGAAAGTTCAACTGCTCAGTTTCTGGCACTTTAATTCTTCCACGCATCCAGAGTGCCAAAACTCCCAACAGCTGAGCGAGCAGAATCAGAAACCGAGCGCGCAGAAAGGCTGCCACACGAGCAGTGAGGCTGCCGCACCGAGTGCGCAGTGAGGCTGCTGCGCGCATGTTTTCCTCTGCTGTGAGCTCGTTGGCCAACGAGCGCACGCAGGTTTGTCACTTGTGCACATCCTTGTGCGCTCACAGACACAGTTTGCTCCCTCTCAGTGTACAAATGACCTCGCCATGTGTATTTTCACTCATGAGGTTCTAACCTCCACGCGCGAGTCCCGTTCGCACGCGCGGTGTGGACAATACGCGTGCACAGGTTTTGGCTACGCTTGCACGGGTTTTGGCGGAAACCTGACACCATATATATATATATATATATATATATATATATATATATATATATATACAATTATATACAATTGGTGTGTGTGTGCGTGCGTGCGTGTGTGTGTGTGTGTGTGTGTGTGTGTGTGTGTACGTACGTGTGTGTGTGTACGTACGTGTGTGTGTGCAACTGCTACAGCCAACAGCTAGCTATCATGCTAGAAGGTTCTGGACCTCCTATGCCCTTCCTCTCTCAGAACCAGAAGGGTTTATTGCCATGTGTGAGAAATCATAAAACTAGGAAATTGCTGCGTACAAAAAATAAGAAATAGGCACAATAAAATAATAGTATAGAGGCAATAATTAGAGAAACGGCTAACATATACAAGACCATGTGACTGGAGTGGGCAGTCCTAGGTTTTGTTATTTATGAGTCCAACTGCAGAGGGGAAGAAACCGTTCTTGTGGCGAGAGGTTCTGGTCCGCATTAATCAGAGCCTCCAGAGGGGAGCGAGTGGAAAAGTCTGTCCCCCTCATTCACACACAGTTGGTTTATTTAATAGATTGTATAAATGAGAAAGACAAACTCTTCCCGCCTTCCCCTCTAGGTTTCTGAAGAGCTGAACTGAAGCCAAACGGGAAGTTTCCACCAACACCATCTTGGCCGTGTCAGACGTCTCATCACTGGAAAAAACAAAAATGTACCCAAGAGTAGGAATATGATGCCGGGGCAGATGGTTGATACCCGTGACTCTGCTCTGCTACCCTCTGCCTTCTAAACTGGTTTTCGAGGGGAGAGTAACTTGGATTGGTGCAGCTCGGCTCCACCACCTTTTCCAAGAGCACGGTTTCGTATTTTCCTCTACTTTTTCTCAATTCTTATTCTGTGCCCCTTTGAGGTTTTTGGCAAGGCTGTGGCCACTGACTGGCTGGATGGAAGGTCCTCAGGAGGCCTGCCCTATTAAACCTAAATTATTGTTTTGTATCCAGGTTATAAATATGTATTTTTCTGCTGAGAAGTTGGCATTTTTGACATGGAAGTCAATGGGAAAGTGCTCCTTTCTGGTGTCAGCCCCTGGAGGATTGGGTTCACTTTGGGCAGGCAGAGCTTCCCCTTCGTTTTACATAAATAGAGCTGAAATCATACCTGTAGCTGCTGCAGTAAGATGTGTTTGTTCTCATTTTATGTGATCATAATGTAAAACAACGGGATATCTTATTTCCATGTCATGTAAATACCGCCTACTAGAGGAATTAAGTGTTTCCCCTTGGTAGACTCAAGACTCAAGCTGGAAAAAAAAACTTAATGAGTAAATAAAATGGGGAAAAGGCCAAAAATGGACATTATGTACTGCAGTTGCCTTTACGGTTTGGTAGAAAGGTGCACATGGTACACATTGTAGTTTCATGTATCTGTAAATTTGATATTTGACTGTGGAACTGCTCATTTGGAGAGGTGAAATAAAGTTTTTTGTGGAATTGTAGTTTTGTTTTTCTAGCCCCACCTACATTTATTTCACCAGCCCTACTGGAAGCATCAGATTTAATAGAAAAACAAAACATGTTTTATCTATCAGGTTTGTGTTAGGTTAAATTATTCAATATGATTAAGTCTACTTGAGGTAAATTAGTCATCCAGTGTTTTAACTGACAAAATTAGCATGTCACAGGATTGCGTGTGGATTATAAACACACCTTAATTCCACATATAAGGATAAACTCATATCACAACATGCCCTATAGGTTATAAGTTGTAAGTCGCTTTGGATAAAAGCGTCTGCTAAATGAATAAAAACATAAAAAACATAAACTCAGGAGCCTTGCCTACATGTGTCCCTGAGAACTGGATAAATAAATAAATAAAGCTTTTTTGTTTACCTTTTAGAAAAGTAAAACTTTTAAAGCAAACCCCTAAAGCTGCATGTTCTGACTGCTGACTCTTACTGTAGGATGCCAGGAACAAGGCTGGTGTGCTAATGCTCAGCTAGGCTACAGAGGCTCAAAAGGCCTGCATTTCATTAGCAGCATCCCTCCCAGAACGATTTATCCATGATTTAATTGTTGTGGGATTTGGTGAGGCAGGAGTTAGGTAGCAGAAAAAATAAAAACAATGTTCACAAGGTAGCACCTTTCAGACACAGGTGTGTGTGTATGTGTGTGTGTGTGTGTGTGTGTGTGTGTGGGGGGGGGGGGGGGGGGCTGCTCCGTTGCTCTGCACCAGGTCCTTTGGAGATGACTGCAGTCTGATGACTGATGGCATCTAATGGCCATAAAAGGCTCCAGCTCTACAGGCTGATTAGGAACGTTAGCAGAAGCAGCCTGCCAGCACCATGGTGACATCACTTCATTCAATCGGGCTTAATTTACTTTAATAAAGGAGACACTCCCCACATGATAACTTTATTCATGCTAAATTACTCAAGCTTAGCCCCCCAAATGGGCAGCAGCTAGGAGAGATGTGTTATCCCTGAAATAAGAAGGAGTTAGGGTTAGGCTAAATCTATAGCTGACTAATTCCTTAACAAGTTAGATCTTTCAGTTATACAGGTGCTGGCCAGTAAATTAGAATATCATCAAAAGGTTGAAAATATTTCAGTAATTCCATTCAAAACGTGAAACTTGTACATTATATTCATGCAATGCACACAGACCAATGTATTTCCAATGTTCATTACATTTAAATTTGATATTCATAAGTGACAACTAATGAAAACTCCAAATTTGGTATCTCAAAAAATTAGAATATTCTGAAAAGGCTGAATATAGAAGACACCTGCTGCCACTCTAATCAGCTGATTTACTCAAAACACCTGCAAAGGCCTTTAAAAGGTCCCTCAGTCTTGTTTTGAAGGCACCACAATCATGGGGAAGACTTCTGACTTAACAGCTGTCCAAAAGACAATCATTGACACCTTGCACAAGGAGGGCAAGACACAAAAGGTGATTGCTAAAGAAGCTGGCTGTTCGCAGAGCTCTGTGTCCAAGCACATTAACAGACAGGCGAAGGGACGGAAAAAATGTGGTAGAAAAAAGTGTACAAGCTCTAGGGATAACCGCACCCTGCAGAGAATTGTGACGACAAACCCATTCAAAAATGTGGGGGAGATCCACAAAGAGTGGACTGCAGCTGGAGTCAGCGCTTCAAGAACCACCACGAGGAGACTCATGAAAGACATGGGATTCAGGTGTCGCATTCCGTGTGTCAAGCCACTCTTGAACATGAAACAGCGCAAGAAGCGTCTCGCCTGGGCCAAGGACAAAAAGGACTGGACTGATGCTGAGTGGTCCAAAGTTATGTTTTCTGATGAAAGCAAGTTCTGCATTTCCTTTGGAAATCAAGGACCCAGAGTCTGGAGGAAGAGCGGAGAAGCACAGAATCCACGTTGCATGAGGTCCAGTGTAAAGTTTCCACCGTCAGTGATGGTGTGGGGTGCCATGTCATCTGCCGGTGTTGGCCCACTCTGTTTCCTGAGGTCCAGGGTCAATGCAGCCGTCTACCAGGAAGTTTTAGAGCACTTCATGCTTCCTGCTGCTGACCAACTTTATGGGGATGCAGACTTCACCTTTCAACAGGACTTGGCACCTGCACACAGTGCCAAAACCACCAGCACCTGGTTCAAGGACCATGGTATCCCTGTCCTTGATTGGCCAGCAAACTCGCCTGACCTTAACTCCATAGAAAATCTATGGGGTATTGTGAAGCGGAGGATGCAATACGCTAGACCCAACAATGCAGAGGAGCTGAAGACGACTATCAGAGCAACCTGGGCTCTCATAACACCTGAGCAGTGCCACAGACTGATCGAGTCCATGCCACGCCGCATTACTGCAGTTATTGAGGCAAAAGGAGCCCCGACTAAGTATTGAGTGCTATACATGCACATTCTTTTCATGTTCATTCTTTTCAGTTGGCCAACATTAGAGAAACAAACATTTTTTCATTGGCCTTTAGAATATTCTAATTTTCTGAGATACCAGATTTGATGTTTTCATTGGTTGTCACCTATAAATATCAAAATTAAACGTAATAAACATCGGAAATACATTGGTCTGTGTGCATTGCATGAATATAATGTACAAGTTTCACGTTTTGAATGGAATTACTGAAATATTTTCAACCTTTTGATGATATTCTAATTTACTGGCCAGCACCTGTACTGTGTGTAATCTTGGTGAACATGGAAAGCACCTAAGGACAATCCCACGGACGTCTGTTCAGAGGAAGGCGCCCCATGAAGACAGATCCTGAACCCTTCTTTTCATTTAAATTCAAACTCAGGTTTAAATCTAAAGTGCTGCTTCTGGGAGAATTTTCATAAACAACTGTTTCTAGTCAGTAAAGCCTTTGATCTGTATGCATTTAATGGCCACGTAAGAAAATTAGAAATATATTGTGACATTTTTTACTAAACAAAAGATACTAAAATAGGTGTAAAGAATCAAATGTTTGTTTCAAACAGCTCATGTCCTCTCAAGCCCTGCCCAATTACCCCCATCATCAACTGCCTGTCTGGTCAACCTGACGAATGACCCCAGCTAGGTTTTGGCCTCGGTAAGTGTCCTGCTGATAGTTTTGCTTGAATATTGCAATTTGTCTTACTAGTCACTGCAGGCGCTGTTGGAGGTGAAGTGCATGTAAAGAAGGCCCAAAGGAGTGCGGGTGCTTGGCAGTTGAAAGATGACAGGCTGCATGTCTTCTTCATTCAAGCGAGCAGCTCGGCTCGCCTTGCTGTGCTCAACAGCAGGCTCTGACACAGTGGCACTTCACCTAAATTAATAGCTGACCCACTCACTACATAGCAGAGTGAAGAGTTATGGCCAGATAGCCTTATTTGCTGCCTATCCTGCTGCAGCTAACAATGGGGCAGCGGGATGTTTGATGAGGGGAATCAAAGCAGAGGCTTGGAGGTTAAGATGGATGGATTCGCTTTGTTATCAGAGAGGCCACGGAGGCGCAGCACCGGCTGTCCACTAGCTTATCATTCAACTGACTAATCCAATTTCTGATCTCCTTTATCTGCCTCTTCCATATTCAGTGAAAAGTCTAAATTTGTAGAAAGTGAAAGGCCTGTCAGCTTTGAAGGTGTCAAGGGGCAACAGGAGTCTCCTTGAGACTTGGACATGTCTTTATGAACTAGTTTTCTACTGACTAGTCTTTACTAAAATAATAGCTCAAAAAATGGAAAAATATTTAGATTTTCAAAAGTTTGTGATTTTTAGTTTTGCAGACATTTCTCACATAAAGATACCCAAAAAATCAAACAGTATAAAGTAATACCTCGAGTTCCACAAGCACTGGGCTGCACGGTGGCGCAGTTGTTAGCTCTGTTGCGTCACAGCAAGAAGGTTGCTGGTTCAAAACTTGGTTGTACATCGCTTTGGATAAACATAAAATAACAATTTACACCCAATTTGAACCTTTCACCAATTTATTATAATACCCAAAATAATACTGGCTGACATAGCATAGACAATATCGCTGAAATTCTTCAAATCTTTGTTTTTCTTCTTTAATTGGACAGTTTTTTTTATCTTGTTTTGACAAATTTGCAGTTAAATAAAGTTGGAGCAAAGTACAAAACAGAAATTTAAAAACAAATTTTTTAATCTTTTATCTTTATAGCAAAACTAAGGGGGGTAATTGCAACTAAACCTAATGGATCTGACACTGTTTTTTTATCAGTTCTGTAATGCCTTGTCACAAATGTACTACTACAAATGTATTAGTCAGCAAGATGGCGGTGCGTATACATGCTGCAGCTCAGCGGAAGAGCCACGGTGGGCACAGCCTCCCTCTTCAAACGGAGACGTGCAGAATCGCGGGTAAAATGCTGGTTGCAAACTACAGCACCAGGCGGGAGCTGAATGTTTTCCAGACACCGATTGCGCGCAACCACTGGCGCCTAATTTCTAAGTCCAGCGGAAAGGAGTGCAACCCGACAGAGCTCCGCAACCATACTACACTACACCATCTCACCATGCTAACACGATATGGAGCACTAAACCCGAACTACTTTCCTAATTACACTAACAGCCAAACACTAAGTAAACTACAATATCCAACAGCCAAACTAACACTAAATAAGTATTTATAACACTAAAAGCTATGCTAAAGACTAGGATATGCTAATGCTATATGCTAATGCTGAACTACCGCTAAATGTCCGACACTCGCTTGCAAATCCAACTCCCAACCCGCCACAAGGTGTGGCCGAGACTCTCGATGCTTTATAACTTTGACACAGAGCTGCTACGTAGTACTCTACTGGTTTACGTAGTATCTTACTCTTTAGCCATTGGCTAAAATTTATTCAAAATGACTCAAATTCTATGTTTTAAGCTGAAGGTGGAGCTATACTGTGGTATTTAGGCAGAATTTTTAATTTTTAAAGAAAATGCACCAAAATGCTAAAATAATGAATACACACATTTAAAACACTATTAGACACTCATTTATACAGTTCATCAGCCAAAAAAAGTTAATTCAAATGTTACTTGCTCCTTAAAGTTACTTCTTTCGTAACGTACGTGGTGCATTTGACAAGACAGAGCTGACATGTTGTCAGTCACTACCTCCACTCCGGTCGGGTTTTTTTTTTTTTTACTCCCTCTCTCTCCCTTTCTCCCTCTGTATCTCTCTCTCTCTCTCACACACACACACACACACACACACACACACACACACACACACACACACACAGATTCAATAAGCGCACGCTGCGCAAACTCCGGCGCGCCGTCAGACTGAAGACAGAAATGAGCGCTGCCTCCTCCGTGATAAAAACTTTTGAGGTTTTATAACAACATTCTTCATTCAAGGCCAAATCCACGTGGCAGCGGATCGCAGATTCAGAAACACCATAAAACAGCAATAAGTCGGTCTGAGGCAAAAGTGAACCTCATGGCTATAGCTTTTCCATCTTTTCCCCTATAGACATTTGATTATGCACAAGTAGGTGACCAGCTCAGGTTTACGCAGAGCAGAAGGAAGGAGAAACGTTCCTACTTAAAAAAAAAAAGTTAAATTGCATTGTTTATGTGCTACCTGGGCACTCTAAATATTTATTTAAAATTAAATCAAAGGAAATTGTAATGGTATTGAATGTTTATTAATTACTATTTAAATAATGAAAGTGATGGGGAAAAAGGTCGATCATATATATATATATATATATATAGCCATGCCCTGATGTGCGGGGCTGGGGGTGCGTCTACATGGTCGGGACATAGAAGGGGGTGCGCGGCTAAATAAGTTTGGGAACCACTGGTTTAGAACGTGGTTTACAATCAGTAGGGCCACAGCTTCAAGTGGATGGATATAATGTGTGAACAATTTGAATTTTAGCAGCACTGGAGACAGAGTTGTGGTGACACACAAGTAGAGGTGGGAAAAATGATCGATTCTAAGATGCATCACGATTCGGCTGTGCATGATTCTGCATCGATGCAATGACGTGACATAATGAGATTTTCTCCGTGTCTATGTCTATGTTCCGGATGCGCGAGGACAATAAAGTTTTGAGGTTTTACAACTGCTTCCGGGGGCAGAATTGCAATGACATGCGCACTGCGTTGCCCTAGCGCCAATTTAAAACAGAAATGGCGGACAGAGATACAGAGGGAACATTGCCAGTGATCAAAGATGCACCCGTTACATTTAAATTGGATGTCTGGGCTAATTTCGGCTTTTATGAGCTAGACGGAAAGCTCGACAAGATGCACACTGTGTGTAAGGTGTGTCACACAAAATTAAAGTACTTTGGGAATACAACTAATATGTCCAAACATTTTGAACATTTCCACCCTGCGAGGACTTCTTCAGCAATAGCCACAAAAACAGCGAGCACATCCCAGCCAACTATTAAAGAAGCGCTGACAACTTTACCGTCTGCTTCGGAGAGAGGGAAGAAGATCACCCGTTCTGTTGCATGCTTTATTTCTAAAGATTTACGACCATATTCTGTGGTAGAGAATGCCGGGTTTCGCTACCTTTTGAAGACGCTCGAGCCTTGGCATAACCTACCAACAAGAAGACACTTCACAGAAACTGTTGTGCCTGCATTGTACAACGAGACCAAAGCCCAGGTAATGGAATCAATGAGTAAAGCAAGCCGCGTAGCCATTACATGTGATTCATGGATGTCAACTGCAAAGGAGTCGTACGTAACAATAACGGCACATTATATAAGCAACGATTGGCAGCTTGTATCACATGTGCTCCAGACAAGAGCTCTGTATGAGTCACACGGGTGCTAATCTGGCGGAGTTACTGTCTGAAGTTGTGGATGAATGGCATCTAGCAGACAAAGATGTCGTGCTGGTAACAGACAACGCGTCTAACATGATACGTGCAGCTGAAGTTGGGAAGTTCCCTCAAGTAAAATGCTTTACGCATACACTGAATCTCGCTGCACAGCGTGCACTTAAACTGCAGACTGTTTCCAGACTTCTGGGCAGAATCTGCCGCGTGTCAACATTCTTTCATCACAGCACTATTGCAAACCACCAGTTGCAATCCAACCAGAAACATATAGGCCTGCCAACCCATAAACTGAAAACTGATGTGGCAACAAGGTGGAATAGCGCACATGATATGATGGAGAGGTACTTGGAACAGCAACCTGCAATCCATGCTGCCCTGCTGAGTCCTCAGGTCACAAAAGATGATGCTGAACATTACACTCTCAACAAAACAGAACTGGAGAACGCAGCGCATGCAGTGAAGGCATTAAGACCAATGAAAGATGTCACTACATTGATGTCAGAGGAGAAGAATCCAACAGTATGTCTGATTTCACCTCTGTATGCGCAGCTCCTTCAGGACATGTCAGACACCACTGGTGACTCACCAGTGATCCGTGAGATTAAGAATGCCATCAAAACAGATCTCCTAAAGAGATACAACTCTGAGGAAGAGAAGAAGTTGCTTTATACAGCCTCTGCTCTGGATCCACGTTTTAAGGGACTGCCTTTCCTCACAGCAGATGAGAGATTGAAGATCTACAGAAGTGCCGTGACAGAGGCTGCAGCATTGGAGGTAATTTAATTTCATCATGGAAAAATACACTTGCCATGTAAAATCTTTTCAAGTAAAAGAAAATATTAAAATGTCTTAATTGTAATGTTATGTGAAACTTTTATAAGACAGATTTTTATTTATTTATTTATCTTTTTATTTATATTTATTTATTTATTGCTTTGTAATGATATTTTATTGTATTTGTCAATGAAAAATGCTGCATGCTATGCTACCCAGTTCCACTACTTCCGAAATAACATTATTTCCTTTCTTACTGTATAATTGGATAACTCATTAATTCAAGGAGATGATTTAAGTTCAGAAAGGAGTGGAGCTGGGCACAAGCCTAAAGTTTTAATAATTGATATGTGCTAACTGCTGTTTTTTGCTGTCTCCTTTTTGTTCACAAGGAAACTGAAGCAGATGAAATGCCTGCTGGAGCCATGAATTCAGGAATCCAGGAAGAAGCGATGCTGTGTGTGGAGGACAACATGCACAGGAAGGACAATGTTCCCTCCTGCCAGTCTGCTGCCAAAAGGAAGGCCTCATCATCACTACTCGTGACTTTGCTTGGACATACATTCACTGACAATGAGGCTGCAGTGCAAAACAAAACCAGCTATTCCAGGGCTGAGGAGGAAGTGTACAACTACTGCAGAGCTCCATCTTTGCCTCTCACAGAAGATCCCTTGAACTGGTGGCATGGCCATGAGTTCACCTTTCCTCTCCTGTCCAAGCTGTCAAAGAGATACTTGCGCATCCCAGGGACAAGTGTGTCTGCAGAGAGGGTATTCTCCACTGCAGGAGATGTTGTCACTGCAAAAAGAAGCACTCTCAAACCAGAACATGTCGATCACCTAGTGTTCTTACACAAAAACCTTGAAATACCAAAATGCTGAAAAGTAAGCAGTTATTGTACAGTCAGGTTAAAAGAGACAGTCCTCAGACTGATTATAGGTGTAGGCTAGGCCTCTGCAATTTACCGTATTTTGGGTTTACATTGTTCATTAAGATTTATGTTTAAATCTGTGTTAGAAGCGATATGATGTGATTCTAAAAAAAAATTGAATCTCAGGTTCTCAAGTTTCCTTGTCTTCAAGCTGCTAGACATGTTTTACCTAGCACGCTTTGAATGTAGATAAAGGAATTGTTTTGTTTTAAAATTTGCACTTTTTAATGGGTAAGCTTCTCACACAAAAACTGTGAAATACCAAAGTGCTGAAAAGTGAAAAGGCTCAGGTCAAAAGAGACTGATTATAGGTGTAGGCTAGGCCTATACAATTTATTTTGGGTTAACATTGTTAAGATTTATGTGTAAATCAGCACACTTTAAAAATTGTTGGTCACTATAGTTAATGGATGTATGTTCTGTTTTTCAGGGATATCGAAATAAAGAAATTGAAAACTATTCAACTGTTTTTATTAAGTAAAGAAAAATTGTGTGAAGAATGGTGATGCATTTCAGACTCAAATCGAATCTTTAGGCAGATAATCAGAATTGGATCGAATCGTGAGGCAGGTAGAGATGCACACCACTACACACAAGTGGGATGTCTGTTCACTCTTTTGACTGTAGTTTTAGTTGTGTTTGGAATATTTAAAAATAGTTTGCATGGTCTTGTAGCTGTGGTTCTGTGATTTATTTAGAGGTGCTGTTTCACAATATTTATTGAATTTTGGGGGGAGTTTTGTGGCATGAAAAACTAAGGTGAGCCACACCCACCCTCACACCTTGGCTCATGTGTTTATGTAGAAGATCATCAGGGGGTCTTTTGTTCCCTCTTCGGGGGGAAACTCCCACTGGGTTTAAATCTGGGACTCTCCACCATTTGACCTTAGAACTGAAGAAGCCTCTTGGATGAGAGGTGAAACGTCTTCAAGCAACTCAAAGAAGTCCAGACGCTTTTCTTTCAAAGCTCATTAGACCAGGTCGTATTTAGTATTCAGAAACTTTACATGCAAACTGCCAATGACCTGCCAATGACTTAAAGTATTATTCTGTTTTTTTTATAAAAGTTTTAAATGTGCTACGTCATTTAACTCATCATAGAGTTCCAATGTTCCTTGAATGCACCACAAGTGGTGCTAGAAGCCATGTGTGAGTGCGACGCTGCCTGCCAGTGCCAGCCGAGCTCAGCGGCCGAAATGCGGCAGGATGGCGGAAGGAGGGGTCACCCTTTATGTAGTTCCGGTGGCTATCTCAAATAATGGACTTGTGAAAGAAAACCCACAAAAGGTTTGATTGGCCAACGGGGGTAGCGTGATCATGCTGCAAGCACATGCACAGATCATTTTCTTTCTGATCCTCTGGAAGGAAGGACGGTCCTGTCGCTTCAGATGCCTCGCTAATCTGCAGGTAAAGTCTGCAACAAAGTTGTAGTCAAAGTAGCTGAGGGGAGTCAGAAATGTCACCAGATTTGTCGCTGGGCACTTTTTTGAAAAAATGTCGGTAAGGGGGTCTGAAAAGGCGTTAGAAATGGTGACAAATTCGCTAAGTTGGCAACACTGGTAACTTCTCATGCAGCTGTTAAACATGTACTTTACTTTAACCTTAAAGTGTGACCATATTAGCAACTTTAATAAAAATATGTCAAAGGCATTTTAATATATGTGAAGCATTATTTGCCAAATCATGGTGAGTAAATAAATGGCGGTTTCATTATTTAGCATGCAAGAATAAGCATTCTTTATTCAGTTATATAAAATAGGAGACTCGAGAATAAGTGGCCTTTAACACTTTGATTTAATGATTGAGTCACAGAGTCAATATTCTTTATTGCAATGCGTAATTACCAAATCAGCAAAACATATAAAATGTCAATAGCCATTCTATCTCCTTGTGTGATGATCTGAGCCTTAAACTGAGTGCTAGAGGGGGATATAACCTAAAAACCAGGCCCCCACAGTGTGGCTCTAAAATTGAGGCAAACCCGGAAATGAAATAAATTGCAGTTCCACCCTCATCCGCTGGGGGCTGGTATCAGAAGCAAGCAAATCCGCATTGACTCCCATGTTAAAAATACCAATTTCACAGCAGAAATAAACATGTTTACAGCCTGGTACCAAAACATGTTTTTTGTTTAAATTACCTAGTTTACACTCATGACAACTCTGAGGGTGGTGAATTTTTTTCTCACTCTTCTATTTAAGTGTATTAAAAGCCTAAAATTCTGTATAATTAATGAGCATCCGACACACGTGACCGCCGCCTCAGACCCACGTGACCACACTAGCTCTGTGGAAAGGCCTCAGTTGAGCCTTCGTCTGGCCTGGAAACTGTTTCGGGATTTTGAGTCTCTCTGTTTGTGTATTCTGTTTTGGAGATTATTTGTGCAATTGTTGGACAAAATGACTTGCTGTGGCATTAATTGCATTAATAGAGCGTCCAAGGAGTCTCCACTTCATTTTTTTCGGTAAGTTAAATTATATATATGTATTTTAGGTCACTGCCGCCTTTAAACTAGCTGAGTTTATCGAAGTAGCTAGCTAACTATCATTTTAACATGTAGCATGTACTGTTTAACCATGAAATTTAGATGTAAAACACGGTAAAATAATTAATAGGGCATATGTCGATGGGTAAAAGGGTAAAACCCAGTGTATTTAACATAAAAATGGGTTGAAATATGACGGAGCTCTTGGAGGGACACTTCTGTGTTCCATTCTTCCACCCGGTTCTCCCTGGCGGTCAGCCCGGTGCATGTCTGACCGATGTGGCAACTACTAGCTGCTGTGTGGGCTGACTGCTTGTGGAGCTCTCGGACGGGGCTGACCGCTTGTGGAGCTCTCAGACTCGTAGAGAGACCTGACCGCAGAAATACTGCAGCTCAATTCCCTACCTAAATGCAAAGTTTGAGAGACGTGGTTCACTTAGGTCTGCACTTCCTTCTAGCTAATTTGTCAAGTTCACAAAATGTGGAACGGGATGTAAGGTTAGAATCAGCGGCGAATCGGAACATATCTCAAAGCCCTGGCCGACGAAGCGGTCCACATGACTATGTTGGGGTTATTAGGAGCGAGTAATTAGTAATTAATTAATTACTTTTGGATTCTTCAATAAATTCTGTAAATATGGGAATATTTACTGATGTATTAATTAATTAAGATACTCTTACGTATCTTATGGGGCACCACCCCGTTCTACCGGGGAAAAATTGAATCCAAAACTCTTATCAGTCTTTCTTGAAGTTCGTAGAATCCTTGGAGCAGAGACTTCTCTTCGACACAACAAAGCTACTGGAGACGAAAATCTGAATTTTATAACGTTTAATTAACAATTTGTCAAATGAATAAACAGTGGCATAAATGAATAATAACCATGTGATATAAAAAAAGGATGTATATTCAAAATAATGTTCAAGGTGTTTTGTGTGTATGTATGTGTGTGTGTGTTTCTAAAATGGAGTCTGTATACAAGATGGCTAACCCCTTTGTCTGGCTAAAGTGTGGGTGGCAACTTGCACTTTAACTTCCAAGGCACTTAGAATCATAAGTAACTTAACCTTAAATTCACTCAAAACATTTCAAAGGATCATGAAACAACACAAAAGATTAATCACAAATAATATCTTTTAGTTTAACCACATGGCCAAGCAGAAAACATTTAAAGATACCAAACAATGATCAATAAGCAGTTTATTCTCTATCAAAAATGACCCGACGGACGTATTGGGAGCGAAAGAGGAAAACACGAAGCTACTTTTTAAGCAATAGCGCAGTTTTATTGCTTATTCTGGACTATAGAGGAAACGGAAGAAGGAAAGAGAGAGAAGGAGATGAGTTTCTGATCACCAGAACAGTGAAGCATCCCTCACTATTTGATTTGACGGTTCTCCGTGTTTCTCCGCAGTTTGGCGTCGTCCGTCGGCTTGATGGCTTTCTCCGCTGTTTTCGCGTTCTCCGTGAGTTTGACGGAGTTGCTGATTTTTCCAGCCCGGTTCTGTGTTCTTCCCTTCAGCAGCTAGAGCAGCGAGCGGTTGAACAGACCTGATGGCTTGTAGTTTAGTTTTCCAGCGGTTGCGTGGCTCAACTTGGGCACTTAAGAGCTTCCGCGTGCTCAAGGGAGTCGGAGCGTTCGACAAGCGTGTCCTTACCGCCAGGTATCCTGGGCAAAAGAACGAGGTTCCTTTGTCTTTCCTGATGATTTATAGTCTTGAGTTCGCGGGAAAGCTCCGTGACTCCCGCACATGCACAGAATGTGTTTCTGGTATTAGGCGGTGACGTCATCACAATGCTTCCGTGTGCAAAGCATCATGGGAAATGAAGTTTCTTGGCGCTGATGTGATTATTTGCTTTTCAGAGCAATTTAAGCACAGTCATTTTGGAGAAAATCACTGCATAGTAATTTCCTCATGAGGTCAGACCCTCAACAACTATTACTGTCAGGCTCGGAGAAAATTCGGGTTGCTTTTGTGTCAGTTGGTAATTCTGCTAACAGTGACTCTAATGCAGCACTCGTTGACAGACAGTATTACAGCGTGAAATCCAGCTTTACACCAAAGCGTGACCCGGTTCTGTAAGGAATTCTGTTCAGGAGGTCGCATTTCAGGCTCTCTTCACATCATATGTGACTGACTTTTACGTTATAATAACGATCACACACTAGGAATGTTATAAAGCGCCTATATCTGACAGTTTCTTTTGTATATTATCTCACTTTATAAACTCCAACAACAACGTGCTTCTATTTTATTCAGGCTAAATCTACCCAAGACAATGGCTGTCAGACTGATTTAGTAGTCTTCAAGAATGCACTTGTCCAGGCTGAGTGATGTTTAGGTTAGTTTTGATAAGGTCTGTGCATCCCTCATTTCATGATGTAACTTTTCATATTTTAGTTCCTGGGTGCCTTCAATGTGCAGGGACTGTCCAAGCAGACATTCTATCGACATCAGGCAAAGCTGTTAATTCCAACAGTGAGCTGGCAGTGGGAGAGCACGCTGATATCATCCAGGAGGCTACTGAATCTGGACCTGTGACTCTTGGTGGTGACATGCGAGCTGATTCACCTGGTGAATATGTTTGAATTTATTTATTTTATTCCTTTGCTATCAAATGTAAATTAAGTAATAACTTGCATTTCCGAAGGACACAGCCAAACATGGCAGCTACACCATGATGGATCTCAAAAGAAACAAAGTTATTGATGTCCAACTCGTACAGGTACAACATTACCTGATAATTCCAATACATTTCATGGTTAATTATTCACAGATCAATGGAGAATTATGTTTATTTTCAGAGCAATGAAGTTGGAAATAGTGTGCAAATGGATAAGGAGGGATTTGTGCGAAGTCTGAGCACACTTTTGGAGAGGGGGGTCGATGTGCAGCAAGTTGTGACAGACCGCCACACATGGGTGCAGAAGTATTTGCGTGAGGAAAAAAAGGAAATCAGTCACCACTTTGACCCCTGGCACATGGGAAAAGGTAGGGCAGGGGCCAGACTGGACCGCCTTGTCCCTTGGGGCCCTGCGCACACTCGATTGAATGCTTTTTTTCCCTTGGCGTCATCATCAGGGTTTTGTAATAAATGTCCCTTTTTAATTTGCTTTGGCTGTCACACTGCTTGCTTTGTTTTTTTAGAACATATTTTAATCCTTTTAATATTAGTGGCACCTTCCATTCCACCTGGATTGTGTCACAGATACATAACCCAAACCAATATTACAATAACATAAACTCTTACACAAAACGCTCCTCTTGATAGAGCAAATCTGTTCAGCACATTCTGACAGACAGACCACCTTTCTTCTGTCATGTTGCTGTACAGGACATTTTTAGAGTTTTTCTTTTTAAAGATAAATAGTATTACGTTTAAAGAGCAATACTTTCACATTATCATTTTCCCACACTTTCTGTATACCTGTATTTTGTTGTTTTTTAATAAAGAATGACACATTATTTAAAATTATGGTTTTTTTAGCACACAAATATCTATCTGTAAGAAATATCTACAAAGCTAATATTTACATAACAAGTATGATTGGGTTGTGCAATACAGCACTCTGTTTATTTTTGTAAGATTTTTAAACCAAGTAAAGTTAGTAAAGAACACATTTCTATTGGCTGCTAAGAAGCTGTTGGACTTAAAACAGGCCTGTTGTAGAAACAACTTGGCATAAATGATTCTTCTTTCCGTTTTGTCTTAACCAAAGAAATTCCAGTAGAGAGACATAATAAGATACCTTTCGTCAAACATTTTGACAGGTCTATTGTTCTTTGACCTTTTTGACCTTTCAGTCCTATTGTTCATTTTGACCCTTGACCTTGCCCCCCTTCCCTATCATTAATCAAATGGACAGGTGTATTGTTCAATGACCCCCAGACCTTGCCCCCCCTTCCCTATCATTAATCAAATGGACATGTGTATTGTTGATCGTCCAGATGGCTTAGACCCCCCACGCCGCATCATCAATGGCGTATTGTTGAACGTCCAGATGTCCATGATCCCCTACGTCATAGGCTAATGTGTGTAATGGTGTGTGAAGTTTCTTATTGTGTTAGCCCATCGGTTCACACAACCCCTCCCTTCTGAGTGTATTCCTATAGTGTTACCCCTTTGCATAACTCTTTAAAAGCTCAGATCATGTCCGAATGCTGAAAAGCCGATCTCTAAGAAAAAATGATGAACCACGAGGAGCTGAATGAAGCACCAAGCCACGAGGAAGAGGTATCTACTACATCCGACGCTTCAACCTCAACTCAAAAAGTGAAAGAAGAGAGCGTGGATGCGCCGCTGTCAAAAACCATGCTTTGTGAAAAATCCATCGCTATCCATCAGATGCCTGCAGGGATTGGTGCTCCCCGCAAATCTACATTCTACATCTGCAGAGTGCAGGTTCCTCCTTTCGGCGGTAAAGAGATCTTGGAGCAAATATGGCAGTTGGAACCTTACGGCTATACCGGTAGTTTTGGGTACCGGTTCAGCTATGACACCAAGGAACTGTGTCTAATCCAAGATGTGGCTGAGGGGGAACCTCTTAAATCGTATTTATCAAACTCACCAGCGGTTCTCTCCTACAACGACTGGGCTGTGCTCAGGCTGGCTGTTCCACGCAAGGTGTACAGAGATGATGGTGAGAGACCTCGTCCGCCTGTCAATCGCAGCGGGCCGCAAGCTCTTCCAACGTTGGATGAAATCCAGAACGCTGTGACAGCATTCAGCGCTTCATGGGAAGGGGAAGAGGATGCAGATGGAGAGTGGATGTTCAAGGCCTCGGTCCGTGTGAGAGGATTTGAGCTCTTTTTTGTGCTGGAAAATGTGCATTCTGTATGCGGAATTTACCGCCTTCTACAGGTTGTACCTTTCGAAGCCTGGTGTGAAAAAATAAATTAAGTGGAGGATCGTATTACTTCACTTTTTCGTACCAGCCGCTGTTGGAACGACATTCTGACAGTGCGAAAAAAGCTGGAGTTCTAAGACCTGCCTTAGGAGGAGGAGGAGGTCGCATCATACCACGCCCCCCACCCAGCACTAGTTATAAAGAGCTTACAGTTAGAAACCATTTCATCCAGACGATCTAAGGCATCAGCATGACGGGGTTCTACAATCAGACGACCCTTGAAGACCTATGGAGCCCACCACCGAGCTGGGTACTAACGGATTCATCACCACCGAGATACAACACCAGTCCGAGGTCCAGATCGCTACCATCACCACCACCGCCGAGATACAACGGCAGTCCGAGGCCCGCATCGGCGCCACCGTGTTTTCCAGAGGATAACCTACCACGACTCCCCACCATCATGGAGGTTCCGGAGAACGTACCATTCAGGCCCTGGGTCGACGGGGCTGATCCACCTTTGGTGACATCAAACCCTGAGCCGCCGCCAGGTCATGAGGAGGAGGATGTGCAACCCCTCGACATCCAGAGCACCGATGAGGAGCCTCACCGTCTGCCTGACTGGGTGTTTTCAGAAGACAAAGTAGACCGTGTGAAAATGGGTCTTCTTCACTTGGTCAACATGGCGATCAAAGCTCACTTACCAACCATCAGCCACGGATGCAAGATCGATCACCCCAGTCAACGGCAACACGAATGTCTTTACGTAGCTGAAAATGAATTATTTTACGATTTTCACTTTACGGACATTATTCGCAGGGTTTTAACACCTAAACTGATTCCTGCTCTTCAAAGTTTTCTCAGTCTGCACGGCTTCCAGCCTCTGGACACTGAGATTCTGTTCACCATGGCTGTGACGCAGCTGCACGGATTCAGGGCTGTGATGCCCATTCACAAAGACATTTTTCCGGTGTACGATCGCCTGTCCAAAGCTGACCTGGACGCGCTGTCCGGGGTGGTGATGGAGTGAGCGAGCTGCGGAGGGTCTCTTCTACAACTTTATTATTATATTTGACGACAGTATGATTAGACTGTGATTTTATTCATTATATTTGACGACTGTTTTTAGTTCTGACTAGTGTTTAGATTATATTTGACGGTTGTTTTTTACAGTATGATTAGTGTTTAGATTATATTTGACGACAGTATGATTAGACTGTGTGATTTTATTCATTATATTTGATGACTGCTGTTTTTTACAGTATGATTAGACTGTGTGATTATATTCATTATATTTGATGACTGCTGTTTTTTACAGTATGATTAGATTTTATTTCTGACGGTAGCGTCATTAGATTGTGTGATTTTATTCAGATGTGTGTACAATTTATGAAATAAAAAGAACTAATGAAAACAAATATGCATCATTTTTGCCAACCATTCATCAGAGATGGAGGAGGTAATGAAAAAGGTTTATTTTACACCAGAACATCAGGGTAGTTACGGTGGTGTGGAAAGGTTTAGAACCGGTTTACAACAAGATATTGGGGAGAAAGTTTCATCGGATAAGGCTCGCGATTTTCTCTCAGAACAAGACGCCTATACACTTCACAAACCTGCAAGAGTTCATTTTCCGAGAAATAAGGTTTTTGTCTCAGGGCCGCTAAAACAGTTTCAAGCTGACTTATGCGACATGCAGGCCTTGTCAAAATCAAACGACGGCTTTAATTACCTATTAACCGTCATAGATGTATTTTCAAAGAAAGCCTATGTACGAGCCCTGAAAAACAAATCGGGGAAAGATGTTACAGAAGCTTTTGCTTCAGTTTTGAAAGACAGCGGTGTCCCTAAAAAATTGCAAACGGATTCTGGTAAAGAATTTTTTAATAAGAAATTTGAAGCCCTCATGAAGAAACACGAAATTGTGCATTTTGCCACAGCCAGCAGCGTAAAGGCCAGCGTTGTGGAGAGATTTAACAGGACTCTAAAAGGTAGAATGTGGAGATATTTCACAGCCAAAAACACCCATCGCTACATAGATGTGATTCAAGATTTGGTGAAAGGTTATAATCATAGCTACCACACTTCTATCAAAATGGCCCCCTTTGAAGTTAACACGGAAAATCAATGGCAAGTGTTTCGCAGCCTTTACGGGACCAACGCACCGAAGCCTGCAAAGAAAATGAAGTTTAACAGGGGTGACGTTGTGAGAATTTCCAAACTCAGAGGTGTTTTTGATAAAAAATATGAGCAGAGTTTCACGCACGAGCTGTTCACCGTGGACGAGTGTCTTCATCGAGCGCCGCCGGTTTATAAACTCAAAGATTTTGATGGGGAAAAAATTGAAGGGTCATTTTATGAACCCGAATTGCAGAAAGTAAACTTATCGACCGAACGATCCTTCCACGTTGAAAAAATTTTAAAGCGCAGAACTTACAGAGGCCAGAAGCAAGTTGTTGTTAAATGGCTTGGCTGGCCTCAAAAATTTTCCAGTTGGATTAAAGCCTCAGACCTGTACGACGTTTAAAAACAGATACAATTAAAAAAAATGGATCTGAGACAAGAGGAGGGTTTTTATATCACATTACCCTCTAACGCCAGTAACGAAGTGTTTAAAAATAACACAATTGCCAGTTACAGAACCGATCTAGCCCGTCACATCAATCTCAATGGCAGGTGGCAAGTGGGACTGTCTGAAATCACTTACGTGCACTCGTGGTTTAATTTACCGAACGATCGTGCGTTTGTTGAATAGCGACGAGTGAAAGAACCTAAGAAAATCAACAGAGCTCCGATTACTCCCGGAAATTATAAAGCTATCCAAACACTTAGAATGGAGTGTGAGACTGCTATGAGAAAGATTGATCCTGATTTCTATCTCATTCACAGATTTCCCGACCCCATTCTCAAATATCAGATCGGCGATGAAATAGAATTTAGATTTTTAGCGCCTCTGGCCTATCTGTTAGGTTTCAACGCGGGTGAGTGGTTGACACCTGAAGGTACTTCCGGCTTCGATGAACCGATCAAATCGGCGCCTCACCCCCCCCCGATTTAACAGGCGGTCTATATCAATTTTACTGCTACACGGATGTCGTGACCGAGCAGTTGGTCGGCGACGACTTTGCACCTTTAATACGTACGGTGAAAGTTGAAGGGACCTTCGGTCACACGGTCACTCATGTGTTTAACCCTGTGGATTACATCAGCGTTTCTACGAATCATATAGAAAGCATTCATATCGAAATAAAATCTGATCAGAATAAGCCGATTCACTTCTTATATGGAAAAACAACGGTGAGGCTTCATTTCAGGCCCGCACATCAGAGAAATACAATAATATAACGCTCGTGAAACAGGGTGAGAGAGTCAGTTACGCTCGTACGTCTTGCAAACATGATTTCACCTGCAGAGAAATGATCCCAACCGTTTTATCAATTATTACGTCACTCAGGCCGGTCATGGTTTACCAGGTTTTAGCGGTGTTCCTTATATGTACGGACGTGGCTTTGGATCGATATTTTCAAGACTGTTTCGATTCATATCACCTTTTGTTAAAAAAGGATTTGCTCTGGCTAAACCGCATCTCAAAAAGGCCGCTACAGGAATCGTGTCAGATGTGTTGACGAGAGCCGTCGGTAAAATCAATGACCCTAATGCCCAAGAGGGGTCAGGCCTCATGGTTCTGTCGAGGCGTGTTCGCAAAAGACCCCCCGGCAGGCGTTTAAAGACATCTACATCACGAAGCGACCGGCGCATCAAAGCTCCAGTTACAAAACGCAAGCAAAAGAGGAAGAAGTCTCGTCAGACGGGCTCTGATATTTTTTAATCATGTCACTGCTCCACAAAAAATCGTCAGAATGTACGCTGAGTGAACTGGATCTCTTCACCGTCCCCATGATGCAGTTGTCTATCGAAGATAAGATCTACAGTGAAATTTTACCCATAACGGCCCTGACGGACGGCGGGCCTGTAGAATTTTTTGTCCCCGGAGATGGAGAAAAATATTTGGATTTAAACGACACTCTTCTATTTTTGCGGGTGAAAATTACAAACGATGACGGCAGCCCGCTAGATGATGGTGCTGCCACCGGTCTGATTAATTACCCGATAAACACGATTTTCTCACAATGTGACGTGGTTCTCGGCGACCGTCTGATTTCACAGTCCAGCGCCACGCACCCGTACAGGGCAATCATCGAAACCCTGCTGAACTTTTCTGAAGCGAGTTTGAATTCTCAATTCAGCGCGGGGTTGTTCTTCAAAGACACCGCAGGTGCGCACGATTCCACCGTTGTAATTAACGGACGCAATTTAGGCCTTAATCAACGAGCGACTTTTACAGAAAACTCCAGAGAAGTGGATCTGATAGGACCCCTGCATTCTGATATATTTTTCTATGTCGATCTCAGAATTAAACTGACACGAGCGTGCAATGCTTTTTGCCTGATGGGGGCGCGTGATTCCACCTACAAGCTGAAACTGCTGGGTGCATCGCTTTTTGTGAAGAAAGTTAATATTTCACCCGCCGTACGTTTGGGTCACGAGTCTGCTTTACTAAAAGCAAACGCCATGTATCCGCTCTCACGCGTGACCGTCAAAACTTATTCCATTCCACAAAATTCGAGGATATGTAATCTGGAGAACCTCTTTCTCGGTGCCATTCCTAAATATATCGTCTTGGGATTGGTTGACCACGAGGCTTACACAGGACGTAGAGACCTTTCTCCATTTAATTTTCGCCACATGAATGTGGAATATCTGGCGTTGTCCAGAGACGGAAAACAGATTCCTTCGAAAGCCTTTCAACCTACTTTTTACCAGGGAACATCGGTCAGAGAATTTTATAATCTGTTTACAGCCACTTCAAGACAATTGAAAGATTTGCCTCTATCGATTAATAGGTTGGAATATCAACAGGGGTATACACTCTTTGCCTTTAATCTGAACAAAGCGGATGACTCGGAGGCGCTTTAAACCGTTTCCACCGGCAACCTGAGGATGGAGATGCACTTTGGAGAACCTCTGAGAGCCACTTCTACACTCATTGTGTATGCGTGTTACGACTCCATTCTGGAGATAAACTCAAAGAGAGAGGTATTGGTGGATTATTATTAATGGATAATCACGAATTGGACGGCATATTATCGAACCTGCTGGGAGAATATTTTGGTGGCATGTACGCATCTGATCAGCTGTCTACCGTCCCAAAAAACATTCAACTACTGGCCTACTTTGTGGTAAACACTCATCCTGTCCATTTACCCGGTGAACACTGGTTGGCGCTAGCTGTGGAACAAAATGGCCTCGGGACATTTTTTGACTCTTACGGTCTATCGCCTGAATTTAAATATTACCCTGAAAACATCCTGACTTTTCTAACAGAACGTTGTTCACGAATACAATATCAAGATCATCAGCTACAGAGTTTTGCATCCGACCGTTGTGGCCAGCATTGTGTTTTTTTCCTGTGTCATAAGGCTTGTGGACTTTCTCTGAAACAAATTCTGTCTAAATATCATAAAAATGTAGATAAGAATGATGCTATGGTTTATCATTTTGTTAAAAAAATTTTCAAATTGTATCAAACGTCATGATGTATACTTCACACAGGTGAATTGTACTTTTGAAATGTTTAAAGAATGTCACGGACTGTGAAATTTGTTTTGAATAAAGTTTTATTGAACAAACAAGAGAGTTAAGGTGAAAAGCTGATCCATTTCTTCAAAGTGGGGGGGTCGGCCCATCTTGGTGATAAAATGATATCTCTCCTCGGTTTTTTCTTTTTCTTCTTCAAAACACCGTCTTCAGAATCCGGAAGCACAACCCCTTCGTTCCTGAGTTGCGTAATCTGACGTTTCGCTAGCGGATTGGACACGATAGATAAGGGTACATTTTTGTCTACCAGTTTTTAGGAAATGAGTCCAACCCGTCGGTTCTGATTGTGGATGTTTTTTTAACGGGTTGCTGATGCTTTTAATCAAGTCAAGGATGTGTGATCCTTTCTGCACATCACCTTTATATTTAAATTCCCCCGTCGGAGTCCAGTTTAATCGTGTCATTTTCAGCAAGTACTCGGCGTTTTTTCTTCCGCATACAGGAAGATTCTGTAGCGTTTCATTAATGAGTGTGTCAGCGGCTGTTTCTAAAGCTGACGTAGGTTCAGCCGTCACAGTGGGTGGTTCAGTAGGAGGTGCACTTTCGTGTAAACCGCTTCTCAACAGCTTTAAATAACGCTGTAGCAGCGCATTGTATTTTTTAATTTTCTCATACTGCGTTAATCCCGTCTCCTGCATAATTAATTTCATTTCAGAGTCAAGATTCTCTTCAGCCACGTCCCGTATCGTAGGTTTAACAAGCTGACGTAATTGTTGGGGGGTCACCATAAACATTTTTTGAGAAGCCATCGTTTATTTCCTTATTAACCCACCTATCAGTTCCCCTATCAGAGGCGCTGCGGCAGCTAGTAGTATGGGTAGAAATCCGCCTTTCTGGCCGACTAAAAGCTTCTTTTTTTAAAAAAGGCTAGTTTTGTTATGAGTCAACTGCCTGAGCGCCGCTCTGCTTTTAGACAACTTTTGAAATTGACGCGGTGACAGACGAATATTTCCTTTGATCACGTTTAAAGCTATCTCGCACAAAGCCTTGAGAACCTCCTCGGAGCACCCTTTTAAAAACTCCTGACGTTGGCGAGGCTTCATACGTGACAAAGCACGTAGAATCTTGGCGTTGCGTTTTATCCGGGCTGACATGGCTCTGTTTTAGGTAAATACACCGCAGTGAGCTGATCCGGAAGTAAACCCGTACGAAGACGAAAAGATTCTGGCGTTTCCGCTTTTAAATCCACTATTAAATATCCGTACGGTTCCGACGTAGCATCTTGAAAACTCTCCATGAAATATCTTTTTTGGGTAGGATATATTTGATTTGCTAAAACATTGATTTGCAATTTATCTCGAGGGTTTTTAAACAAAATCAAATAATTAGTGTTTAAGCTGATGGAACGACTATGTTTTCCTTGATGAAAAACATTTTGAGTGATTAAAATGACGCTCATATTTCTGTGATGTCTCAGCTGCGTAAATAATTTTAACACTCCAGTATGGCTGGACGTTTGAGACATCATGTCATCCAAGATCACCAAGTGGTTTTGACCCGATGGAAATAAATCATCATCGTCGAATGAAAGCGGGAGACCTTGAATGAATCTAATACTTTTATTACAAAGATCATCATACATAGGTTGATAAGATGTAAAACACCACACGATGTTTTTTGGCATTTCAGTTAAACATTGCATACAATTTTCCAAAATACTTTTTACAAAAAAGGTTTTTCCACAGCCTGACGGACCAGCAATTTGTACACTGAATGAAGATTTCAGTCTAGCGTCAAAATCAGTTTCCATTTTTAATACCTGAATGGTTCTGTACTGCCGTCAGCAAATAACCTCCGTTTATCAAAAATCACACGAAACCTTTTCACAAATGAAACATTCGAGAGAATGAGGCCTTTTTTATCCCTCTTGACGATCTCCTGCCGAGTTTGCAAAAACCTCCCCCTTTCTCCAGCGATGTACCCCTCCACCAGCTGCGCCAAACTGTCAAAATTGATGTGATCAGATGAAATGAATGACTGTGTGATACCCTTCGCCTTTATCACCACCTGCTGGCGGTCCCGGGTTTTGTAAGCATACGTTTTAGGACCAGCTGATACAAAATCCACGATGGTGTCACCATGCAGTTCATCGGTTAAATCCCCCAGCAGCGGTCCTGTTGGTAAAACACACTCATTCTCTTTGACAGAATAAATTATAGAATCTGTATCGTAATAAATGACGCGATTTCCCAGTTTGTTCAATGCATTTAATAATTTCAATCTGGCATAAGTTGTGGTGAAAGCGGCGATAAATATGTTGTTGCTTCTGCCAGGAGACGTTAGGCATTTATCTGTCAAACTGTGCTGAACCAGAACGGCTCCTGAAGTGACAAAGCTGAAGAATTTAACTTCGTATTTTCCTGAAAACAGAATGTCAAAAAATTCATCAGGTTTTTGAACAAATGTGGTTTGCACAAGATCATCTCTTTGGCCAAACTTTCCCCAGAGTGAATTGAGACATAATTTTGAAATGGCACGCTTAGCAGGATTGTGTTGAATCTTAGACTCATCTAATTGTATCCCCTGATGAAGCTCGTAGTCCTGAATGTATTTTCTTTTAGACTCATCGTCAATCAATCCTTCAGGAAAACCTGAGGCTTGTTGTTTTAGTTTTAGAAACGTATTAATGTAACCTGCAAACACGTCTTTGCTGCTTTTCTCAAAATCCCAGACTTCAATCATTTTCACCAGACGGTAACCTGAATCCAACGCATAATTGAACTCTACACTCACCGAAACGCCCGTCAAAGCACGTTGAGACGCGCTGTGTGAACAAGAATCAGATTGATTATTCATTTCAGCACATGTACGACATAGTGTAAAAACTAGTTTACCTTTGGATGTTTTAAAAGGCAGAACAGGAAAAAACAGTTTTCTGGGTGGCAAAACAACCGCTTTAATCAAACCAAAATAGTGACTTGGATCTCTGAAATTTTTAACATGAATTTCGGGATGCCCAATGGGATAATTTTGTGTGGCGTTTACATAAGGGTACAGACTCGTAAAATCCACATAGTGGATTTTTTCACCGCTCTGAGCCGAATGCCTCAGCCGAACCGGACAAGTTCTGCCTCCGTACAGGGCTTCACGAGGTAAAAGAGGAGCTGGCGGGGGGTCAAATCTTGAGACAAACTGTTTCACGTCCGGATCAGTTTTTACCATCTCCTGCCAATCATGTTCCCAAATGACATTCATTTTTAATCGACGCACAGTTTCCAACGACTGAAGCTTTTCGACGGTTTTGTCATAAATTTCACCAAAAGTGATTTTTCTCAGAGGACGGCAGGAAACATTTTGGACAGCCGTGGAAATAACAACCCATAAACTCAAAGCCGTTGTCAACGCCTGAAATCACAGCATATCCGTCGAGATAAAAATCTCCCACTTTATACTCCCCCAAAGGCGTTAAAGCATGTTGAATGTCTACATTTTGACTGCGTGAAACCCATTCCAGCCACACGATGCTTGAACTTGAAAATGGTTTTTGTTGCGGTCGATAGCCGAGCGGACAAGGGATGGCCAATGTGTCTGGTTTTAGGAATTTTTATCTAAACACGCGCATGCAAGCTGAAGCGATCGTGACAGATTTCAGCGGGTCGATCCCTGTTTCATTAAAAAACTCCTCTCTGAAAATACCGCATGCTTTACGCAGAATTTCCACATCGTTCTGTTGAGGGTCTGACCTCATGAGGAAATTACTATGCAGTGATTTTCTCCAAAATGACTGTGCTTAAATTGCTCTGAAAAGCAAATAATCACATCAGCGCCAAGAAACTTCATTTCCCATGATGCTTTGCACACGGAAGCATTGTGATGACGTCACCGCCTAATACCAGAAACACGATCTGCGGGAGGCGGGAGCTTGGAGCTTTCCCGCGACTTCAAAGACTATAAATCATGAATGAGACAAAGAAACCTCGTTCTTTTGCCCAGGATACCTGGCGGTAAGGACACGCTTGTCGAACGCTCCGACAACTTGAGCACGCGGAAGCTCTAAGTGCCCAAGTTGAGCCACGAAACCGCTACAAAGCCACTCGAACTCCATCAGGACCTGACTGGGAACGAGCGAGCTCCATCCAGCTCTCAGAGACGCTGTAAGTTGTCAAACTCTGCACAAAAGAAACTTCGTTCTCTTTGTGTCCAGCCCGTGGAGAAACACTCGTGGAGGTAAACAACGGAGAAAGCATCAAACCGACGGATGACACCAAACTGCGGAGAAACACGGAGAACCGTCAAATCAAAACAGTGAGGGACGCTTCACTGTTCTGGTGATCAGAAAACTAATTTCTCTCTCTCCTTTTCTTCTCCCATTTCCTCTATAGTCCAGAATAGGCAATAAAACCGCGCTATTGCTTAAAAAGTAGCTTCGTGTCTTCCTCTTTCGCTCCCAAAACACGTCCGCCGGGTCATTTTGAATAAATAAACTGCTTATTGATCATTGTTTGGTATCTTTAAATGTTTTCGGCCATGGCCAGGCTGATAAACTAAAAGATATTAACTTGTGATTAATCTTTTGTGTTGTTTCATGATCCTTTGAAATGTTTTGAGTGATTTAAGGTTAAGTTACTACTGATTCTAAGTGCTTTGGAAGTTAAAGTGCATGTTGCCACCCACACTTTAGCCAGACAAAGGGGTCAGCCATCTTGCATACAGACTCCATTTTAGAAACACACACACATACATACACACAAAACACCTTGAACATTATTTTGAATATACATCATTTTATTATATCACATGGTTATTATTCATTTATGCCACTGTTTATTCATTTGACAAATTGTTAATTAAACGTTATAAAATTCAGATTTTCGTCTCCAGTAGCTTTGTTGTGTCGAAGAGAAGTCTCTGCTCCAAGGATTCTACGAACTTCAAGAAAGACTGATAAGAGTTTTGGATTCAATTTTTCCCCGGTTAAAGGGGAATGGTGCCCCGTATATCTAAGAATATCTTTATTAATTAATAAATCAGTAAATATTCCCATATTTACAGAATTTATTGAAGAATCCAAAAGTAAGTTAAAGCTTACAAATTGTTCGCTCCTAATAACCCCAACAGTTCCTACAATAAAACATGGCCTCCTTCCTGAAATCAAACAGCTGATGTTTAGTCACATCGCTGTACCATTCTAAAAATATTTTTTTATGCTCTGGAGACATTTGTTCAAACCCATAATGGCTGACATCTGGATAAGGCCCTTTATAATTCAGATGTTCAAGCGATGAAAATCTGTGAGGAAAATAACCTTTAGTTTTATCTGTAAAGCCCAAAGCAGCTGGAAGGTTGGCTAATTTCATCATGAGAAAACTTAAGGAATCTATGAATCTCAGCCCGAAATCTGGATCGTGAAAACTCAAGATTTTACAGCCTTGCATGAGTATATTTTTGGGAACAATTTTTAATTTACACATAGCTCTCAAAATTATATAAGCATCAAATCCGCGCGCGTTGTGTGCAACAAATGTATAATTGCTGAATTTAGGATGACGCATCTGCATAATAAAATCTTTAATGCAATCTAAACCAAATTTCTCCCAAACATCGCCTGAATCGGATTTTGCACAGATTAAAAAAGGTGTATGCACACCGTTCTGATCCGTAAACGTTTCAGTGTCGTAATAAATAACCTTTTCCGTTAAACCGTCATCTTTTTTTTCAAGCTGAATAAAACAGCGATGATCATCCGTGACCACCGACTGTTTGCAAACGATGCATTTGATCGCTGAGCAAACGTGCTGTGAGCCATTTCCACCCATAGCGATGTAATAAGTTTGTTTACAAATGGTGCATTTTTTAAACATTTCGCAAGGAGAAACTGCCCTGTCTGCTTGAGGCCTGAAAACAGGTGTTTTGTGAGTTTGAAAACATATTACATTTTGGCATATTCCATTACAATCAGAACATGTGATGAGAGACGTTTCTGTTCGTTTGCATAAATCGGTATTACACACGTGATAGAACCATTTACAATGATGTCCGTTCATGTTATTATAAGGGGTAAAGCACCATGAACAAAAATATTTGGCTCCTAAGAAACCTTTAATATTTTTTATGCCGTAATAATGTTGATTCAATAGCAAAATGAACAACGGATTTGACCGATCGTTAAAATCTGTTTCAAATTTAGAAATGATTCTGTCGGATCTGTAAAAAATTATTATTTTTCTTTGAACAATATTTTCATATCGAATCACGTCGCTAAATGAAACGGTTGATTGCTCCTGAAGCCCTGACTGTTGATGAATATTTTTAGCCACATTCAATAATTCTGTATCTCTCGCTGAGGGATTTAACAGTCCGGCTATGCTTAGCGCAAAACACAACGGCTGATTGGCCTCTGGAGGGCAAATGAGATGGTTTCGTTTTTTATTGACTAATTCGTGATCCAGAATGGTTTCGATTTTTCGTTTCCCGCCGCCAGAAGGGTTATTTATCACCTGCAGTCTGAAATTAAATTCGTTGTCGGCCTCTAATGCTTCATTAGATTGGACTAATAGATCCAGTAAATACTGAAGCTGATTTAACATATTTGATCCGTCATAATTAAAATTAACGTGGTGCGTCGTGTGCAAAGTATTAATTTCAAACTGTACCCTATCATTGGGACGTGCGATCTGGCTTCCTCTTTCAGCAAACCTGCTTAATATTTCAATCAGATTAATATAAAACTCGGCTGGGTTGTTGATTGCTTGAAAAGACACTCTCTCTCTAATTTCACGCTGGTTAAAAGCTGCGTTTACGCTCCCTCTGATCTGCTGGTGTTGTATTTGTCTCAAAATTTTGTCTACAGCTTGTGGAGATGGTTGATCTGAATTTGATAGAATTTGATCGATCTCGTTTATGATCCCTCCACACTGCTGGTGTTCTATTTGTCTCAAAATTTCATCTACAGCTTGTGGAGATGGTTGATCTGAATTTGATAGAATTTGATTGACCTCATTTGAAACGGCTTGGGATGCTAAAATATCGTCTAAAATCTCACTATCTGAAGCTAATTCATCTACTTCACTCAGTCCGCTTAAATCAAACCAGTCAGTTAACACCAAATTATCGGCCTCCTCCTCTGAAGGATTTTGGCTGGCTAGAATTATATCTAACAATTCATCATCTACTTCAAACAAATCTGAAAGTTCATCAAACCAATTTTCACCCATGATACAAAAGACATTAAAAACCTACTAAAAATGAAGAAAAAAAATCTGCGTCGTCCTCCTCCTTTTACAAAGCCAAAACTTGCTGCACAACATCGACCAGGCCGGAGTTGACTTGCAGTAATAAGTACGTCAACTTCATACGATTCATCCGTTGAAGGGGTGTAAATTTGCTCCGCTTCTTCTTTTTCTTTATACGATTTTCTGATGAAAAAATAAATAAAAATAAATAAAATGAACGAGCTTTTAATAAATTATATATATAAATATATAACTTACTCTGTACGGGTGCAGGAGGTGGGGCGTTCTCTTCCTCTTCATCTGAAAGGATAAAAAAAAACATTATCTTTTTACTTCAAAATTTAATATACGCTGCGGAGCAGTTTTGTGAAACAGCTTACCGGCTGGCTGCTCAGGAGCACGGTCAGCGGTTTCAGAGTCACTGTCGGATTGATCTGAAAGAATAAAAACAAGGAAAAATATGAACGAATCATCTTTGAAGTAAATAAACACCTTTTTTCTATATCTTACACTGTGCAGGAGAAGGAGGAGGTGGTGGGGGTGGAGATATTGAAGCGGCGTAGGCTGTCGGATGTTGTTCTGAAAGGATAAAAACAACGGTAAATGTGAACGAGTCATCTTTGACTTATTAATCAGTTTTTTTTATCGTTACCATCCGTCTGCGCAGGAGAAGGAGGTGGAGGTGGCTGAGATATTGGGGCTGCGTAGGCCGTCGGCTGTTGCTCTGGAGAATAAAAACGATAAATATGAACAACACATCTTTGACTTATTAATCGCTATTTTGTAATCACTTACCAGCTTCGAGGATCGTCTGTGGTGTGATGGTCCTGTAACGAACAGCTTTCGCGTTCGCGTGTGATCTGACGGTCTGGCTGGGTTGTTTTGAACGTAAGCTAACTCGTTCCTGGCTGGTGGATGGAGGCGTGGTTGGATAAAAGTTATCACTTCCGGGGTAAGGTTGAACCCCCTCCTTTTCTCTAAAGTGAGATATTTCTCAGCTGAAGAAAAGAACGTTACGTATATATTTATAAAATCCACTCACTCAGATTGTCGACCGCACGGTTAATTTTAGACAAATCATCCAGCGGGTTAGGGTAAGGTATCGGTGTTTTACAAGTTAATTCCTCAATAGGAATTTCTTCCCACTCGCCGTCCGATATGACAATAGCGTCTGAAAAATAAAGATGTTAAACCAGACAGAGAAAAAAAAGATTTGCATCTTAAGTTAAAAACTTACCCGTCATCTTAGCTTGTTACACCTCAAATCACAACTTCGAAAATGCATTTTACATTTTATACCGCTGTTTAAAAAATCTTGAATAGAAAACGGTTGCGATTGGTCGAAAAAAAATGTTTATAAACAATACAGTCATTTGCTTTGTTGTATAAGTAGACAAATGTCTGAATGGGTGTTTAGAGTTGGTAACCCATAGAGAGTCAGACATTTTCTGAAAGGTGTGTGTGTGTGTGTGTGTGTGTGTGTGTGTGTGTGTGTGTGTGTGTGTGTGTGTGTGTGTGTGAGACAGTGAAAACAAAAAGTCACAAAATGTGACACTAAAGGCAGGAGGCGAGGGGTTAAGCTTTCAGTGTTGATGATGACGAACCAAAGGATGCTGTTCACCTAAATAACTCTTTGAAACAATAGTATGTCATTTGCTTTTGTGTGTGTTGTCGGTTCAGCCAGTTCTTTGTTTTACAACTTCCCGCCACCTGCAAAAAGGAAGTCAATTGCTTTGTGAGAAGTCGCCGGCCGTGCAAACTTGTTTAGAATGAGCTTTAAGAAAGCTCAACCCGATCTTTGTTCACCAACTTCCTGGCACTCTTTCAAACAAGCCCACCTGCAGAACAATAAGTAAGTCAAATGCTTTGTGAGTTGTCGACTAAAAGCGTCACGCTGAGGTAAGGATCAACTTTTATTCTTATAGGCTTGAGTATGCAGGGTGCTTTACAACAGAACAATAAATGGTTTAGGATGGTGAACCTAGATCTTCGCTCACCATTGCTTTTGTGAAGTGTGACAAATGTTTGAATGGTTTAGTCAAAGACAAATGTTTGAATGTAATCCTTTTACTTCTTAGAGAAGTGTGTGTGTGTGTGTGCGTGTGTGTGTGTGTTTGTGTGTGTGCGTGTGTGTGTGTGTGTGTGTGTGTGTGTGTGTGTGTGTGTGTGTGTGTGTGTGTGTGTGTGTGTGTGTGTGTGTTTACAGCCTCTGATGATTCAGCCTGATGTGCTGCTGGACAGAAAGTTTTACACAATAGTTTTAGTTCTGGTCAAAAAGTGTCAGTGAGCTGCATGTAAATATTTACACATTTAAACACAAAGTTTAAGACTGAACATACGAAATCCAAATATCTAATATTTGGGAGAAAAGCACTTTGTGAACATCTGCCAGATGGCTGATTAAATCAAAGAGAGCAGGGAGTATTAATGACATAGACAATGTGTCACTCTGAAGAGTTTGTGTGTGTTCAGCAAAAGGCTGCAAAAGTTCTTGCATTGACTTCAGCTTCTGCCACTCACTCGAGAGCAAGCAGACACATCCCATTCTACAGTCAGATTCTTTAACTTTGAGGAGACGTGCAACCATTTCATAAGTACTTGACCAGTGTGTGGGGCTGTCATTCACAGCAGTTAGGCCGCACTCATCCACTGTCAGTGACCCATGTCATGCTAGATATTTTTTTATATAAAAAGTCCACGAGGTTAGACTGATATGGTGTGCCAGTAAGGGCTGGTAAATGCATTATAATGGCTGCAGCGTCAGACTGATCTTCCTCGTGGCTTGGTGCTTCATTCAGCTCCTCGTGGTTCATCATTTTTTCTTAGAGCTCGGCTTTTCAGCATTCGGACACGATCTGAGCTTTTAAAGAGTTATGCAAAGGGGGTAACACTATAGGAATACACTCAGAAGGGAGGGGTTGTGGGAACCACTGGGGTAACACAATAAGAAACTTCACACACCATTACACACATTAGGCTATGACGTAGGGGATCATGGACATCTGGACGTTCAACAATACGCCATTGATGATGCGGCGTGGGGGGTCTAGGCCATCTGGACGCTCAACAATACACATGTCCATTTGATTAATGATAGGGAAGGGGGGGCAAGGTCAGGGGGTCATTGAACAATACACCTGTCCATTTGATTAATGATAGGGAAGGGGGGCAAGGTCAAGGGTCAAAATGAACAATAGGACTGAAAGGTCAAAAAGGTCAAAGAACAATAGACCTGTCAAAATGTTTGACGAAAGGTATCTTATTATGTCTCTCTTCCAGTAATTGAGCAAAAACATTTATTTTTTACATCACAATTGTTGGAGTTATTAGGAGCGAACAATTAGTAAGCTTCAACTTACTTTTGGATTCTTCAATAAATTCTGTAAGTATGTAAATATTTACTGATTTATTAATTAATTAAGATATTCTTAGATATACGGGGCACCATTCCCCTTTAACCGGGGAAAAATTGAATCCAAAACTCTTATCAGTCTTTCTTGAAGTTCGTAGAATCCTTGGAGCAGAGACTTCTCTTCGACACAACAAAGCTACTGGAGACGAAAATCTGAATTTTATAACGTTTAATTAACAATTTGTCAAATGAATAAACAGTGGCATAAATGAATAATAACCATGTGATATAATAAAAGGATGTATATTCAAAATAATGTTCAAGGTGTTTGTGTGGTGTGTGTGAGTGAGTGTGTGTGTGAGATGAATGGGTCTTTGTTTCCCCAGAGTAGGTGGGGGGGGAGTGAGCTGTGAGTGTGTGTGGGGCTCTTCCCCTCCCCTCGCATTCAACAGGAGACCTGGATGTGTAAAGTTTTCTACTTTCCCGAACACTTAGTGGCTTAGAATCACAGTAAAACTTAACTCAAACACTTCAAAAGTTAACCAACAACAAAAGGGTCACTTGTAAATTATTTAATCTAAAAGGAGTCGGCAGCCTGGCCAGAGCTGACGACTAAAGATATTAGCGATGATCAATAAGCAGTTTATTCTTTCAAAATGACCCGAAGGACGAATTGGGAGCGAAAGAGGAAAACACGAAGCTACTTTTTAAGCAATAGCGTGGTTTTATTGCTTATTCTGGACTATAGAGGAAACGGGAGAAGAAAAGGAGAGAGAAAATGAGTTTTCTGATCACCAGATGAAGCAGCAAGGCGTCCCCGCTGTTATGATTTGACGGTTCTCCGTTTTTCTCCGCAGTTTTCAGCGTCATCCGTCGGTTTGATGCTTTCTCCGTTGTTTGGCTCCACGTGTGTTTCTCCACGGCTGGACACAAAGAGAACGAAGTTTCTTTTGTGCTGAGTTTGACAACTTACAGCGTCTCTGAGAGCTGAATGGAGCTCCGCTCGTTCCCAGTCAGGTCCCGATGGAGTTAAGAGTGGTTTCCAGCGGTTGCGTGGCTCAACTTGGCACTTAGAGCTTGCGCGTGCTCAAGTTGTCGGAGCGTTGACAAGCGTGTCCTTACCGCCAGGTATCCTGGGCAAAAGAACGAGGTTTCTTTGTCTCTGCTGAAGATTTATGGTCTTAGTTCGCGGGAACAGCTCCACGGCCTCCCGCACATGCGCAGAACGTGTTTCTGGTATTAGGCGGTGACATCATCCCAATGCTTCCGTGTGCAAAGCATCATGGGAAATGAAGTTTCTTGGCGCTGATGTGATTATTTGCTTTTCAGAGCAATTTAAGCACAGTCATTTTGGAGAAAATCACTGCATAGTAATTTCCTCATGAGGTCAGACCCTCAACACAATTTATAAAATAACAGGACACAAAGTGTCAGGACATTTAAAAAATACTTAAAATAATAAAAGGGGCCCAGAGAGCTGCAGAGTGAGTGGACATTGGGTTGTGAAGGAAGAACAGTTCTCAACAGTGTGATATGAGGGTGTAGAAGGTGAAGCCGGTGCAGGTCCTCCTTCATGTTCACCAGATTCACACTGCTGACCACCCCCATGTCATTGCCACCACAGTGGATGAGAAGGACATCAGGAGCTGCTCTTCCATGCATGGAGTTGAAAACGAAGGGGAGAAGGTCTTTCCACCTCAGTCCGCCCCAACCGAACCAGGAGACACAGATGTCAGGGATGCCAAGGTTGTCTCCGAGGGTCTCTGCAGCTCTCTGGGCACCACGCCTCACTCAGCTGTCACCGATGATCCAAATGGCTATGGAGAAAAAAATAACAGGTTTGGCCTAGCTGTTAAAGTACAAAATCATACATGAAGTGGTCAAGGCAGGTATTTGGAACTTACACGCTGCGTTGTGTAGCTGATGTTGGAGACACACAGGCTGCCATGGTGACCTTTTAACAGATCTAAGAAAAAAATGTAATAAACGAATGAAACTTAAAAACTCCCAGACCTCATTTCATATTTACTAATCAGCTATGGCTGATTTTTTGTTTGGATCACAGTGAGCTACACTAATTCTAATATATTTTTATTTCCATTACACATACTTACTTTTTAACTGTTATTTTCACATGACTGTTATCAGGCTGTCTTGTTCTGGTTCTCATGATAATAATTGTGTTTCTTCCAGTAAGTTATCTTGTGCTTACTTCATCTGTATAATGTCTCTTTACTTTTGGTGAATTGTAATGAGTCCAGAATAAAGGCTAGTTGGCTGTACAAGATACAAACAAGTATTACGTTTTGGAAATATATGAAATGTATTTAGCCTGCTAATTTATCTCAAATACTAGTAACTACCGTATTTTCTGAACCATAAATAACACTTTTTTTCATAGTCTGGCCAGTCCTGCTACTCCGGAGCGACTTATATAACAAAATATGTAGGCTACACCGCACTGCTGCGGGCCAGCTCCAGCCCAGGAATTAGCTCTCCTCGCCTGCCGGGAGGGTTTGAATCACCGCCATCCTCTGCTGGAGACCGTGGCGCGCTGCTGCGCCCGCGTTGTTTATTCTGTTATTGTTACCAGTGCTCGTCTTGCAACGTGAAATGCTAGGTCTCAGATTTTGTAAGAAAAATAATAAAATGTCCCCCCAAAATACGACTTATATGTTTTTTTCTTCTTCATTATACATTTAATGGCTGGTGCGACTCAGGAGCGACTTATATTCTGGAAAATACGGTACTGAAAACTTGCTCAAAGCAAAATATATTTTCATTACGGAAATAAATTATAAACGTACCAATTTAATACTTTTTTAATCAAGGTACTTTTCACGAAAAAGCGCTGCAAACCTCCACCTAAACTTCGTGTGAGCTTCAGGTTGATGGGTGTTCCACAGTTAGCTCCAGTTGGGTTGAAGCTAGGTAGCTACATCCGTTACCTCAGCTCCCACCTCCGCGTTAGCTTTGGGTTAGCCAGGGTTAGCTTCAGGTTAGCTTGTAACTAGTTCGACCAGGTGTCGTCAGTTGATCCCAGCCTTACAGCCCCACCCTCAGCTCCTCTTCTCTTCCCTTTTATGGAATTGTCTGGGCTTGACGGAACCTGTGACACGGTCAAAATGGCGGTGGTGGCCACCTCCCATTTTAACAGAAAAACTTGTTGTTGGAAACTATGGAAAGCCATTGTCCATATATTAATGTCGATGCTAAAAGCCCATAACTCTGGCCTGTATTTGAGGTAAAAGTGCATGTATTGAACGGTTAATTTTATCTAGAGCATGCAAAGTTGACTGCTGGCTTGTTCCAGCAGCAGCAGCAGTTTGTTCTAGGGTTAAGGTCAAAGGTCAAGAGATATAAATCAATCACCCTAACTCCTCCCACATTCCAAAAGTGACAGTCAGTGGGTACTTCTGTTTTTTGAGGCTCCAATGTGAAAGAAAGTAAATGGGACTTTTTTCCCCAGAAAGGCATTTCCACTACAGTATTAACAGAGAATATTTGTGTATTGTTTGAATTTCTATTGGTATGACTCAGTGATGTGGCAGCTGACAATTGAGCCAGCCCCGCAAAATCTGGCAGAAGGACGATGCAGTGGACAGTGAGAGGGAGAGACACGAAGCGCTTCACAGACCAGCCTGATGTTCCGCTTGCCAACCAGTTGCCGCACTCTATCCATGACGCTGATTTTCCAGACTCAGCAGTACAAGAGGCAACCCATTATTCATTTTGTGTTAAATAGTGGTCCAGGAAGACACTAAAGTTAATCCTGCATGCTGAACAATATATGTATTTTGGTTCTTCGTGTCAATAATTTTCTTTTATTTATTTCACAGTTGTCTTCATTTTCTACTAAAGGTCTGTGTGCATTTGTTAAAATACTGGAAAGAGAAATACAAAGATTTAACTGAAGGAAAATAATTTATTTACAACAGAAATATTATTTACATGTAATAAATTCAGTGGAAAAATTAAAATAAACTAAATGAGACCCAAAACTCTAACTGTTATTTTTCTACCAACTTTTCAAGTGTAAAAAAAAAGCCTGTCAAACCTTTTCCTGTTCTCCTGGGCTCTTCTCTTCTCTGCTGCCTCATGTCCTCCCTGATGAGGTCCAGGAGCTAGTCCCCCCTGTCCCCTCGCCTCTTTCTTCCTCTTCCAGCTGCCTGACTAGGCTGACAGCTGGCCTGGCTTTCCTCTGGCCCGTCCACTGCCCTGGTGTGTCCTCAGGGGTAGAGGCGATAAGGACAGGAGGCTGAGTGGCCCTGGACAAACCAGGGCCAAGTGGCAGCAGTGGGCTTCCAACGGACCCCCTCCCCTGATCCTGGAGACTTGCATTCCCAAAGGAAGAAGAAATCAGAAATTAGTTGGGAAAACACAGCAATTTTTTTAATTAACTCACATTTATTAACACATACAATAAAAGGATATATTCTTGATAACAAATGCACAAACTGTAGGATCACGTTGGAGAAGATGGGCCTGCAAGAGGCGGTCACCCCCATCCAGGCCAAAAAGAAATTAAACAATTTAAAAACAAAATGTTTATGTTTGTTTATGGAGCTTCCTTTTCAATTTTCAAGAAACTCCTGAAGACCCTGCTCTTCAGAGAGCATCTTCTTAACTAGCACCCTGCCTGCACCCGTTCCCCCTCTCTACTGTCCACTCCTTGTTCCCTACTCTCCACGACTGATGTCAAGTTGTTGTTGTTATTGTTGTTGTCAGCCTCAAGGGCAACATGCCGATTATCACTTGTAAGTCGCTTTGGACAAAAGTGTCTGCTAAATACATAAACATTTTGTTTTTAAATTGTTCCATTTCTTTTTGGCCTGGATGGGAGTGACCTCCCCTTGCAGGCCCATCTTCTCCAACGTGATCCTAGTAACATAAAAATATAAATGATGAAGAGGGAGCTCAGGAAAACAGATAATACCCCACAGTAACACTATAGTTTGAACAGCAGAACACAAGAGGATACCTCTTTGCACAAGTTATGTACATTATAAGGGTCAATAACAATGTACAAACTCAATGTTGGATTCTTCTACCTCCACACATCAATGGCTGAGTTCTTCACCCACGTGAAAAAAAAATTAATCACGCATTTAATCACAGCTTGCATTTGAAGCATGGTGGAACCTTTGCCATTGCATGATTTCCTCGTAGACCAATTACCACTGACGCACACAACACAGTGCTTTGCTAACGGCTACTAAAATGGAATAAAAACTGAAAGAAATAGCCTTGCTTGGACTCATGCACTATTTGGGAATCACGTCAGTCTCTTCTCTTGACCTGTAAAAAAAACCTTCCAGAAAACTACGGAGTCTGTGTCATGTACATTTTTCAGAGATTGTCTCTGCTGCCCGGTGACTCTGGTGTTACGTCGATATGTGTTACCCTCTAGAGATCTGTTTCTTTTGCACCCAGCTGCAAGTGGAAACAACCCAATCACAAGAAATAACCCTCACCCTAACCCTTACCCTAAACATAACCACCCTGGCACCAAAAATTTATGTTTTGCATAAATATAATTTTTTTAAATATTATTTGTAGCACAATTTTGATGTTTGTTTCAGGGTTATGGTTAGGGTAAAGGTTGGAGTAAGGGTTAGGGACACATTTTTTGCGAGTGGATGGTTCAAACTCTCAGCTGGGTGCAAAAGAAACAGATCTTGAGGGGGAACACATATCAACGAAACACCGGAAACTTTACAAAAGTTCAGGTAGGATTAAATTTTAACATTTAAGTAACATGTGTGCAGCACTGAAAGCACCAGACAGAATAATCAATAGTTTATGAAAGTAGTCAGACAAAGGAGCGGCACCTGGCTGCAGCTGGGAAAATGCTCTGTGTCCTCACTACTCCGTAAACAATAACAAACAACATGTCTTAAAGTCACAGAAACAACCTAAAATCTTTCTGATAATTTTCAAGCAATTTTATTGGTTTATTATTTTTCTGAGATGAGTGACTGTCTAAACATCGCATTAATTACTATCATTAAGCAGAGAGGTGAGTTGAAGCTGTCATCAGCTGATTGGGAGCTCAAGAGGTAGATGCTTAAGCACACCAGGGGCAGTGCGGAACAAGAACATTGTGATCAGGCTGGAGATCACACCAGATTTGCTGCTGCAGGCATGAATCTGCGGGTCTGCAGTCATCACCTTCTTGATGTGACAGTGAGGCTTCCCATGTAAGGAATGTCCCACCAGATTACACCAGATTCACTGCTGCAAGCAGATCAATAATTCCTTGTCATGATCTTTTATCTTCCTATCATCCTCCAAGCATCCGACTGGAGCCAGTAGGTGTTGTTGATCATTCACGTCTGCTCTTGTGTTAAAAGTTAGTAAATTTAAGTCCTAGATCATATTTGTGCCTGTTCTACTGTCATGTTTTTTCTTCTTCCGGCTCTCGGAGTGTGCAGACGCTTTTTCCTCCTCTCCTCCATATCTTATCCTCAAGGCCCTTTGTCTGTCTCTGTGTGCACGGCTGCTTCTGCATTTTTTCTGGAAACTGGAAACTGAAATCACTAAAATGGACCTCGTCAGTTGGTCACTCAACACGATTGATAAAATTTTTTCAACAATGAGAACGGGAGATGGGGCTCCCTGATGCCCCTCAGGAACAAACCCAGTTGGACACATCATGGACTCCTGGAAACAGTGGAACTTTATCTGTTTATCTCAGCTGTCTGTGGAGGACCCTGAAGACGTGTGGATATTCATGGTGCTGGTGTCAGGTTTCCTGCTCAATGGCCTTGGAGGCTACCTGGCTTACCGGAAAATTTACGAGCTGTCGAGGAACATTGGCCTGCTCCTGGAGCTCAGAGATGGATTGCACCATGCTGTGAATTCACAGACTCACATAATTTTCGAGATGAATCGTAAGCTTGGAACTTTGGCCAAGATTCATTCATTGACTCAAAAGATGGATGCCATCAAGGACAGAGTGGATGAATCAGCACGGATTGGGATAGATTAACGTCCATTATTGAGATTTTGAGAGGTTGAGGACCAAGGAACTTTTAAGACAGAGAGGAAATTATCTCTCTCTGACCCCAAAACAATTTGTAATCGGTATCTGGTGCCCTTGAGCCTGCAAGGCTCCAACGAAAACTCCCCCCTCAGAAGATATGTGGAATGTGCCGTCGCTATGGCAACTCAACTCTGTCTCCTATCCCAGCCTGGGCGGGACTGCGGGAAGACCGCCAAATCGTTCCAGGGTCACTGCAACCCTCCAACGCTCAATGCTCCTCCCCCTGTTCAGACTGAGGTGACATGCGCTGCTTGTAGTGGATGCAGGAACCGAAGTGTGGATAGTCCCACCCCCCACCCCCCCCCCCCCCTAGTGGACACTTATGTTGTGTGATGTCTGAAGTCTATTGGATATCTGTCTGAGGTGTTTTTTTTTGTTTTTTTTTTTGCAGAGCAAAGCTACCCTCCCGGTGGAGGGTAACTCTGAAGTGCCTTTTTTCCCCCTCCACCTGAACCAATCCTCCATGTAACCCTCTGATCTCTATTAAGGTAGCACAACTCAGGGTTGCAAATGACCACAGTCACCAATTCTTGTCATGTGTCTTGCCCATGTTTGTCTGATCTCTGAATTGTGTGTACTGAAACTCTAATTTCCCTCTGGGATTAATAAAGTATCTTTGAACTGAATTGAATTGAATGTTTAAGGATTGTTATTTGTATGTGTGTATTTACTACATTATGAGGAATAGAAATGTTAATTAAAACACCCACTTATACAAACAGGTGAAAGTGGAAAAATTTGAATTTGATGCTAAGTCAATTTATTTCAGTAATTCAACTAGACAGAGAGACAATATAAAGGCTCAGGCACCTGCATTCACTACTCTGACAATAATGAAAACAGGAAAGTGATATTTTGCTAAAATATGTAAGGTACATTTATTCATAATTCACAGCAATAGATCAGTTAAAAAATCTGCCCACTTAGCAGTTAAAGTGGGAGAAATGAGATCAGTGCTGTGAAACATCTGCTTTCAGAACACGTCCCCTGCCTCACACACAATCTCCAGGGTTCTGTCACAGTTTTGCTGCAAAACAGTGCGTTTGACTAAGTCATGAACAAATACAGAAAAAGGATGGACCACTTTTAACAGTCTAGCAAATGCAACTGAATTACCACAACAGCAGAACACTAACTAAAGAAGAAATGGTTTATATAGGACATTCCAACCAGAAACAAATTTCTACTGAAGGAAGTCCTCACCACCCACAGCACCAGGATTTCCATGCCAGTGACAGCTGAATGGTTAAACTACAAAGGCCGTAAATTCTCCCAGAACTGTGCATGTAAATGTTTTTCTTGTAAACTATATATTTTTTGGGGCCTTCAAAGCTGAATTCATTTTAGTTCAACACCAAATATCTTCTGGTATAGGCCTCATGATCGTGACGTCATCATAAACGCAGCCACCCTATTGGCAGCCTACGAGTCTTTACTTGTTGCTTGTTACTACTGACAACAGCGCACTCTGTCTCGTTCTTGCTTAAATTAATCTATTATTAATTCTATTATGGAAAATGAGCTAATTTTTTACCGTTTTCCTGCTTGGAGGCACAGCCACGAGATCAAGTATCTAACACAACAAAGTCTTGTCGGCTTGTTTGGACCACAGTAGTAAGTCAACCAAACATCACCTTCTGGAGCATTTTCATTCTGGAAAGTTAAAGCTGGTATACATTTTTTTGTACATAATTTCTTTCCTTCAACTGTGATGCAAACACAACACACACACACGCTACACTCACATACCGGTGTGCTAATGGGAGCACACTGAAACACAACTTCTCCTGCTACACTTCCTCTGTCGGATAATGATTTTGATTAACTATAGCAAATGAAATGTTTACCTCTCATCTGGGCATTTACATCCGCTCACACCACAAACAAGAAAGCAGAAGATGTCCGTTATGCAGAACTTCGGTGGCGATGCTCCTGTCTTGGGTTTTTCATATGGATCCGATCTGTTTATAATGCTGATTTTGTTGACATACCCCAACATCTTTATTTAAGGTATCCCTGTAAATTCTGCATCCTTTTTGGGATTTTAAGATGTTTAACGCTTCCTTTCACCCAAATCTGCTTCTTCTCTGTGACATACTGTTTGTTTTCAAGGTTTGTTGATACTCGTAAGGCCATCAACATGTCTGCACATATCCCAGAATGCTGCGCGTAATCATGTATGATCCCAAGCCCTTTAGGCTGTGTCCAGGAGTAGAATGCTTGTGAGGATGCATACTCGCTGATCCAGCTAGGATCTAGACTGCTAGACCGGAAGTCAGCAGCTCAGAATTTGGAAAAGTCTAACTTTTGCTCCTATGCTAGTCTGTAGGTCCTGGCAGCTAACCGGCAAAATAAACCAGCTAAAGCTAGCAAAAATTAGCAGGAGTTAAAATTTTTTAGGAGCTACAGCAGTTTTACCTCAGTTGTTTGTTCTTAAGGTTAAGGGATAACCATCCATCCATCCATTTTCAGCCGCTTATCCGGAGTCAGATCGTAGGGGCAGCAGCCTAAGTCGAGAGGCCCAGACTTCCCTCTCCCCAGCCACTTGGGCCAGCTCTTCCGGGAGAATCCCAAGGCATTCCCTGGCCAGGTGAGAGACATAGTCCCTCCAACATTTCCTGGGTCCCCCTTTAGGTCCCCTCCCGGTTGGACCTGCCCAAAAAACCTCACCAGGGAGGCGTCCAGGAGGCATCCTGACCAGATGCCTGAGCCATCTGAACTGGCTCCTCTCGATGTGGAGGAGCAGCGAATTTACTCCGAGCCCCTCCCGGATGACTGAACTTCTCACTCTATCTCTAAGAGAGAGCCCAGCAACTCTGCGGAGAAAACCATTTCCAGGTAATTTAGTTTTGTCTACAAGTTTTCAGGACAGTATAAATGTTGAAAAAGTATGACATTTTCCAATTTTAGTTGGATCTTATAATTTCTTAATGAGCATAAAGTGGGTGTAAAAGTATCAAAAGCATAATACAATTGATTTTAATTTTTTTAAGTGCATTTGTTTATCCAATTTAAGCATAATAATGCTTAGATCGTTTCAAAAAATGTAAATCTGTAGCTTTTAAAAATGTTTTCTTACCAACCAGTATTTGTTTTAATAAATTTAATTATTACTATAATAACATTATAATAACAGTGGAAGGCCCATGGATGTAATTTTAAGGGAGGGGACAAGGGGGACATGCACCTCCCCCTTCTTTTTTTTTTCTAAAGTCAAGTTTTGACTCCTGCACTTACCATCCTAAAATAATATTACGCTATATTAAATGTACACTGGTTGAGCACTAGTACCAAGCGGAAAACAACCATCTGTATTGAAGCCCATTTCCCATTAGAACATACACTAAAGATCCCGGTCCTCGTGCCAGTTGCATCCCCCACTTCTAAAGTCAAAACTACATGCATGGGGAGGCCTCTGTTCCAGGAAGACAAGTCAGGGTTCAGCTGCAGTGACCCTCTCCTGGCCCTGAACACCTCACATTCCTAAACAGAGAAAATCAGAAATCACAGCTGACAAAATGTAAACAAATACATGTTTAACAATTATCCACATGAGAGATGAAATATTACACATACTATTTTTTAAATTGTTATGTAAAACACATCAACAGTGTTGATACCCAAATGTAAAACTACATTTCACAGCAGAACACAAGATGAACAGCTGTGGTCATGTGTAAATAGGTTCACTCTTCACCTCTAAGCAAAATGAAAATCCTCTTTGCTCTGTTGTCTCTAAAACAAAAGACAAGAAGCTTAATTGGCTAAAGAAACCCACATAAGCAGATATAACTACGGGACAGCCATGTAAGGTCGTTCTGGCTCATTTCCGCCCAAAATATTCATTTGTTCATTCTTGAGAGTAGGGACAAAACATGTCCTTCATGAAAACATGTACTTTAGGTTAAAATTAAAAATTAATTATCATGATTTACTTTCTTGCCATGTTTAATCTAAAGGAAATCTGTATCCTGACTTCATTATTAGTGCAAATTTCCTTTCTCTTTTGACAAAATATTGCTTGAATGTTTAATTTGTGCTTAGAATGTCTGTTATTTTATTTGTCTTCACCACAAAGTCACAATTTTCCTCAGCCCCAAAAACTTGAAAAAAAGTGTAAAAATGTGAATACATTTATATAAAAAATTGAAAGACAGTCATTATAAATATGTGAAGCAATGCTTGAAGTAAACATCAAATTATATTTTTCACAAATATCTGCTTGCCAAAGTTGTGTCCTCAGTTTCTGTCAACTCTGTCAGAGTTTTCTAAAACTTCTTTTAATCAGGCAATTGCATGGTCATCTGTGTCACCGAGGACCCTTTTGAGTTTCCCATGCTGTGCTGACAACAGCACTAGCACACATACTCTGGTAAGTCTAAAACTTTGAGATATTTTACACAAACACTGTCAACATTTCCATGGTCACAACTGGACCATATCAACACCATCTTTCCATTGTGATGTGCATTTTTAAAGAAAGGCAATTTAACTTAGGCATTTTAGTGAGGTTATTGAGACAGCTAGCAACTGAGGAAAAAGTAGCTAGCTGCTATTTACGGTGCATCTTTTGGCGGGAAAACACATGGCCTTTTGTCAACTACATCATATGTCAACTCAGTCAGATTTCATGTCTGACGGAGGGGACGTAAGCTGACGGAGTTGACAATTCAACCTATAATGACCTAAAGTGGTAATAAAATATTTTGTTTGATGTTATTTTTATAAGTTTTTTTATTGATACTCTTAAAGAAAAAACACAAGTCTCAATTAAATTTTAATTGTAACATGTTACAGTTTGTTATATTGGTCCTGTTCACTGACAAAAGTGTCCCAGTCAAAAGACATTAAAAAAATTTATACATTCATTCTTTTGCATACATCTTTGAATCAACTTGTTCCCTGATCATAAATACCAAATATTTGTATTGTAGAAAAGTATGGCAAGGCTTAAATTGTCAGTTGAGGAGAAGAAACAGAGAATACCAACAAAAAGAAGGGAAAAAATCAATAGTGACCCAGAGAAGAAAAGGGCCACACAAGAAAGGGAAAAACAAAGATGGAAGTAGAGGGTTGAAGACAAAAAAGTAACACAAATAGGCACGATGGGAGACAGAGCTAAGAGGAACAAGAGAAAGTATTGGAGAGAGGCACAGAAAAGGTCCAATGAAGGCGCAGTCCTACAGACCGATACCTCCCCAGATCGTCCGCAAGATATGAATGGTCAAGAGGATAATGCCAGACAATGACAGTTAATTAGACAGGAAAGGGAGAGAAGCAAAACAAGAAAAATAAATTGCAGAAAAATACAAACTTTATAAGAGAAGACTCACAAGTTAAGAAAACAATGGAACAAACTTGGAAAAAATAATATGGCGAGAGAAGACGGCAGAAAATAAAACACCATTGGACTCCCCAAGAACAGAGACAAAAATTAAGCCATCAGGTAGCACAATTAGAAATCCAAAAATTAAGAAAGCCCTTTTACTCCATAACATCCTCAAAAGAGAGCTAAAGAACAATAAACAAACTCCTGGGCCACGGCATCAAGAGCCAGCACTGGTTTTGTCAGGAAAGATTTTTAAAAAGTATCGGCTTCTTCACCAAATCCATCAGTTTGGATTAACCTACAAATTATTTGAGAGAAAAGAAACAGACAAAGAAAAAGCCAACATTTTTACAAGGGATAACACAGACTGTTCAGGATTTCTTCCGGAACTGTGCACGCATAACAACAGATAAGACAGACACCATCACTAGGAACAACATATAGCACCAGAGAATGATCCTTACGGACTCCACGATCAACCTCCACACTGATTTCCTCACTAGGAACCCCACTGTGAAGCTGAGTAATTCTTCATTCTGTGCTCTGAGGCCATTCTATGTAACAGCACCAAAAACATCTGATAAGACGACATGTCTGTCAAATGCATGAAAACACATGCCTAATGCTCGAGGTTTTTAGATCAAGAGGTGTTGTAAAGTCAAACAAACTGGAGGACAGTTTTCTGTTAGTTTGCTGCTCACCAGCAAGTGAGGCTTGCCTTCTTCGCACCTGTTCACGATGTGTAAATAAAAGTACCATTCCATCCAAGAGCAAGACAAAATTCAAGCTCAGTGGAAGCAGTCGGAAAGAGTTGAAGAAAACACAGCCAATGGAAGTCATATCAACATTAAGCTAGCTCACCACAGAGGTATAGTCTGTCAAAGCTTATTAAACTCTATGAGCAAAAACTCATAAAAGAGACCACAACCCATGTGTGTTTAGTATTAACCATCGACATAAATATACTGGACACCTTTCCATAGGCTCCAACATCACGTTTTTGAGGCCAAATGGGAGGTGGCCACCACCGCCATTTAGACCGTGTCACAGGTTCCGTCAAGCCCAGACAATTCCAAAAAAGGGAAGAGAGGAGGAGCTGAGGGTGGGGCTGTAAGGCTGGGATCAACTGACGACACCCGGTCGAACTAGCTACAAGCTAACCTGAAGCTAACCCAAAGCTAACGCGGAGGTGGGAGCTAAGCTAATGGAGGTAGCAACCTAGCTACAACCGGAGTTAACTGTGCACAACACCAGAGCTTCTGAGTCAGAGATACGCCGGGCTGACTGCTGGGTAAAACCGGGTGGAACACAGAGGTCTCCGAGACCTCCACAGAGGTCTCCGAGTCCTCCACAAGCCAGCAGCCGCACAGCAGACAAGCGCTGCTGCAATCTGAGATGCGCAGAGCTGACGCTGGGGAGAACAGGGTGGAAATGTTTCCATCCCAGAGCTCCACAAGCCGTCAGCCTGCGCATCGAACAGAAGCCGCGATCAGACAGAGATGAGCCGAGCTGCGGGAAGACCCAGCCGGCATTCTGCGCATCAAACAGAAGCTGCGATCAGACAGAGATGCGCCGAGCTGCGGGGAGAAACAGCCGGCATTCTGCGCATCAAACAGAAGCTGCGATCAGACAGAGATGAGCCGAGCTGCGGGGAGAAACAGCCGGCATTCCGCGCATCAAACAGAAGCCGCGATCAGACAGAGATGTGCTGGGCTGCGGGAAGGGGAGAACCGGGTGGAAAACATCGGTCTCCCGAGAGCTCCACAAGCCGATAGTCGGAACCCAGCTCCACCAACATGTTATATTTCAACCCATTTTCTAAAATGCAGCATTGTGTTAAATGCACTGGGTTTTACCCTATTACATTTAAATGTCATGGTTAAACAGTACATGTTAAAATCTAAGCTCAGCTCGGCAGTGACCTAAAATACATAAATATAATTTTACTTACAGAAAAAAATGAAGTGGAGACTCCTTGGACGCTCTGTTAGTGCAATTAATGCCACAGCAAGTCATTTTGTCCAACAATTGCACAAAAAACATCCAAAAAAGAATACACAAACACAGAGACTCAAAATCCCGGAGCACTTTCCAAGCCAGACCGAGGCTCTAGTGAGGCCTTTCCACGGAGCTAGCTCTGTGGTCACGTGGGTCTGAGGTGGCGGTCATGTGGGTCGGATGCTCATTAAATATACAGCATTTTAGGCTTTTAATACACTTAAACAGAAGAGTGAGAAAAAAATTCACCCCCCTCAGAGTTGTCAAGAGTGTAAACTAGATCATTTAAACAAAAAACATGTTTTGGTACCAGGCTGTAAACATGTTTATTTCTACTGTGAAATTGGTATTTTTAACATGGGAGTCAATGAGGATTTGCTCGCTTCTGACACCAGCCCCCAGTGGATGAGGGTGGAACTGCAATTTATTTCATTTCCGGGTTTGCCTCAGTTTTAGAGCTGCATTGTGGGGGCTTGGTATTAACCAATCAAAAGCATTTAGAAACACAATAGAGACATGTGATGAATGTACAGCAATTGTCCATGTTGACTTCTCAGAATCCTGGAGATGCAAATATCAGTCAGAAGTTCAGGCCTGCCATTTTGGACAAAATCTTCCTCAGATAACCCTGCATACTGGAATGTATTACATCAAGGGGGGAAAGGCTGGATTTTGCACAATTTCAGAGTCAAAAAGACAGGATGCTTCAGCAATCTGGACACATATGGATCCAGTTCTGAAAACTATCAAGATGAAATATCCTCACATTACCACTGTACACTTGGTCAGATGGTCCAAGTAAACAGTATAAGAACACGAAGAATTAAAGCTGCAAGCAGCGTTGTTCGGCCCTCGCAGCTCCACGCCGCTCTGGCCTGGCCGGCAGCCCGGGGCACCAGGGCACGTCCGCAGAACAGAAACGTTGAGCACCCAGACAAAAAGAGACCGCTAATGGTCACCTCGTCCGCACTTCACCCAGACTCAGCATCCTCTCTGAGCCCACCATTAAATTACACGTCTCACCACTAGGGCATGCTCTATCTTTACCTCACTGGTGGTGTGATGACAGTGACCAACTTTAATACTTTTCTGATCACGGTTTTTGAAGTTATTGTAGGTTAAATTTATCCAGGGGGCGTTGTGACCAATCACAGAATAATCCCATTGAGGTCAGCTTTGGTTGACAAAGATCGTTTTCTGTTATTTTGGCATCAATCAGACGTTGGGTGTTTTTTTCTAGAGCCAGTGAGCTAAAATGGGTGGAGCTACAGGGATTTGAACCAACAACCACATCAATGTGTTTGGTGAAGTCGCGTGATGTTACAAGCCAAGTATAATGCCATTCTGACCTCAGCACAGCTTACCAGTTTGCAATTTAATAAATAGCAATTGCACCACAAGTTGGTTCAATGAGTGTTGTTCTATAAAATAATCATTAGTGTACGTTTCAACCCAATAAATCAATGTGTTGTGCTGACATCATCAATATGTGTGACGTGATCTGGTAACATGTAGGGACTTACTGAATGGACTTAAGATACTGTATTTTCAGAGTCAGTTGGCAACACTGGTAAACATGCTTCATGTCTTATGTGTATTTTTTGCCGGCACCCAGATCCTATGTCATTATTGTGGGCGAGCTCATGTACTTGAGGCATGATCCACCCTTCTTCGTAACTTGTTTTTTTGTTATTTCGTTTCTCACATCTGTCTCACTGTTACTCCCCCTCTCTGCAGGTCTAGGATGAGGGGACTAACACAAGAAAATAGGTTAAAGGTGTGTGTGTGGATAAAGGACGAGGAGGTTAGAGTAAAAACAAAAGGATTTATTAACATAAAGTGTCCGTGGGTAAACAGCATTAATAAGGAAGGCTTACTAATAATAATAATAATTAGGGAAACTAAAAACATAAGCAGTCTCACTGCTTATGAAAAGGCTTTCTGCCAAACTTAAATGACAACCACCTCAACGCAAAATATCCCTGGCTCAAAAGTCCTATGGGGATAAAAAGAAAACCACCACGAAGGTTTTACCCTTGACAAGGCATATGAAAACACGCTCAGAAGGTACCCAGGCTAATCCTGGATCCTTAGTAGAAAACCTAACACAAATGAGCGAGGGAGAATCTCAGGCTACTCCTGGATCTCTATCAACAACCTTAAACCCAGCAGGAACGGTGTAAATAGCCTTAAACCCGACTGGTAACGGTGGCAAAAGTGTCCGTGAGCTAAGGAGAATCTCCGGCTAATCCAGGATCTCTATCAACAACCTTAAACCCAGCAGGAACGGTGTAAACAGCCTTAAACCTGACTGGTAACGGTAGCAAAAGTGTCCGTGAGATAAGGAGAATCTCCGGCTAATCCAGGATCTCCTCGACGTCTGCTGCGTTTCTCCTTTTAAGCCTGTTGGCCGCTTGATAGCTGATGGAGATCAGCTGGTGTCTCTGCCGGCGTGCCTCTCTCCAAGGTCCTGAAAGGGTGCTGGAAGGTGTGAGCAGGCCGCTCCTGGCGCTGTCCCTGGTGCTGGATCCTTTGCAGCGGGGACAAAAGGCTCAGGCTGGGATGAGAGGACGGACCGAGGGGACGAGGGTCGTCACACTCACACAGAAATACTAATGAATGTAGGTTAAACCAGAATCAGTTTTGTTTTAATTTATGTAGTAGCAGATTTAGTTTTATTTTACAGTGGGCTGAAAGGTGAATCAACAAGGTTGTATAAACTCAGTTGACATTAGAAATTAATTCATGTAGGATTCTCCATCATAGCACTATACAAGCTCATTATTTCTTTTGTATGTTACATTTTAAAAACTGTGATTAGTTGAGATGTTGTGCTTTTTTCAACAGATACCAGTCAGAGGCGACAAACAGGACATGTCAAGCTGCAAATCTGCAATCAATCTCAGTCATGAAAAAGTCCCCCCTCATGTGGTTATCTTCCAAAGTTATCATCCATGTTTCTGTACTCCAACACAGCTAATTGTGTTGTTGAATCATTGAGCAGAAGGTCATCAGGTTTTTCAAAAGCCTGTAAATCACCTGCTGATTGAAATGCGGTGTGTTGAAGCACAGTTAAAACTAAAACATGCTAGCTACTGCTTTTCCAGGACCAGGAGAGGCTATGGCTGTTGTGGTTTGAAAAGGGCAGTGTGGCATTATTAGATTTTCCACTTGAAGACCTCATCCTCTCCTCCTCATCACATAAGAAAAGGGAAGCTGAGCTTAACTGTGCCCAAATTAATGTTTAAATGAATATTAACCCATTTTATAGTGGACTCAAGAGTGAATTTTGATGATGTAAGTGACTGTAGCTGTGCAGCTGAAATGTCTGGTGTGGACAGGATAAGGGAAGGGCCATATAAGTGCAGATATGTCTGGAGAGCAGATTAGGTTAAGTGAAGTAGGATGTAGCCTAGCCAAGCAACTATTGTAGTACTCAGTGGTGGGGTCTGGTGATGCCAGTTTGCTATTTAAGGTTGGGAAGAAAGCTAGGGGCTGTTGGGTCAGGTTCCTGTTATAGGAAGGCAATGTGGATAGTGAATATGAATTTTAGGAGAGACCCTCTGTTTCCAGTTGTGAGGGCACATAATGCCATCTATGGAAGATGTCACTGTCCTGAGCCAGTGGATCGTGCCACTTGGAGCCAAGCCAAGAAAGCTTAGATGTGGGGATGGTGTATTGAACATCAAATAGAGCTAAGTGTTCTTTTATCTTTATTTTGTATTTTATTGGGTATGGGGATTGATCATTGTTGAGCTTTTATTTGTGCAGAATCAATGTTAATCTAGGTTAAGACATCTGGAGTGAGGAGGAGGGTTTAGGCTTAGTAGACCATAGATATATATACATAGATGTACAATGGACTGGCGCTGCCTATTGGAGATGTTGCAGTGGCTGGTTGCCATTTCAGATGTTTCTCCATTTGCCCCTGTACATGAATTTCTGCTGAGGAAGGTGCTGACCCAAGTTTAAAAAAAAACACATTTTATCAAGCTTTTTCACAAAAGCAGACACAAGGTATGGCATGATAACTAAAATATAGACACAAGGTATGGTATTATAATTAAAATATAAATGTGTTTAACCACGATATATAATAATTTTTAATAGAAAAATCTAACTGATAGGGTAGAAAAGCAAGTAGTAATCTCATATGATATTTTGTCAATAGTACGACGGTTGTTGTAACCAAAGGCTGCACAGAAACAGGCATTGCTGCTCAGTGTGCTTTGATATTGGAGAGTGAGGAGACCCATCCAATATGGCGGCGTTGTTTTTACGTTCTCCAGCGTCAAATGTGGCGTCTACATAATCATGTCTATAGTCGCATTCGGACTGCGTAGTTCTAGGAACTTAATGCGTTTGTGTGTCGGCGCCGATACAAAGAGGCTTCCATTCTTTGAACTACCGTAACTCTTACGCAATCAATGTAATTAAAAGGGATTCTGAAAGCTAAGACTCTACGCTTTCCAGTGGTATACAAGACATTACGGTAATGTTACGCTAGCACTGCCCACAGCCATAAATTGATCACGCTTCCGCGGAGGGGAGGAATTGTTTTCGACGCGTAATTTCAACTTCTATCTCTTATACTGATATAATAAATCTTTTCGGTAACTATCGTACTTTATGTTTGCATATAGTAATTTTAGGATATATTGAGACTTTTGTGACATTTTTTGCCGTGTTTGTTTTAGTTTTACCACCCGTAGTTCGTTTTTTTTCCAGCTGCGTTTTTCACGGAGTGTTTTTTTTTTTGTTTTACCACCCGTATTTTTTTTTTCAGATGCGTTTTTCACGGAGGCTTTTTATTGTTTTATGTTAGATTCGTTTTTGTAAATAATGAAAGAAATCAGGAAATCTTCTAGAAATAGGAAATTTTCCTCAAGATTTGTTGATGAGGAGCAAGATGTGCCTTCATCGTTTTTCCGTCACAAACGCAGTAAGTTTCTCTGCACTAAATATTTCCACTAAACACGTTCCAGTTTATGTTGTCCAGTATTTCTGCTAATACTATTACTATTCTATTATACTACTACTGCTACTTCCAGGAAAACAAAACCTCAATATACATCTGTGGTTGAGGATTCAAGTGCAAGTGAAGATGATTTCCCATCACAGCTGCAGTAAGTTTATCTACAGTTCAAATATATTTTTAACTTTAGTTCTGTATTTTACTTTATTTTATTCAGTTTTCATTTACCAGTATTTACTGCTTGAAAATTTAAATGTTATATGATTTGATATATTTTTTATTTTAGAGATTCTTCTGATGAAGAACCATTAACCAGCAATGGGCAATGTCAGAGAAGGGATCTTGCTGGAGATGCTCCACATCTTCTGGACTCCTGGACAACAAAGTCAAACCCAGGTACTGTCAACCCACGCCACCCAGATTTATCCCCAGAAGAACTCCTGGCTATCAGCTTCCCGTCATGGATAAACCAGGTACACTCAGTGCAAAAAAGCACTCCCTGGATGTGCTAAGAGTGCAAGAAAGGATTTTGTCTGCAGCAGGACAGGAATTGCTCTGCAGAAGACCACAGCAGCTAAAAACGCCTGAACATTGACAGACAATATCACCTGAAAGTCAGACACTGAAAGTTGTGCATGTAAAAAAATCAATACAAGGTTGTTATTAGGGATGCACCGATACAACATTTTTCCAAACCGATACGATACCGATACTTGGATCTGAGTACTCGACGATGCCGATTAGTGATACCGATACTTCCACCACACAAAAAATGCAATGATTTGGAATACAGATTTTAATTTCTTCGCTGCTTTCAACAGGAAAAGACTGTGAGGTAGATAAAAAGTAAAATATATGAATGGAAATCATCACAAAACTAAAATGTTAGGTGAACAGAAATGACAAATTACAGTGAAGCCATTTTCAAGCAACTGCATTGGTATTGGTTCCTGGTATAGGTAAACTTTTACCGATACCGGTATTAGTATTGGTATCGGCACTGATGCCGATACCAGTATCGGTATCGGTGCATCCCTTGTTGTAATCCATGTTAGGTTTGATTTCTGCTATTTCAGATTTTTTATTCATGTACATCTGTATTTTCTATTCATACATTTCTGAAGAAAAATCAAATCAGTTTTTTTTTTCTGTTATTACATTATTGTTTTGGGTGATTTCAAACAAAATAACTGCAAAATCTTTACATATACGGAAAGCTAAGCTTGTCCTGAAAATGTTTTGTGCAGTTACGACCTTTTTTGACAAATTTATTCAAAGATAAAGATAAACAGGGCCAGGCAGACTTAAACAATGGCAGAACTAAAAGGTTTTAAGAGCTGGAATTACAGTAACATGAAGCTGAGCTAACAGCTGGTAATGGGGCTCAGGAGGTGACTGTGCTCATTACGTGCTTTATGAGAATACCTTTGATGAGCAGTCAAATCACAGGTATGACGTCGAGGCTGCTAGAGCACGCAGAGAGAGTCGGGAGATGAAGAATCCTGCAGGAGAGATGGTCCGTTATGTAGGAAGGAAGGAAGGAAAATAGAGTGGCAGAGAAACAATACACGACGTGTACGTTTACCCTATTAAACACGTTGATTGTATGCATTTGTATGATTATACTTTTTAACGGTATTCTATTGTTTTTCTGCTGTAGTTTAAAAACAGCTGCTGTGTGCTTCCTAACCTCAGTGAGCGTCCAGAGAAGAGTGAAAACAGCCTACATCCACAGCCATGTTGGATGTTTATCAGAGAGAACATATGTGTAGATATGAATTCACACTATTAAAGATAAAATGTTCCTTTGGAAGTAAAGTGATGTTTACATGCTAAATACATATCCCATTACCTGACTAAGCTTTGTGTGAACATTCAAGTCACTAGGAAATCTGCAGCAAGCCTCTAAGGTGACAGAGCATCATTGCAGGTGTTATATGTGACTGATGGGTTAGAAAACATGTGAGAGTTTCTAAAATGTGTCACATGTGAGGTCAAAATGTAGAAAGTGGTGTGTGTGCTTTAAGCTGCCCAACATTTTTGAGTGTGTGACCTTTGTTAAATGTGATCCACTTCCTGCTGTAATCTGGACTTTTATAGAGCTGAGTAACTGGAGTAGATTACACACCTAACTGTAGTACATTACACACCTGAGTAACTGGAGTAGATTACACACCTGAGGATGAGAGCCAGTAGTTTATATTTAGTGTGACTAGACTGACATCACTCAGAGACAAAGTACTTCTGATTCTTAAAGTCGTCGTCGTCGTCTTCCTCCGCTTATCCGATCCGGGTCGCGGGGGCAGCATCCCAACTAGGGAGCTCCAGGCCGTCCTCTCCCCGGCCTTGTCCACCAGCTCCTCCGGCAGGACCCCAAGGCGTTCCCGGACCAGATTGGAGATGTAACCTCTCCAACGTGTCCTGGGTCGCCCCGGGGGCCTTCTGCCGGCAGGACATGCCCGAAACACCTCCCCGGGGAGGCGTCCAGGAGGCATCCTGACCAGATGCCCAAACCACCTCAACTGGCTCCTTTCGATCCGGAGGAGAAGCGGTTCTACTCCGAGTCCCTCCCGAATGTCCGAGCTCCTCACCCTATCTCTAAGGCTGAGCCCGGCCACCCTACGGAGGAAACTCATTTCGGCCGCTTGTATCCGCGATCTCGTTCTTTCGGTCATTACCCAAAGCTCATGACCATAGGTGAGGATTGGGATGTAGATCGACCGGTAAATCGAGAGCCTGGCTTTCTGGCTCAGCTCCCTCTTCCCCACGACAGATCGGCTCAGCGTCCGCATCACTGCAGACGCCGAACCAATCCGCCTGTCGATCTCCCGATCCCTCCTACCCTCACTCGTGAACAAGACCCCGAGATACTTAAACTCCTCCACTTGAGGTAGGACCACTCCCCCGACCCGGAGTTGGCAAGCCACCCTTTCCCGGTCGAGAACCATGGTCTCAGATTTGGAGGTGCTGATCCTCATCCCAGCCGCTTCACACTCGGCCGCGAACCTACCCAGCAAGAGCTGAAGGTCGGAGCTGGATGAAGCTAGGAGGACCACATCATCCGCAAAAAGCAGAGACGAGATTCTCCTGTCACCAAACTCGACACACTCCACACCACGGCTGTGTCTAGAAATTCTGTCCATAAAAGTGATGAACAGAACCGGTGACAAAGGGCAGCCCTGGCGGAGTCCAACCCTCACTGGGAACAGGTCCGACTTACTACCGGCTATGCGGACCAAAATCACGCTCCTCTGGTAAAGGGACTGAATGGCCCTTAACAGAAAGCCACCCACCCCATACTTCTGGAGCGTCCCCCACAGGGTGCCCCTGGGGACACGGTCATAAGCCTTCTCCAAATCCACAAAACACATGTGGATTGGTTGGGCAACCTCCCATGCCCCCTCCATCACCCTTGCAAGGGTATAGAGCTGGTCCACAGTTCCACGGCCAGGACGAAAACCACATTGCTCCTCCTCTATCTGAGATTCAACTATCGATCGGACCCTCCTCTCCAGTACCTTGGAGTAGACCTTTCCAGGGAGGCTGAGGAGTGTGATCCCCCTATAGTTGGAACACACCCTCAGGTCACCCTTCTTAAAGATGGGTACCACCACCCCGGTCTGCCACTCCCTAGGAACTGCCCCCGATGACCACGCAATGTTGTAGAGACGTGTCAACCATGACAGCCCTACAACATCCATAGCCTTGAGATACCCAGGACGAACCTCATCCGCCCCCGGGGCTCCGCCGCTGTGTAGTTGTTTGACTACCTCAGCAACTTCTGCCCCCGAGATCGGACAGTCCATCCCCAGGCCTCCCAGCTCTGGTTCCTCCTCGGAATGTGCATTGGTGGGATTGAGGAGCTCTTCAAAGTATTCCTTCCACCGTCCGACTATAGCCTCAGTTGACGTCAGCAGCTCCCCATCCCCACTGTACACATTGTGAGCGAGTTGCTGCCTTCCTCTCCTGAGGTGCCGGACAGTTTGCCAGAACCTCTTTGGAGCCGATCGATAGTCTTTCTCCATGGCCTCACCAAACTCCTCCCACGCCCGAGATTTTGCCTCGGCAACTGCCACTGCTGCACCCCGCTTGGCTATCCGGTACCTGTCTGCTGCCTCCGGAGACCCACAGACCAGCCACGCCCTGTAGGCCTCCTTCTTCAGCCTGACGGCTCCCCGAACCTCTGGTGTCCACCAGCGGGTACGGGGGTTGCCACCACGACTGGCACCGGCCACCTTACGACCACAGCTAGCAACAGCCGCCTCGACAATCGCAGAGTGGAACAAGGCCCACTCGGACTCAATGTCCCCCACTGCTCTCGGGACGTGGTCAAAGCTCTGCCGGAGGTGGGAGTTGAAGACCGTCTTGACAGGTTCTTCTGCCAAGCGTTCCCAGCAGACCCTCACTATGCGTTTGGGTCTGCCAGGTCTACGTGGCATGTTCCCTTGCCATCTGATCCAACTCACCACCAGGTGGTGATCAGTTGACAGCTCCGCCCCTCTCTTCACTCGGGTGTCCAAAACATACGGCCGCAGGTCAGATGATACGACTACAAAATCTATCATCGACCTGTGACCTAGGCTGCCCTGGTACCAAGTGTACCGGTGGGCCTCCTTATGTTCGAACATGGTGTTCGTTATGGCCAAACTGCGGCTTGCACAGAAGTCCAATAACAAAACACCGCTCGAGTTCAGATTAGGTGGGCCGTTCCTCCCAATCACACCCCTCCAGGTCAAGCGGTCATTGCCCACGTGAGCATTGAAGTCCCCCAGCAGGACAATGGAGTCCCCTGATGGAGCACTATCTAGCACTCGTCCCAGGGACTCCAAAAAGGGTGGGTACTCTGAACTGATATTTGGCCCATAAGCACAAACAACAGTCAGGACCCGTTCCCCGACCCGAAGGCGCAAGGAAGCTACCCTCTTGTCCCCCGGGGTAAACCCCAACACACAGGCAGAGAGTCTCGGGGCAAACAAAAAGCCAACCCCAGCCCTCCGCCTCTCACCCGGAGCAACTCCAGCAAAGTAGAGTGTCCAACCCCTCTCCAGGTCTCGGGTTCCAGAGCCAATGCAATGTGTAGAGGTGAGTCCGACTATATCTAGCCGGTACCGCTCAACCTCTGCCACTAGCTCCGGCTCCTTCCCCGCCAGCGAGGTGACATTCCATGTCCCAAAAACTAGTTTTCTTGTCCGGGGATTGGACCGCCAAGGCTCCCGCCTTGGTCTGCCACCCGATTCGCATTGCACCGGACCCTTCATGTTCCTCCTGCGGGTGGTGGGTCCACAGTTGGACGAGCCCATGTATCCGGTTCGGGCTGGGCCCGGCCGGGCCCCATGGGCGAAAGCCCGGCCACCAGGCGCTCGCTCATGGGCCCCAACCCCAGGCCTGGCTCCAGGGTGGGACCCCGGTACCCTCCGGGCCGGGTACTCCCGACTCTTCGTTTTAACCCAGCTAACAAAAATTTGTTGTAAGAACGTTATGGGAATGTTTATTTTGAATGTTGTAAAAACGTAGAAATGTCCAGTTTTTTTAATGTTACTGGAACGGTGTGTTAACGTTACAAAAACATTGCTGGAATGTTTGCTTAAAGTTGTTTGAATGTTATTTTACGGTTAGCATGACGTTAACAGAACGTTATGGGAATGTTTACTTTGAAAGTTTTAGAAACGTAGAAATGTCCAGTTTTTTTAACGTTACTGGAATGGTGTGTTAACGTTACAAAAACATTGCTGGAATGTTTGCTTAAAGTTGTTTGAATGTTATTTTACGGTTAGCATGACGTTAACAGAACGTTATGGGAATGTTTACTTTGAAAGTTTTAAAAACGTAGAAATGTCCAGTTTTTTTAACGTTACTGGAATGGTGTGTTAACGTTACAAAAACATTGCTGGAATGTTTGCTTAAAGTTGTTTGAATGTTATTTTACGGTTAGCATGACGTTAACAGAATGTTATGGGAATGTTTATTTTGAATGTTGTAAAAACGTAGAAATGTCCAGTTTTTTTAATGTTACTGGAACGGTGTGTTAACGTTACAAAAACATTGCTGGAATGTTTGCTTAAAGTTGTTTGAATGTTATTTTACGGTTAGCATGACATTAATAGAACGTTTACTTTGAATGTTGTAAAAACGTAGAAATGTCCAGTTTTTTTAACGTTACTGGAATGGTGTGTTAACGTTACAAAAACATTGCTGGAATGTTTGCTTAAAGTTGTTTGAATGTTATTTTACGGTTAGCATGACGTTAACAGAACGTTATGGGAATGTTTACTTTGAATGTTTTAAAAACGTAGAAATGTCCAGTTTTTTTAACGTTACTGGAATGGTGTGTTAACGTTACAAAAACATTGCTGGAATGTTTGCTTAAAGTTGTTTGAATGTTATTTTACGGTTAGCATGACGTTAACAGAACGTTACGGGAATGTTTACTTTGAATGTTTTAAAAACATAGAAATGTCCAGTTTTTTTAACGTTACTGGAATGGTGTGTTAACGTTACAAAAACATTGCTGGAATGTTTGCTTAAAGTTGTTTGAACGTTATTTTACGGTTAGCATGACGTTAACAGAACGTTATGGGAATGTTTACTTTGAATGTTGTAAAAACGTAAAAATGTCCAGTTTTTTTAATGTTACTGGAATGGTGTGTTACCGTTACAAAAACATTGCTGGAATGTTTGCTTTAAGTTGTTTGGATGTTATTTTACGGTTAGCATGATGTTAACAGAACGTTATGGGAATGTTTACCTTGAATGTTGTAAAAACGTAGAAATGTCCAGTTTTTTTAACGTTACTGGAATGGTGTGTTAACGATACAAAAACATTGCTGGAATGTTTGCTTAAAGGTGTTTGAACGTTATTTTACGGTTAGCGTGATGTTAACAGAACATTAGCATAACATTACTGGAACAGTTACTGAAACGTTATTTGATTATTAGCATAACGTTCCTGGAATATTTTCATAACATGGCTGCAATACTGCTACAATGTTACCGGAACATTTTGTTAATGTTTGGAAAAACATTGTTGCAACATTAGCAAAACATTGCTAAAACGTTAGCCTGACATTACCAGAACGTTATCTAAAGGCTAGAAAAATGTTTCTGCAACGTTATGTTAAGGTTAGCAAAACATTGCTGGAATATCAGCATAATGTTTCTGGAACGTTATCTTAAGGTTAGCATAACATTGCTGGAACATTGGCATAATGTTTCTGGAATGTTAGGGTTAGGGTTAGCAAAACATTGCTGGAACATCAGCATAATGTATCTGGAACGTATCTTAAGGTTAGCAAAACATTGCTGGAACATCAGCATAATGTTTCTGAAACATTATCTTAAGGTTAGCAAAACATTGCTGGAACATCGGCATAATGTATCTGGAACGTTATCTTAAGGTTAGCAAAACATTGCTGGAACATCGGCATAATGTATCTGGAACGTTATCTTAAGGTTAGCAAAACATTGCTGGAACATCGGCATAATGTATCTGGAACATTATCTTAAGGTTAGCAAAACAACGCTGGAACATCAGTATTGTCACGATCTGGGGATGTTTAGGACCCAAATAAGCTGAAACCCAGGATGACACGAGGCTGGGGAAGATGTAAAGTGAAATCCTTTATTTTAAGAGTAACCAAAAAACAAAAGTAATCCAAAAGGCTGGGAGCCAACAGTCCAAAAATCCAGATAGAGATCTGGAGATCCAAAAATACAAGAGGCACGAGAAGACTAGATCCAAGCACTAGAGGCACGAGAAGAACTTGACAGAATTACAACAAACAACAATGGACCGACAAGACACAGAGACAAGACAGGGCTTAAATACACTGGGGCATAATGGGAGGCAGATGAGCTGCAGGTGTGTGGAGTGTGGGGGGAGGACCAGGTGAAAGCAATGACTAATCAGGGAAGAAACTAACATGACCTAAGAGTGAACCTAAAAACACAAAAGCAACCATATAACTAAAATTCTAAAGGGAAGGAGAACTACAAAAACCGGTGGGACAAAACATATTAAAGAGACTAATAAAAATGAAAAGCTGAAACTATAAACACTGCAGAGGGATGACTGACTGCAGAGGGGTGACTGGAGAAGACTAAAGGAACACAGGAGACACATAAATGAGATGCAGACAAAGGACATATGAGGGCGATATGAAACACAAAAGGAGAACCTGGAGTGGGAATTGGAGGGGCTGGGGAACAAAGGGACACAGAACATGACAAGTATAATGTATCTGGAACGTTATCTTAAGGTTAGCAAAACAACGCTTGAACATCAGCATAATGTATCTGGAACGTTATCTTAAGGTTAGCAAAACAACGCTTGAACATCAGCATAATGATTCTGGAACGTTATCTTAAGGTTAGCAAAACAATAATGGAACAGAAGATTAATGTTTCTGAAACGTTATCTTAAGGTTAATATTACTTTGCAGTAACATTAGTATAACATTGCAAAAACTTTAGTTTCTGAAACCCTTACGAAAAAGAAGTATACTTTAAGTATCTAATTTCAAGTATACTTAAGTGTACATAAGTTTATTTGCATACTTGTTCTTAAAGTTTACTTAGAATTATACTCCTTGGGTCTAAATTGGGCCACTAAAAGTATACTTGAAGTATACTACAAGTATACTTCAAAGTAATAATTTAAGTTTATTTGTAGTGCACTTCTGATATAATTGAGTACACTTTTCTCTTTGAAAGTATACTTAAAGTAACATCACAAGTGTACTTGGAGTGTACTTCTGATATAATTAAGTATACTTTTGTCCTTGAAAGTATACTTAAAGTAACAATATAAGTTTACTTTTCATACAATTGAGTATACTTTTCTTCTTGAATGTATACTTAAAATATACTTTAAGTAATAATATAAGTTTACTTATAGAGTACCTCAGATATAATTGAGTATACTTTTCTCCTTGAAAGTATACTTAAAAGTAACAGTCTAAGTTTACTTCTAATAAAATTGAGTACTTTTGCCCTTGAAAGTATACTTAAAAATAAACTTTAACATTATACATTTACTTGCAGTGTACTTTTGAAATAATTGAGTATACTTTTCTCTTTGAATGTATACTTAAAATTATACTTAAAGTAATAATATATGTTTACTTGTAGTGTACTTCTTATATAATTGAGTATACTTACAGTTTTGAAAGTACACTTTACAGTAAACTTGACGTAATATTCTTTTAGTAAATTTTAGTATCTCTATTTTCTCTATAAACACATACTGCAAGTAACATTTAACATCTGCTATTTGCTTACTACCAATACATTTAATTTCCACTATTTACTGATACTTCGTCTTTATGCAGAGAAAAAAGTTAATAAAGTAGCTAAGTAATTTTGTTTAAATGTATTAAACAGAGAGAATTAGAACAGAACAAAAACAGACCTGTTTACCAGGATTAATCAAAGATGAGAACGCAAACTGTTCTGAACATGTTTAACACGTTAATTCTGTCCATTTTGAAAGACTTTTTAAAAATGCCTTTAAAAAAATCAGTCCATTTTATGGATCCACTTGCTTGGTTGTTGATGCCTTTTTGAAGTTTTCATTGTTGCATTTCTTTCGTATTATTTTTCTTACATCTTGAACGCGCAGAGGGAAACTTCAACTGAGCATGCCCTGTGAACACACAAAGCAAATAAATGAACACTTGAACTGTTAGGTGAACTCTAACACCACAAAATCTTTACAGTTCATAACACTGTAAACCCGAATAAGTAGGAAGAACTCAAAAAATGTAAGGCAATCAGTTGCCTCATATTTTCTGAGTTTATAAACTCAGATATTTGAGTACATCAGAACATAAATAAACTTAAATATTTGGAGTTTATATTAAATATATTTTCAAATTATGATCAAATTAAAGTTACCGATTAAGCCAACTCAAACAGAAAATAAAACAAAATTTGAAAGAACAGGGTATATACAGCAATCCTTAAGTAAAATTTACTACTTTTTAATACTTTTTTTACTACCTTCAGAATTTTTTTAAAACCATCACAACACTAAATTGCAATTGTTAATCAGCGACCTATTTACACATATTTTAACATATATAACATACAAAAAGAATAGACTTAGAGACTCACTGATGTTGACAACGTATTGCACATATTTATTTTACTTAGAAAATTAGCCAGGCACTTCTGTTCAGCGGTTCAGACGTTGACCACGAGGCCTGAAATGATGCACAACGACCACTGAATATGACGTCATCATTATGTGACGGGATATGCTAAAGTAGGGCTGCTCGATTATGGCAAAAACAATAATCACGATTATTGTGACTGAAATTGAGATCTCGATTATTTAAGACGATTTTTCAATTTATGTAGATTTTTATTTTTTTAATTTTTATTCAGTCATAAAACTGCTCAGGGCACAATCAGGGCAAAAATAAACAAGAAACAAGATGATCACTAAAATAACTCCTGATTCCCAGTATAAAAAGACCAATATACTTATAGCTCATAGTTTATGACCCAAGGGCTACAGACCTTGGTTTAACTCATTTAAGTCTAACCAGTACAGACCCAAATACCATTATCTTGCAAATACTGACAGCAAGAATTATACTGTGGCATTTATAACAAATACATGCAAATTGCTGTTCACTAAATGTTGCATAGCATTTATTGAGTCGTGTCAAGGTGCTGTAGGAGAGTGCACTAGCACCATGTCCTCAGAGAGATTAGTTATTATTTATCAGCGTGAGGAACTTATTTCTACCTTATTTATAAACTATTTATTTACAAGTCCATCAGTTAATGTAATAATTGTCCCAACCACAGCTGCACCCCCACCCCCCAACCCGGTCTCACAGCAGGGGCATGCTGCACGTGTGTTTAGCGCGCCGCACGCGCACATTTAGCCGTTTTTATCGGCTCAGGAGTCCGCAGGTGCGGTGTCTGTGTCACTCACTCTGGTTACTCCAACAGAGAGCCGGCTCTGAGAGCTGTCTTTAGCGACTGACACATCACTACATCATTCCCTTTCCTAATGTTGTGAAGAACGGTCCGGGGCGCAGGCGGAGTGTTTAGCTAACCTGCAGGAAATGTCGACGACAGTTATCCAGAAAGTAGCTAAGTGTTACCAGAGATGTTTCTGAGGTGTTCGCTAGGTACTTTTAAGATTTAAAAAGTCAAGAAGGGGGTCTGAAAAGCTGCTAGAAATAGCGTCAAAGTCGCTAAGTTAACTTGGCAACACTGGGAGGAGCGCTTCATTTGCAACTCAAGGCAGCGCATGTGGGAGGAGCAAATAATCGGCTTGTTTTGTTTTTATAATCGTTCAAAACATTTCATTCGGAATATATTTCTATGTCGATGTTCAGAATACGACATCTGATAGTCTGAAAAAAATAATACCTAATTTGGAAAAAATAATACCTCTGAGACCAAATTTAACACTTTTAATGGCCTTAAATTTGACTATTTTTATTTATCACTTTTTAATACTTTTTAAAACCCCGCGGACACCCTGAAGAAACAATTACAAACGAACACTTTTGAAAACTGGACAACAGCAGTGTGTAGTCTTTCTTTGAGTAGGTGGTTTAAAGCAGTGGTTCCCAAACTTATTTAGCCGCGCACCCCCTTCTATGTCCCGACCATGTCGACGCACCCCCCCCCCCCACATCGGGGCATGGCTCTATATATACATACATATATATATATGTATATATATATATATATCAGATGTCAAGCTAAACAGACAGGGTTAAAAAAAAATCCCTATCACTTTCATTTTTTAAATAGTAATTAATAAACATTCGATACCATTACAATTTCCTTTGATTTCATTTTAAATAAATATTTAGAGTGCCCAGGTAGCACATAAAGAATGCAATTTAACGGTTTTCTTAAAGTAGGAACGTTTAACCTGTGCAGCCAGAGCGCTCTCCTTCCTTCTGCTCTGCGTAAACCTGAGCTGATCACCTACTTGTGCGTATTAATCACATGTCTATAGGGGACAAGATATAGCCATGATGTTCACTTTTGCCTCAGACCGACTTATTGCTGTTTTATGGTGTGGCTGAATCTGCGATCCGCTGCCACGCGGACTGGAATAACAAATGCTGCAGTAACATGAGATGTGCTCAGGTTCGGAGTCACTGGCTGGAGCGGACCCGACTCATCCCAGAAGCTAAGATCTTAATTTGACCTTGAATGAAAAATAACCTCTTAAAAGTTTTTATCACGGTGGAGGCAGCGTTCATTTCTGCCTTCAGTCTGACGGCGCGCCGGAGTTAAAGCAGCGTGCGTGCTTATTGAATCTGTGTGCGTGTGTGTGTGTGCGCGCGCGTGCGGCACAGCCGCTCAAGTCACCGCGTCTCGCGCTATTTAAACCAATGTTGTAAAATGACTTCTGCCCAGCCCAGATGTGCTCACTTGTGCACCCGTGAGCCGTGGTTCAGCCGGAACGCGTCTGACCTCTGACAGAACTTCAGATCTTCAGCGCGCAGTTAATAGCCTGAATGGGAATCATTTCTTGTTATTTTGTTACATCCACAATGTTCTGTGTGTGAGGTTTACAATGTCAGAACACCTGCATGAGACAGGGTGTTAATTACAATCTGCCAGAATGACTCGCCACCTTCAGATTCCTCCAACACCGTTAAAAATGATCAAATATGGAACATATCGGCGTGCGCAGGCCAGAGTGCTGAAGCTCGGCGCATTGTTATTATGAAGCTAGGGCACATGTGGAGGACACGCGTGCGCGCAAACATATACTTGTTTTCAATTACATTTATTGTGCCCACTTACTTTTTCTTTGGCCCGCCCACAAATGAGTTTCTACGCTAATGGTGACATATGACAGACTTCTCTGAGCTCCGCAGCCATTACACTTTTCACCTCGCGCACCCCCTAGCGGCAGCTCGCGCACCCCCAGGGGTGCGCGCACAGGGTATCTGCAGGTTTAAGGGAGCCAAATTTAAGACTTTTTAAGACCTTTTTTAAGGCCACTTAGACCAAATTTAAGCTATTTTTATAATTAAATTTAAGCTTTATTTTCCAGCTATTGCCTGGAACCGGTGCTAACCGCGTTGCGAACATGGCATTAGCCACCCAGTTACCATCGAAGTTGCACTTCCCCATGGCGCAAGCTCCCACTAGTTTAACCAGCTAATGTGCTCATCTAAAAATAGCCCCCTTTCACAAGCAACTGAATGTGTACGGTTCCACTTACGCCAATATCACACACAAAAAATGCTGAAGACTAACTAGGAATTCATGAAAATTTCATAGAAATAAAATAATCTTGTTTATTGGGTCTAAACATGTTTAAGACCTTTGGAAACTGTATTTAAGGATTATTTGTCATTTTTAAGGATTTTTAAGGCCTTAAATTTGGAAAAGCTAATTTAAGACATTTTAAGACTTTTTAAGGACCCGCGGATACCCTGGCGCACCACACTTTGGGAATCCCTGGTTTAAAGCAACATCAGGATGCATATCAATTCAACATTAACAAAATATGAATTACACTAACCACTATCAAGTAAGTCAGTGAGTACTTTATGCCATTTGGCATAAAACCAGTTGAGTATTGAATCGGATTAGCCTATTAGCATTAGATGCTAATGGGCTAATCCGATTCAATTATTCATGCTAAACTAAAGACACAAATGGAATTGCCAGACACAGAACGGCTGGACGAACAGAGAAAAGGTAAAACTCAACTGTTCCTCCCACTGTCTTTATGGGTGACCCCGCGAGGAAAGTTGACCATTGAGCAGGGTTGATGGTTTATCCCTTGAGGTCCACGTGACAGGGGTGAGGTGGTGCTCACTCCTCACCTCTGCCATATGGACCCAAGGGATGAACCATCAACCCTGCTCAATGGTCAACTTTCCTCGTGGGGTCCTACCCATTAGGACAGTGGGAGGGTTAACTCAATGAGAAGTGGAAAATGAACATATTTGCCCAAATGGTGGTGTGTTACTTTAACATCAACAATTAAAGAGCAGACAAATAGTAAATTACATTGTGGATGTGGACAATGCTCTAACAGAGTGAGCCATCTGAATCCACCACTCTTTCAGATTTTGAGTTACACATGTAACATCAGGTCATTTTTGACTCTGCAGCTTGGGTGATAGTTTAGACCAAGTAAGATTTTCTGCGTGAACTCAAATGTGTTGGTCAGTCCCTTCGGATAATCTAAATGTAAGGCATAGATGAGGCCGAACATTACCAGGACATGGTCGGGACATAGAAGGGGGTGCGCGGTTAAATAAGTTTGGGAACCACTGCTCTAGGATAACAGATTCTCACTGGGTCGTACGTAACTGGACTCTCGGCATCATCGGTGATGGTTGTCAGGAGGACAACTGCTGCATCCGAGGTCCGGCTCATTGGTATCATCCTTACAAAAATGAAAGGGAGATCACACACTAATCACATCTGAACTGAAACTCTGACTGTGGCCATTTTTATTTCAGTAGATTGTCATGTAAATAACAATAAATGCAGTCTGATAGACTCCTGTTTAGGGCTGGGCAACATGTCAAAGATTTATCGTTATCCAAGTTCTTGTCTCTCATCCAGATAATTTTTCCCATGTCAATAAATTTGATAATAAAAAAATGAAAAGATGTGTAAGTTGGCCACATTTATGTCCCTTTAAGAAGCTGTAGCACCTTGAGTCATGTAAAATTTTAGTCAATGTAATACATGAGACAGCCCCATCTAGTGGACAAATATTGTTGCTACGCATTCCTGTAGTTATCGCCTACTTATCGTTATCGAGGTGAGATCTTCAATATAAGTTGATATTGATTTTAGGCCATATCGCCCAGCCCTACTCCCGTTCATTCTGTTGCTTTGTGCTCTCATTTATGAATAAAGTGAGATGGCTCCAGTGTGTGCCAGCGTTACGCTAATGAAAGCTACTTGAATTCTTTGCAGTGATTGTTGATTTTTCTCAGTGCCTTCAAGCCTGCCACACACGAGTGCCATCTGCTGAGCAAACAGCCTCGAATGACCGCTTGCTCAGCAGATACCTCGCCATGTGCGCCTGATTTTCACTGAGTTTTCCGCCTCATGAGACGCTGAGGTGAATATCTGACCAGTTAAGATATTTTCCGCCTCACAGGGGTAAAAACTCGCCGTGTGCGCATTACCGAGCTGCTGGTTGAGCTGAAATATTCTAGTGGCCAACCAAAGCACGTTCTCCGCTCACATGACCCCAAGATGGCAGCCCCCTGTCTGCATGTCAGAAAAGAAACAAAACAGACAAGAGCTGGAAACGGAGGAAATGCCTATCCTTTTTTTGTTGACGAAACGTCGCTGCCACCGGCATTTCAAGGTTAGGAAAATATGGGTACAGTAGCTGGAAAGATGGACCAGGCAAGGAGTTTATGCCAATTTACTCCAAGACACACCTGGAAGACCCAGAATCCTTCCGAAAGGGTAATGGAAACAGTGGGCCCATCGATCCGCAAGGTACCGTTTTGTTTATTTTTCAGACACGCAGACAGGGTAAGGGGCTGCATCTGAATACATCTTGGGGTCATGTGAGTGGAAAACGTGCTTTGGTTGGCCACTAGAATATTTCAGCTCAACCAGCAGCTCAGTAGTGCGCACACAGCGAGTTTTTACCCCTGTGAGGCGGAAAATATCTAACTGGTCAGATATTCACCTCAGCGTCTCGTGAGGCAGAAAACTCAGTGAAAATCAGGCGCACACGGCGAGCAATCTGCCGAGCAAACAGTCATTCGAGGCCGTTTGCTCAGCTGATTGCTCTCGTGTGTGGCAGGCTTAAACATCTTGCCAAAGGTTTGTAATTGAAACAATGGCACATTTTCCAAAATGTTCATGTGCGTTGTCCTTGTGTTGTCCTTATGCATAAATAAATAGAATGAATTGTTCAAATTTACAATACTGGGACTTACCACACGTCCTCAAAAATCCAGAGGTTTCCTCACGTAGATAGACAGGAAGGGCATGGAGAACAGTGGTACGCCTTGTGTGGACATCATGTAATTCCTAAGAAGATTAAGAGTGTAAATACTGTCAAGTTTACTAATCAAACTCAATGCCAAACTGCTCTGACCAATTTTCCAAGACAGTGATATCTGCATCTAAATCCAATGATAAACTGCTGAATTCAAAAGTTAATTTGAAGTGTTTAACATTACATAATACGGAGGGGTATTAGGGCCACTGAAGAAAAAATTCTGAAAATAAATAAAATTAATAAAGTCAGAATTCTGACATTTATCTCAGTATTCAATTGTTTCCTTCAGTGGCCCTAATACTGCCTTATTGCCTAAGAGTATTAGTCACTGAAGAAGAAAAAAAGAATTGAGAAAAAGATTCAGATATTTTCAAAATTCTGGGATTTAAGTCAGAATTCTGACTTTTTTCATAAACCTAAAACAAAACAAACAAAAAACTATTTAGGAATTTTTTGTTAAAAAAACCCAAATCAAAACAAACAAAAAAATAAAAGCCTGAATTTTAAGATTTAAGTCAGAATTCTGATCCCCCTCATAATCTTCCCCAATTTCCTTTTTTTTTTTTTTTTTTTGTTTTAGGTACCAGTCAGAACTCTGAGATTAAACTCAGATTTATGACTTATTTTCTCAGAATTCTATTTTTTTTTTCTTCAGTGGCTCCAATACTCATAGCATAAAGACATTACCTGTAAATTGTATATTCACCTGTGCATCATGGGCTTTGACAATGTCAGCCAAAGCATTTGCAGTCTTTCCAGTTTTGGAAGCTTTCTGTATGAATAAGGCCATCAAATGAGGAGTGTGGCGATCTAGCTGCGCATAAAAGGTGTTAGGACGGTTCTGGTTTGTGATTCGTTGAAACTCTGCATACACCTGCATTAATGAAAGAACAGTACAATAAAAACAATTATTAATTTATGATGAATGAAATACAGCAACGCTACACGCAATGTGAAATAGCATGGTCAAAGATAAAACCAGATGAAAGAGCTGATCCACATTACCTCAGCTGGCATATGAAGAGCAGGCCAGAGGTCCATCAGCTCTTTCACAGGAGGGCAGGACATGACTCGTCTGTCGTCTCAAGGCAAATGTTGTCTGCATCATCCGGCTAATAACACGTTTCTCTCAGTCTTCTTTACTTCCTCAACAACAGCCTGCCTCATACAGCCCAGACTAGAGGGGTCTTCTCCTTGAGGAAAGTTAGGCAGGAAGTTCTGCACGCTTGGATATTTGAATGGGAAGGTTCATTCTCTGGGTTTCTTTGGCTTCTTTTCCCAGCATTTACGGAGACCTCCTGACATCCAGCTCTTCTCTTCTCTTCTTAGTCCTGTAATTTTCCTTTTTGAACTTGATGCTGTTTTTCCATCCATTCCAACCACTGTCAGATCCTGCTTCTTTTAAACATGATGTTTGCTCACAAGACCATTGCTATTTCTTTGTCACTAGGGTAAGCCTTGAACCTACTGTATATATGGTAGATGCCAGATTCTCTAAAATACCATGTTTTTGGTCTCTTGACAACTGAAGTCTTTCATTCTTTTCAAATTCAGTATTCCCATCTCTAAGTGTCAGCTCAATGTCAAATGGAAATTTGGGAATCTGAAAAGGACCTGGGGGCCATCTGCTTAGACGCTCTGGGGATGACACATCTGAAAAGGTATCAGTTGATGCAACAGAACGGGAATCCTGTGTAAGGGAAATATGAACACAGGATTTTTGTGGTAACTCCTCTATGTCAACAAGGCAAGTGAGCCTTCCATCAAAGTCTGGATCTTCGTATTTCAAATTGAAATCACAGTCAAGTTCCAGTTTTTCTGTCTCACTTGTATGAACCTCTTGGGGGTCAACAGCAGCATGCCATCAATCTTGTGTGCAGAGAGTGGGGTTGGATCATTGAAGTCTGACTTTAGATTCATAGACAGGCTTCCCAATGTGGCTGACAGCTCATAGGAACGCAGATACTCTACATTTACACATCTACACCAGGAAGCATAATCAGTAGAGAAAAAAAACTTTGGTAATCACAAGGTTAGTCAGCAAAATTTAGGCAGTCCTCCACTATATATGAAGCTATGTGAGGAGATTCAAGTGTAATTTGACTTATCCACACAAAGCTAAAAACATAACATTTAAAGAAAAGAATCTGGAGCAACAGCGTACAGTAAGGACAAAATTACAACACAAAAATACTGTGAAATTAATAGAAACAGCGTTCTGCGGTTCAAGATATGTGCAACTGAGCACTAGTTAATTTGATGATAAAAACATTAACAAAATTTCGATGTATATGTGTGTATTAAATAAAACTTTTCACAAAAACTGACAAACTCCCGCGAGCGAACTGAACTTCCTGTTTTTTTTTTGTTTGTTTTTTTGTCCTCAGAACAACATGTTTTAAAAAAACTATGGAGGGGACAAAAATGGAGGGAAGGAGGGAACATAGCATCGACATACAGCACCGCTTCGTCTCTTGCGGTCACAATCCTCTTCTACGGTTAAAAAAGCAGGCTGCTTGCAAAGCTATGGCACAGGTGCTACGGGGAAAATAGTTTACAACACATACTGATTTTTCATGCTGAACAAGAGACCACTGCTCATTTACTTTGAATAAATGGACGTTTAAGTTTGACTTGGTGGCGCTGAGCTCCCGCTTTCATTTTTTTTCTCAGAACGTCACGTTTAAAAAAAATACAATGGAGGGGACAAAAATGGAGGGAATAAGTCTCTAGAAGTCTAATAAAAAAGTATCTAAAGTAATGCTAACCTTCAATAATGAGAAAGCGCTGCTCGTTTCATTTAATAAACGGACTTTAGTCGCACACAACGTTAATAACACAGCTAACTTACACGATGACTTAGCATATTAGCTTGCTACGTGGCCAACATTACTCACCATGTCCGTCTTAAAAACATTTAAGCAACTTTTATGGTGGCTACTTACATTTAGCTCAGTGGTGCAGAAGCAGCGACTGTCAAGTGCAGAACAGAAGCGTGACCTCCGACGGTTAATGCACCTCCGACCCTGCTCTTCTTCTTGGTCTGCCCAGAAGCTTCGAGAGCCGACTGAGCAAATGCTACAAAATAAAAGCACTTCCTGTGCGTGTAATTTCACAATAATTCGTAATTTCATGCTTAATATGTTATTTAGGACAGACAGACAGAGTACTTTCTTCATCCCTATGAAAATTATTTTTACAGAAGTCCAGTACCACTCAATACTCACACTTAATTGACTAGTTATTTCGAAATAAGGCAAAGATTCAAGCAAGGATAAACTTAATATGGAGGAAGTGATTATGTTAAACAGAAAGGACATGTCAAAAAAAGAACTGATTTCAAAATATATAAAGCTTTACAACAGGATTTGACTGTTAAGAATACAGATATTAAAGACAAAAGGGAACTGGAAGTGAACATAATGATGACAGATGAGGAGTGGGAGGAAACACTTGAAGCAGGCCATAAACTAACTAATAGTCTGTCTTGGAGGGAATTTGAATGGAAGGTGAAGGCGCATACTTTAAAACTACACTTATCATGTCACGTATGTGAGAATGCTGTTTGTAGATTACAACTCAGCATTCAACAACATTGTTCCCTTTAAGCTGGACAGGAAACTGCAGGATCTAGGACTGAGCAGCTCCCTCTGCAGCTGGATCCTTAACTTTCTGTCTGACAGATGCCAGGTGGTCAGACTGGGCGGCACCACCTCATCCCCCGTCACACTGAACACTGGTGCTCCGCAGGGGTGTGTGCTGAGCCGTCTCCTGTACTCACTCTACACCTACGACTGCACGGCCACGAGAAACTCCAACATCATTGTGAAGTATGCGGACGACACCACAGTGGTAGGTCTCATCACCAACGATGATGAGACGGCCTACAGGGAGGAGATCAGTGCCCTGACCCACTGGTGTCAGGACAACCGTCTCACCCTCAACATCACAAAGACAAAGGAGTTGATAATGGACTTCCAGAGGAGCAGAGGAGTACACACCCCCATCACCATCAACGGCGACGCTGTGGAGAGGGTGAGCAGCTTCCGTTTCCTTGGAGTTCATCTGGCAGAGGATCTTACGTGGTCAGTGCACACGGAAAATACGGTGAAGAGTGCACAGCAGCGCCTCTTCTTTCTCAGGAGACTGAAAAGATTTGTCATGAGCCGCCGCATTCTCAGGACCTTCTATCGGTGTGCCATTGAGAGCATCCTCACTGGATGCATCTCCACCTGGTATGGCAACAGCAACGCTTACAACCGCAAAGCTCTCCAGAGAGTAGTGCGGTGTGCAGAAAGGATTATTGGAGGTGAGCTTCCCTCCCTCCAGGACATCTACAGGAAGCGGTGCCTGAGGAAAGCGGGGAGGATCATCAAGGACTCAAGTCACCCCAGCCATAAACTGTTCAGACTACTTCCATCAGGAAGGAGGTTCTGCAGCATCCGGTCCAGAACCAGCAGACTGAGAGACAGCTTTTTCCATCAGGCCATCAGACTGCTGAACACGGCGCAGACACCACACCCTCACTACTGAAACTCCAACATTACACACTCCATACTGTACATTAATGCCACTGTTTTGCACATACCAGCCTCTGTACGATTTATATCTCTTATCTTATTGTTTACTTTATTCATTTGTAAAACACGTATATACACACTATACACACACTCACACGCACACACGTAGAACAATATATTAAAAAAAAAATAATAATATACTTGCATAAACATTTAGTAATGTATATACATTACAACTTATACATATTATTACTTAGATTAGCCATTTTTATATTTTACTTGTTTTTACATTACTGTATTTTTGCATAACTCTGTTGCTGTGAAGCACATGTACTGTACCAGTGTACCTGCACATGTGACGTGACAAAAAAAGTGATTTGATTTAAATAGTAACGTTTCAAATTTATGTTGGAGAAAATGCGGGCTAGTGGGAGACTTTTCACATATACTTTTGTTCTGCCCTAAATTCATACCATTCTGGGAAGGTGTTAGGGAGAAATTGAAAGAACCTTGAAGGTGAAATTACAATTTAAGTTAAAATGGTTTGTACTGGGAATGCTATACCAAAATTCTTACACACATAAAGGAGACATACGTAATCAGAATTCTGCTTATGACTGCCAAGAAGTAAATTAAGGTTTTATGGCTGGACACAGAACCCCCAAGGGTGGCACAGTGGAGAGACAGAGTTAGACAGGTCTACAAAATGGAACAAATTAATGCAAGACTATGACCGGGACTAGTGAAATTAGAAAAAATGTGGGAACCAATAAAACAAATGTTAGAAAGATAGTACTCTCATGTGAAAATTATTATTATAAATTTTTTAATGTATTTTTGTCTTTTGGGTGAGTTATTTAGCTAGATCAAAGTAAAATGTAGAATGTATTAGAGAGCAGATAAGATGAATACAGAGAAAGCTTGTCAGAACTATATGTACTGATTGGTGATTTGGTTAAGTTGGATAGATCTTATGGCCACAAGGAAATTCGAACTTTGTTCAGGGAAACACTGCCCTGGAGAGGGGAAGAAGAAACTCAAATGCATCTCCATGTAAATGTTGTCGTTCTAATTCAAAAATAAAAAGTTCGAAATATATATATATATATAACATATATATATATATATATATATTATATAACATATTATAATATATTATATATATATATATATATATATAACAACACTAAGAGAACTTTAATCAATCATAAATAACGTTGTTACCATGTTCCGAGAATGTGGTTCTAAAAATGTTCTCTAACAACGTTATGAGAACTTTCATCAATCATGAATAATGTTGTTCCCATGTTCTGAGAAAGTGGTTCTTAAAATGTTCTCTAACAACGTTATGAGAACTTTCATCAATCATGAATAACGTTGTACAGACATTATAAGAATGTGGTTCTAAGAATGTTTTCTAACAACACTAAGAGAACTTTAATCAATTATAAATAACGTTGTTACCATGTTCTGAGAATGTGGTTCTAAAACTGTTCTCTATCAACATTATTAGAACTTTCGTCAATCATGAATAACGTTGTACAGACATTATAAGATTGTGGTTCTAAGAATGTTTTCTAACAACACTAAGAGAACTTTCATCAATCATAAATAACGTTGTGACCATGTTCCGAGAATCTGGTTCTATAAATGTTTTCTATCAACGTTATGAGAACTTTCATCAATCATGAATAACGTTGTACAGACATTATAAGAACATGGTTCTAAGAATGTTTTCTAACAACACTAAGAGAACTTTAATCAATCATAAACAACGTTGTTACCATGTTCCGATAATCTGGTTCTAAAAATGTTCTATAACAACGTTATGAGAACTTTCATCAATCATGAATAACATTGTACAGACATGATAAGAACGTGGTTCTAAGAATGTTTTCTAACAACACTAAGAGAACTTTAATTAATCATAAATAACGTTGTTACCATGTTCCGAGAATGTGGTTCTTAAAATGTTTTCTAACAACGTAATGAGAACTTTCATCAATGATGAATAACGTTGTACAGACATTATAAGAACGTGGTTCTAAGAATGTTTTCTAACAACACTAAGAGAACTTTAATCAATCATAAATAACGTTGTTACCATGTTCCGAGGATCTGGTTCTAAAAATGTTCTCTATCAACGTTATGAGAATTTTCGTCAATCATAAATAACTGCTTATACGGCATCAGTAAAGCAGCTCAATCTAGACTTCAGCTAGTCCAGAATTCAGCAGCTAGGTTCCTGACTGGAGTTGACAGAAGACAGCACATTACACCAATTCTAAAATCTCTCCACTGGTTGCCCGTTCATCTCAGGATCAATTTCAAAATCATGCTTCTCACTTATAAATCCCTGAACAGTCAAGCTCCTCCATATCTGTGTCAACTCGTCCATTACTACAATCCGCCTCGTGCTCTCAGGTCTGAAGATAAGCTCCTCCTAGCTCTTCCAAACACACGTCTGAAAAGCCGTGGAGAAAGGGCTTTCTCTGTCTGTGCTCCCAAGCTGTGGAATGCATTACCACTACTAGTGAGGCAAGCACCAACAATTAGCATTTTTAAATCTCGCATGAAAACTCACTACTTCAACCTTGCATATAATACATAATCATGGACCACTTTCGACATCTGCATTCTTTCTACAATAGAATGCACTATAATTAACATCTGTATTACTGTGGTTCTTTCATATGTTTTTTTTATCTGTTGTTTCACATTCCTTTGTGTTTTTAGTGTTTTACGACTGTTAGTTCTAGTATTTTCTTGTTTTCATTTTTTCTTATAAACTATGCTTTAAATGTCATTCTGAACGTGTTAATTAACTGTAATCTTTTAATGTACAGCGCCTTGTCTGGTTGTAATGCCATGTTGAATGCGCTTTATAAATAAAATGGTATGGTATGGTATGGTACGTTGTTACCATGTTCCGAGAATATGGTTCTTAAAATGTTCTCTAACAACGTAATGAGAACTTTCATCAATCATGAATAACGTTGTACAGACATTATAAGAACGTGGTTCTAAGAATGTTTTCTAACAACACTAAGAGAACTTTAATCAATCATAAATAACGTTTTTACCATGTTCCGAGAATCTGGTTCTAAAAATGTTCTCTATCAACATTATTAGAACTTTCGTCAATCATGAATAACGTTGTAAAGACATTATAAGAACGTGGTTCTAAAAATGTTTTCTAACAACACTAAGAGAAATTTCCTCAGTCATAAATAACGGTGTTACCATGTTCCGAGAATCTGGTTCAAGAAATGTTCTCTAACAACGTAATGAGAACTTTCATCAATCAATAATAACGTTGTACAGACATTATAAGAATGTGGTTCTATGAATGTTTTCTAACAACACTAAGAGAACTTTAATCAATCATAAATAACGTTGTTACCATGTTCCGAGAATCTGGTTCTAAATATGTTCTCTAATAACGTTATGAGAACTTTCATCAATCATGAATAACGTTGTAAAGACATTATAAGAACATGGTTCTAAGAATGTTTTCTAGCAACACTAAGAGAACTTTAATTAATCATAAATAACGTTGTTACCATATTCTGAGAATGTGGTTCTAAAAATGTTCTCTATCAACATTATTAGAACTTTCATCAATCATGAATAACGTTGTAAAGACATTATAAGAACATGGTTCTAAGAATGTTTTCTAACAACACTAAGAGAACTTTCCTCAGTCATAAATAACGTTGTTACCAGGTTTCAAGAGTCTGGTTCTACAAATGTTCTCTAACAACGTTATGACAACTTTCATCAATCATGAATAACGTTGTACAGACATTATAAGAACGTTGTTCTAAGAATGTTTTCTAACAACACTAAGAGAACTTTAATCAATCATAAATAACGTTGTTACCATGTTCCGCGAATGTGGTTCTAAAAATGTTCTCTATCAACATTATTAGAACTTTCGTCAATCATGAATAATGTTGTAAATACATTATAAGAACGTGGTTCTAAGAATGTTTTCTAACAACACTAAGAGAACTTTCATCAATCATAAATAACGTTGTTACCATGTTCCGAGAATCTTGTTCTAAAAATGTTCTCTAACAACGTTATAAGAACTTTCATCAATCATGAATAACGTTGTACAGACATTATAAGAACGTGGTTCTAAGAATGTTTTCTAACAACACTAAGAGAACTTTAATCAATCATAAATAACGTTGTTACCATGTTCCGAGAATGTGGTTCTAAAAATGTTCTCTATCAACATTATTAGAACTTTCGTCAATCATGAATAACGTTGTAAATACATTATAAGAACGTGGTTCTAAGAATGTTTTCTAACAACACTAAGAGAACTTTAATCAATCATAAATAACGTTGTTACCATGTTCCGAGAATGTGGTTCTAAAAATGTTCTCTATCAACATTATTAGAACTTTCGTCAATCATGAATAACGTTGTAAATACATTATAAGAACGTGGTTCTAAGAATGTTTTCTAACAACACTAAGAGAACTTTCATCAATCATAAATAACGTTGTTACCATGTTCCGAGAATCTTGTTCTAAAAATGTTCTCTAACAACGTTATAAGAACTTTCATCAATCATGAATAACGTTGTACAGACATTATAAGAACGTGGTTCTAAGAATGTTTTCTAACAACACTAAGAGAACTTTCATCAATCATAAATAACGTTGTTACCATGTTCCGAGAATCTTGTTCTAAAAATGTTCTCTAACAACGTTATAAGAACTTTCATCAATCATGAATAACGTTGTACAGACATTATAAGAACGTGGTTCTAAGAATGTTTTCTAACAACACTAAGAGAATTTTAATCAATCATAAATAACGTTGTTACCATGTTCTGAGAATGTGGTTCTAAAACTGTTCTCTATCAACATTATTAGAACTTTCGTCAATCATGAATAACGTTGTAAATACATTATAAGAACATGGTTCTAAGAATGTTTTCTAACAACACTAAGAGAACTTTCATCAATCATAAATAACGTTGTTACCATGTTCCGAGAATCTTGTTCTAAAAATGTTCTCTAACAACGTTATAAGAACTTTCATCAATCATGAATAACGTTGTACAGACATTATAAGAACGTGGTTCTAAGAATGTTTTCTAACAACACTAAGAGAACTTTAATCAATCATAAATAACGTTGTTACCATGTTCCGAGAATGTGGTTCTAAAAATGTTCTCTATCAACATTATTAGAACTTTCGTCAATCATGAATAACGTTGTAAATACATTATAAGAACGTGGTTCTAAGAATGTTTTCTAACAACACTAAGAGAACTTTAATCAATCATAAATAACGTTGTTACCATGTTCCGAGAATGTGGTTCTAAAAATGTTCTCTATCAACATTATTAGAACTTTCGTCAATCATGAATAACGTTGTAAATACATTATAAGAACGTGGTTCTAAGAATGTTTTCTAACAACACTAAGAGAACTTTCATCAATCATAAATAACGTTGTTACCATGTTCCGAGAATCTTGTTCTAAAAATGTTCTCTAACAACGTTATGAGAACTTTCATCAATCATGAATAACGTTGTACAGACATTATAAGAACGTGGTTCTAAGAATGTTTTCTAACAACACTAAGAGAACTTTAATCAATCATAAATAACGTTTTTACCATGTTCCGATAATCTGGTTCTAAAAATGTTCTCTATCAACATTATTAGAACTTTCGTCAATCATGAATAACGTTGTAAAGACATTATAAGGACGTGGTTCTAAGAATGTTTTCTAACAACACTAAGAGAACTTTAATCAGTCATAAATAACGTTGTTACCATGTTCCGAGAATGTGGTTCTAAAAATGTTCTCTATCAACATTATGAGAACTTTCATCAGTCATGAATAACGTTGTACAGACATTATAAGAACGTGGTTCTAAGAATGTTTTCTAACAACACTAAGAGAACTTTAATCAATCATAAATAACGTTGTTACCATGTTCCGAGAATGTGGTTCTAAAATTGTTCTCTAACAACGTTATGAGAACTTTCATCAATCATGAATAACGTTGTAAATACATTATAAGAACGTGGTTCTAAGAATGTTTTCCAGCAACATTGTGAGAACTTTCATCTATCACAGATAATGTTGTGAAAACGTTCCGAGTATAAGGTTCTATGAATGTTTTCAAACAACATAATGAGAACTTTCATCAGTCATGAATAACGTTGTAAAGACATTATAAGAATGTGGTTCTGAAAATGTTTTCCAGCAACATTGTGAGAACTTTCATCTATCACAGATAATGTTGTGAAAACGTTCCGAGTATAAGGTTCTATGAATGTTTTCAAACAACATAATGAGAACTTTCATCAGTCATGAATAACGTTGTTACGACGTTCCAATAATGTGGTTCAAAGAATGTTTACTTACAAACATTGTTAGAACTTTCATCAACCATAAATAACATTGTAAAGACGTTACAAGAACATGGTTCTAGGAATGTTTTCTTTCAGCATTTTGAGAACTTTGATCAATCACAAAAACATTATATACACGTTCAAAGAACGTTGTTATAAAAACGTTTCCTATCACCGTTATGAGAACTTTCATCATGCAGAAATAATGTTGTTACAACGTTCTTATAACAATCTTCTAAGAACATTTTCTGTCAACGTTACAGCAACATTAATAACGTTCAAAGAACATTTTGAAAACATTACTTTAACAACGTTATGTACTAACATTAAAAAAACTTTTAAAGAATGTTAGCGAAAGTTATGGGAACGTTCCCTGTTAGCTGGGAACCTCCATGAAAGATCCTTTGAACCGTTCTTTGTCTCACCCTTCACCTAAGACCAATTTGTCATGGGAGACCCTACCAGGGGCACTAAGTGCCCCAGACAACATAGCTCCTAGGATCATTAGGGCACTCAAACTCCTCCACCACGATAAGGTGATGGTTCAAGGAGGAGCTACCCTCTTGTCCCCCGGGGTAAACCCCAACACACAGGCAGTGAGTCTCGGGGCTAACAAAAAGCCAACTCCAGCCCTCCGCCTCTCAAAAAAAAGTCTAAAGTCATTTATTAAAAGCATGCCTGCTAAAACTCAAGTATTTTAGTGTAAAAATAACTTCACATGTGCATGATATGCACGTGGAGTCACAAGTTATCCTTTATCTGCTAAGGTGTTCACTGCAGTAAAAACACCCTCCATGCTTCTGCTGGTTGGCTGCTTTGTCCAGGTGAGCTGTGTGTTTTTAGACTGCCTGTCTGTCTGTTCACAGAAGAACTGCATCATGGTATTAAACTGTTCATCTGCCACGTTTTCAGCCTCTGACCCAAGCATCTGTACTGTCTTGTGGTTCTGTGTACAGTGAGTTTGCAGCGCTGCAGTGCTCTTGTTCAGGCTTGGTGTGGAGGCCTTTTACACCTGTTGATTTACTGTGATCTTGTCATGGCTCTGCTTTTCCTCTGCTGCTGTGCTCTTAACCCCTTCTTTCCACAGGAGCCGTCAGCAGCACGTTACTGCAGCAGCACGTCATAGCTGCTGATAGGAACCGCTGTGGTCAACAGAACCTTTTCCACTGGAGCCGTCAGCAGCGCGAGTTGGCCGCGTCTCAGGAGCAGCATGTCACCGCCCTTACGCGCCGGTTCCATTTTCTAAGCGCGACGCCTCTGAAACGGGTCAAGTTCGACATTTTTGGGGAAGGAAAGACAGGAAATCGGACGCGGAAACGGAGCGAAGCTCCTGAGATTTTCAGAATAAAGAAACGTACTGCCTTCGGTTGCTTTACTTGTTGCTTTACTTTTAAAAAAGTTACTAACTGTGCGGCCCCGTGAGAAATTATCATCTAGCTAGCAGTCTCCTTTGATTTTCAGGTCCGTATTGGCGATTATAAAGCGGACAGAACATAAAACACAAACATTTTGGAGCCATGTTGTATTTTTCTCCTGCTTGTTGTTGTGTTTACTGACAAAGTCACTCGTGTGACTTCGTGCACTGTTTGTGACAGCTGCCCCCTGCTGCTTCGCGTCTCGTGGGAAGGGCCAAGCAGCAGCTTGACGTGCTGCTGACGGCTAAGGTGGAAAGAAGGGGTAAGTGTTTGCAGGTGAGCAGGTTGGAGAGCCACAGCTGCAGCTGATGACCATCAGCCAGGTCAGAGGATATAAGGAGCGGTGTTGCCACACTTCAGCGCCAGTTGATACTCTATTGTTGGGTACTCTAGCTCTCCTCGTTCCTGTTTAAATCCAGCCTCGTGTTTTTTCTCCCCCGTGCTCAGTTTTATTCTCCTTGTCTGCTCCAGTACCAGCCCTGGATTTTTGCCTCAGCTTCCTGCTGCCTGAAGTGGATTTATTATCCAACGCCGCTCAACTCCTCTGGTCTCCCGCTCTCCACCTCTCACCTGTCCTGGATTACTTCACTGCCTGCTACTCCTCTCCACCAGACCATCTCCAGCTCAGACCTGACTTGCCTCCCTCTCCTGCTCAAAACCCCACTTCACACAGTAAGACTCCGCCACCATTACTCCAGTGTTTTCCTGGTTCTCAGTATTCATTTTGTTATCTTCTGTTTTAGAATCGGAATACTCCCCCTGGCCCAGTTTGGATCAGCGCTTTTCGTTGTTATTAATTTTCTTTATAATAAAACATTTATAATTTTACTCACCTCTCTCTCTGTTAGGGCTGGGCGATATGGCAAAAATAGAATATCACAATTTTTCCAATATTTGATCACGATTTCGATTTTATCACGATTTTTTATCCATGAATAGCATAACTTCAATTGCGTATTAAAGAAGAGAAACATTGAATAAATAAACATATATTCATATTAGGTATAATCAACACAGTGCTAACACACTTATATTTTAAACTCACACCAGAGATGATAAAAGCCCTGAGAGAAACAATTACAAAAATCAGTTTTTCTCGTTTTTCAAGTAACTTAACATAAATTAAAATCGTAAACATATTTAAAGTGCAAACATGTCAATTGCAAACTTATTGTGCAAACATTAACTTGTTCAAAATACTATGTAGCTCCCAGTTGCTCATGTAGTGGATAGTTAAGGCTCTGATGTGCGGCTGGACCAGAGATCGCTTGTGGTAGCAAAAAACTGCGCATTCTGAATATTTTCTGCAACAAGTCTCTAAATAAAGTAAAATTTTCCAGTGCAGAGTGGAGACAACCCATAGAAGCACTGATTTGATCTCATTTCAGAGAAAAATAGAACAGGTTAGATGCACCTAATAAATAAAATTACTAACAAACTCAGGAATCTTTCTTTGCTTCACTGTTCTGGTGCTGAAAATATCACTAATGCGGATCAAAGGAGATACACAGATGAATGCACCTCTTATTATTTGGAAACGACATTTACTGCAGCTGGCAGAGGCAGAGATTGTTTCTATTGATACACGGAATTTACAGAATCATTTTAAATTGTAATAGGGGAAGACTGCAGGAGGGAGCGGTAAAATACAGGGGGTCCCAGCAAAAACAAGAAACTACGAGTCTGATGAAACCCGCTGGTTTTCCATCAGGCAGTCACGGGGCAGCTCCAACGACCCAGTGACCGAGCTCAGTCCGGTACCGACACCGGCTCGGCAGAGGGTGAACGAGCCGAGGCGACGTCGTGCTCCGCTTAAGAAGCGGTGTTATTTTCCTGCTTCAGAAGAAGCGTCCAACGTGTTTTTACGCTTTCTCCGAGACATGTCACGTCACTAAGTTGTTAGCGCCGCGCGCTAAGGAAACCCTGCGTTCCTCTTCGGAACGAAAACCTCTTTGTCGCTCAGCCGCGGCCGAAGCCATGTTTGTTCACACACAAATGAAAACAAGCGGGGCACTAATATATTACTATGACTCACTCTGATTGGTTAAGGGTCAAACAAAGGCTTGTCATTCGCCTGAGGTAAGTTCCATTTTCATTCAGAGGCAGAAATTCAACAGCAGAGCTGTGAATCGTGATAAAACGGTCTCTCAAAAATGACAGACCGTCAGATGTGTAGATCGTAAAACGGTCTAAAATCGTCATATCGCCCAGCCCTACTCTCCGTGTGTGATTCTTTCATGTGGGTTAAAAGACTGCAGCCCTACATGACAAATCTGGATGAGCTTGTTGTGTCCTTAGTGTTCCCTGTGTGTAGCCTGGTTTGTAACTGAATAAATGTTGTGATTTCTGGTAGTGATTGAGTTCTTGTTGTTTGAGATATTCTAATGTACCAACACAAACTTGGGTTTAATCATGATGGTTATTACCACAAGTGAGGCTCGTAATTCCATAGACAAAGGAAGGTTAAAAGGTTAAAAATGTTAAGAAAGACAAACGTTAATTTTACAGCACTGTAATTTCACATCATTGATGTATTGTGATGTAATTACAGTTTACATTTTGTGTAATATACAGAAATTGAACAGAAACATGAAAATCAAATCATATTCAGTAGGTGTAACATAGCTACAATCTTCATTAAATAATAGCTAACACAAGTTATTTGACAAATGTTTGTTTTCAAAAGGGTTATGTAATGCAAATGTTCCTTATTTTCTTGTTGCCATTGGGGTAATTATTACATGTAGCAAAGATTTTGTATTTCAGTGTGGAGAAAGCAAAGTTGTGGGCAGGTGAGAAGATCCATATGGAATCAGGAAGTGTACATGAGCAACAGGCTATAAGAGAATGTTGATGGTGCATTTAGGAAACAGCTTACAGTGTTTATTTGGAGTGTGGACAGGACATGCATTGAAGACCAGATGATGTAAGTAAGGGAGGCCATCCATGGAGCCAGGGAACAGATTCAAACATGGTTCTGGAGGAGAGGATGGTAGCTAGCAAGGCATCATGAGTTGCTGGAGTTTTGCAATCCTACACTCTCAGAAATAGAGGTACGAGAGTAGGACATTTTTGTACCTATAGGTACATTTTTTAAAAATGTTCCCTTAAAAGTACAATACTGGTCTTTAAAAGTCCAGAAATGCCCCTTTAAAGGTTCAATTTGAAATAAAGTACAAATCTGTATCATTTTGACCTGTACTGCAGTGACAGTAGCAGAATGTGGTAATGGGTCAGCATGGGAAAATCTGGATGGGCCTGGTTAATTGTAAAATTCATATGAGATGTGAGTGTGCTCATAAAAGCTACATGTTATAATCAAATCTGTTGGTCCTCTCCTCTGTACGTAAATTATCCTATGATGCAAATGTGACAGTGTGAGCGTCCTGTCACAGTGTCCCGATTGATCATGAGCCCTGGCTACTTGGCCAAGTAGATGTCCCTTTGGCTGACTGGTTAGAGAGTATGACTCTCATCCGGGAGTCTGGGAATCGAATCCCACCCGGGCCCTTGTTTCTCCACCTTGCCACACAAAGAATATCTGTAACCTCCCTTTGTGTAAGTTATGTTAAATTATATTAAACACACACACACACACACACACACACATTAATCAACATTGTTTTGTTTAACTTTGTGTGGGAAAATGCCAAGAACGTTAAGAAAAAAATCTGTTTAATCAAATTAAAATTAAAAAATAAATTTAAAGTTGTGTCTGGTTCTAGCATTTCATAATTCCTAGTTCCTACTGCATGAGTTCAGATGTATTAATCCATGCACTCAAATATTAATGTTCTGATTTTATTGAAAAACTTGTTCTGTAATAGTTCCTTTACTATTGTGATCAAAAATATTTAATCTCAATTCTGAGGCTGCTCTGTAAATAGTTTTCAAATAAACAATACACATATCAACTTCTGATCAATCCATATCAATTTCAGACATAAAATAATACATTGATGTAAACCACGTCCACTTCCGGTTAAACCATGCCCACTTCCGGGTTATGCCACGCCCATTCCGAGTACAGATACAGATACAGATAATTTAGTTGGTTGAACAGATACAGATAGTGGTGTACTCGCTCATCCCTAGTTTGAATGTTTGTTCAGTCTTTAATTTTTTTATTTGAACAACCCTCAACTATTTGCTAATTGTAAGATTCAGCTTCATTCCAGCATTATTTATCTTTTTACCATTAATAATTATTTTTGCTAAAACAAAAGTTTTTGGTATAGCAGTGCACGGTGTGCCAGAGAAGCACCCTATGGCAGTGAGAGGTGTGCAGAGTGGGACTCTGCCTGCAGCTGGAGAGAAACTGCTTCTACCACATCAAATAAAAATGTCTGAAAGTTTACAAAAATAAATGGTCTTAAAAACTGCTAAAAATGATACCAAGGTTCACACTTTTTTAAGAATAGATGCATTACAGTTCAAAGTTTAAATTATTCATTCCAAATTGTTTGCCCAGTAATTTAGAAGTTCCTGTTCAGTAATAAATGTAAAAAATTCAAATCCGTGTTTTGCTTTTTTCACTTTTAAGCTGATTTTTAAAGGCTTTAATGGAAATAAATTCTAAATACAAACCATACACTGAAAGCTGAGGTTGTTCTGAAAAAAGGAGAAGAGTTACACACACTTTGTGCTTTTTGTTACAATTTTACAGCCATAAGATTAAAAAAATACCAGGCGGCTCTGTTATAATTATGGTCATAAGAGGGTTATTAAGACGGCGATGCACAAACTGGAAGTGATTGGTAGTCATTCCACTCCAATCCAGTTGGTGGCGGTAATGCACCAAATTGTTGTTTGCCAAGTGCCATAAGACCACAAATAATAATAAGAAGAGAGGTAGGGGCGTTCGTAACAAACCCAAAGCGATAGTCAAAACATTAAGCATGAAATTGAGTTATCCTAGTGGCTCCAATAAGAGAAAGAAGCAGCATGCTTCATAAAAAGCTTTTATTTTCACTTCTGAAAGTGACGTCGTTTTTCGATGTAAACATCAAAAGGAAGCAGAAAGGAAAGACAATGGAAAATGTTTCAAGGGAGGAAAATATAGACCAAAATGGAAAATAGGAAAAAAAATAACTAAGGCTAAAGCACAGGAGCACTGACAGGAAGAAGAAAGCATAGCAAATATTAAAGGCACTCAAAGGGAGAGAATGTTGCGAGTCCCCACATGCCAAAGACAGTGGCAAGTACGGGGTCAAAAGGTGAGCCACACTGGACTGGCTTGTGCGAGCAAAGTCAGCCAGCCGACAGGAGCTGGGCTGCAGGTCAAAAAACTGGTCAGAAACAATGGTCACCCAAGGGTCACAGGGACAAGAGGACAGAACTGGGCAAAAGGTCAGGTTGGCTGGCCCCACCCCTGGATCCACCCCTGGCTTGGAAAGATGGGATTGGAGGAGAACAGAGTGAAGACAAGCCCATCAGATCCAGAAGCCCTCTCGGGAACATTGGAGAGAAACTGAAGAATACTGCAAAAGATGATGTAATGACCTGTGTTAAGAAGAATGTTGCATGTAGTGAAAATGACACCAAATGTTTTGTGTTGAGCTACAAAGTGTGTATCTGGTAAATGACCCCATGACCTTAAGCTGGACCAGGAAGGGTATATAAGAACAGCTCTGAACAGCAGAGGAGGAGATTGAGAGAGAGCTGGGGCAGGCGACAAGAAGAGACAGAGCAGATTTGGAGGGGTCATCCCCCGTCCTGCTGGATGGGGGATGACAGGCAGTTTTTTGGAGAGAAGCAGAGCTAGACAGAAGTTGAAGATTCCAAGACGAGAGTTTTTGTGGAGATTCCAAGACGAGAGCTGGGGAGATTCTCAGAAGACAGGAGCTAGTGTAAACTAACTCTTATTTAATCATTTTGAACTAATTCCTCCTTGGGGGATAGCAGTTGTTTTTTATTTACCCATTTTTGTATTTTTGATTTTGTAATAAACCTTTTTTGAAAAAGAAACATAATCCTGATTCTTTCAGGTTTTCTCTAAAGCTTCACGTTTGGAGCCCTGGCCATAATTGCACAGAGGTAAGCATGTCGATCATAGGTCTCTGAATTATCAGGACTTACTTTACAGTTTGTAATAAAATAATATAAAGAAACCTTAAGATAAGGGGAGTTTAACTCCCCCCTCCTTGCGAGTAACGAGTTGTCTTAAGGGCGATAAAAACAGAATATTAGAGGTTATTTTTGGCTCTGATTGCAGGTTGAAAAAGTCTCTAACAGCTGGAGTGGTTGGATTAATAAATAAATTGATAAACTTATGATAGCCTGATCAACTAGCATAAATCATTTTATAGTTACCAACCTCCCACATAAGCTGTTAGAGGCGCAATTAATCCGGATAACCCAAACAATTGCTGAGAGGCTTGGCTTGCCTCCAGACTTCTCTCTAGTATCTTAACCAAAAGGTAACGAGTTTAAAAGAAGTGGACTACTCTGGGGATTGCTATTCATGCAAGTCATTTTACCTTTAAAATAAAAGACACAATTCTAATTAGGTGGTCCAAACCCGGGTCTAGTACGATTAAACTCGCCGACACCCCCACTCGAACCCTGATGGATGCACCGTCTCATAAGTTCTAACGGAACCGGTAAATGGGACAGGCACGCGACAAGAAAAACAGGAAAAAAGAGGAGGACTAATACCTCGTGTCAGAAGAGGGGAGAGTTTCGCAAATCCAGTTAAAGGTAAGTGTTAGATTTGTGTTCTCTTGAGTAAATATATAAGTTTATCTTGTGTTGTAAAAGATGTTTTCTGATTATCATTTTATTTTTGGAAATTATTTCATTTTGGCGATAATAGTTGACTTCACTTCCTGTTCCGGGTTAGCTGTGTGTGAAGCGCGAACTGCTAAAAATGGATGTGTGTTTTTCCCTCCTGTGTTGTGGACAATAAAAGAAACGGGAAAAGTAATCAACCGACCAAGTGTGTACATTATTAAGAGAACATGGCCGAAGAAGAAGAAAGCTCCATGAACTTAACAGTAAGATTGTCGAAAATTTAGTGTAAGGAGCCTCATGTCTGTGTTCGCCTTGGGCCCCCAAAATGCTAAATCCACCCTTGCAGAGATGTACAGCTGGGTAGTAATGATAGGAGTAACTGGGGCACATAGCCACATTTGCAACATGTGTAGTTGTTTAATGATACATCTTATAATGCGTTTCAAAATTATGTCAGTCAGTAAAGGTACAGTAGCGATATTCAACGGGATTATTTCAAAATAAAGTCCGTGTTGCATTAATTATTCCTGCTTGTATTTTTATTAATAGTGACAATTGTAATTAATAGTGTATTATATTTTGAGTAGAAAAGTGTAGCTTTTTTGCATCAAGTTCTCAAATAGCTAATGCATATGACCTCATAATATTGTTTCATAGCTTTTATAAAGGTTTTACTTGGAAATTCCAGGTACAGGAAGTGATTTTGATAACTGGAAAGTTTGATACCGTTCTTCGAGTCATTGTTTAATTTCATTTGTAGATGTGGTGGTCTGTCAAACGGAGGCAGACCTATGAGAGAGTGCGGTTGTATAAAATCTCGCGAGGGCTTTAGGCGCGGTCATTTGAATAGACGCAGTTAAAATTGGCAGGTCGAGGTACGTTACTCTGATGTTTCATTTATTGCACATTCGTTTTATTAGTTAGTACTATTTGTGATATTCTTTTGTGTGTTTGTTGTAGATAATGGCTAACTATTCTCCTTCCAAATTTCCCAGTTTTTCATGGGACGAATTAGAGGCTGCGAAGCAGGCCACACAGATCGCTTGTGTGAGTATTGCAGTAACATAATGGATACTGAATTTATTTGTTATTGTCATTGAATTATTGTCATTCAAAAGGAATAAAAAATGAGCGGGACATTGTATTTATCTTTTCAAATAAGTGAAATTAGCTTAATCATAGATAAACAGCTTAATGTTGACATTCGTGTCAATTTGTTTTATTTAGTAGTTTGTCCGCGTTAATGCCTAAATACGGCAGGTACTTTAGTGACGTCATCTGTGCTGCCGGTGTTTTGCCCGCGTTAATGCCTAAATACGGCAGGTACGTTTGTGACGTCGTCGGTGCTGCCGGTGTTTTGCCCGCGTTAATGCCTAAATACGGCAAGTACGTTAGTGACGTCATCTGTGCTGCCGGTGTTTTGCCCGCGTTAATGCCTAAATACGGCAGGTACGTTTGTGACGTCATCGGTGCTGCCGGTGTTTTGCAGAGTTACGTGTCGTCGATAGAACGTGTACTCCATGTTTGCAGTGGTTGTGTCCAACAAACAGAACATTTGGCGAAGTTTAACAGTTGGAACAAATAGTGTTTTTAAAGAATGTGTTGATCCAAAAATATTATAAATAGATGCGATTTTGGGAGCTGGAGAGTGTAATCGTTTTCTCGCCATTTTGGATGGGTCCCTCACTAGTGACTACCCATCCAAGATGGCATCCCGCACTTGCTATAATTACAATTCCCTTAACATGTCGGCTTCACCTAAAGTGGTATTTGATTGTATAGGTAAATATTTATGTCATTTCCACAGATATTTAACAATATTGTAAAAAAAACTATGAAGAAAACCTAATAAACAATGCAACAATTAAAAGTTAAATGAATTATAAAATGGAATATAAAGTGAAATCTATAAAACAATTCTAATTGGTTAAAACCTTGATGCTTACTTGATAAAATTTCTGTAAATCATAATAAATTAGCAGAGACTAATACAATTTAAAATATATTTTTCAAGTACAACAAATAATACACTTCACGTAGGGAAATATGTGATTTTAAAAATTCTAAAAAGTCACAGTTATTAATTGGTACAACGTCCCTTTTTTCATAAAATATGCACAAAGTTATAATTTTCCACTTGTTTATTGTTTGCAGTATGGTTGCTTGGATCCGGCTGTGGCGAGGGAGAAGGCATTCCGACAATGCACAGATACCATCCACAACCTGCTTAAAATCATCTCACAAAAAGAGAGACAACTACAAGCGCAGGAGCAAAGGCTTCAGTTTCTGGGCAAATTAGTAAGTGAAGGCCGCCACAGGGAGGAAGGCCTAAAAGAGGAGCTTTTAGGCCTTCCTCCCTGTATCTGGAGATACTGAAATCTACAGCAGCATTTTGTAGCGATGGTAAGTGTGTTAGAATGCATGATTTGGCTTTTTTTTTTGCTTATGTATTGATAATTGGAGTGGTATGTGAAAAGTACAACAAATACTCTTGAATAGCATTTGTGATATGTGTTATCTGTACTTTACTTTAATTTGCTGAATTTATAGATTGAACTTTGACTAAACGCATTTATTAAGTTTGTTATGTCATCATCAGTGTTTATTGTTTTATCACTATCTACCTTGGCTTCAGGTGTTGTTACCTTATGGATTGTGAACATTTTACACACATTTTCTGTATATTTACTAGTTGGATATGTCTCTGTGGGGTTTGAAGTAGAAGTTAGCTAAAGCGAGAGTTTGTTGTCAAATTTTGTAATGAATTCTTTGTGTTACATAGTTGAAATAATTGCAATTTTGAATATTGTAAGTTTTTTCAAATCACTGCTGTAATTGTTAATATTTGGAATGCTTTTCTGATTCAGTATGCATTTTTTTACATTTTCAAAATGTTTAGAAAAACAGGATGCCTCAACCAGCATGGAGCCATATGAAGAAGTGAGCAGCCAGGAGGATGTTGGGATGTAATTTTATTTATTTTTTTTATGTTCATTTAAAATTGTGTGATGTTTTCTGACTTACAAAATTAGAATGGTTTTAAAATAAAAAAAAATATGTTTCAGTCCGGTGGTTGTTCATTTAAACATGTTGGTAAGTTTGTGTAGGAGCACACCTTGTGTGGAACTGATTATTGTTAAACAAAACATTTGATTGGTTACTGCAGAGAGGTTTAAACAATGGTTTGATAAATTAGAGGGGAAATATTGGCCTAATGTTTTAGTTGGATTTAAAAATTTGATTAATTTGCTAAACTGAACGCCAAGAGAAATCACTAGTTTGATTTTTTTTTCCGTGAATAAAATAAATATGTCAGGCAGGAGCATCTAAGGATCTGTCTGAGATCTGTCTCGGTGAGACAGATAATAGCAATCCAAAGTGCTTTTTAAGTGTGATCTGACACTTGATCAACCATTGCTTAAAAATGAAATACAGCTTAGCCGGTTAATTGCTGTGATCATAAAACACGGAAACGGCATCACGCAGAAATCACGAGGCAACGTTTTACATGATGTTTACTTGTTGCTATGAGTAATAAGACAGAAAAAGCCACACCAAAATAAGTTTAGGAAGCCTACTAGCAACCGTAGTAAAAGCATTTAAAATAAATACCATACACAGTTGAGGAAACGTTGGTTTAAGTACCTGATATGAAGCGGTCGCTGCATAAGTGAAAACATTTACTCTCTGGATCCCACAGTTTCATTTAAGCCCGGACACTAGTGCGTTTTATTACAATGATCCAACGTTTGCGGCGCTCCGGATCTTGGGGAATCCTGTAGAAGGATCTTCCCTTGATTTGTCCCCGTCTGTTCTGGCATCCTGGGGCACAACAGGAATCGACCATATTTCCCGGGTGAGATTTATGAAAAAAAAATAGTCTAGGTGCGGGCTTCTGCCTGCCAAAATGGTGCCGTTTCGATTTGAACTGTTGCATGCTGGGAGAAGTGACGTCAACTCCCGGAGCTCTATATCTCCCTGCTCTAATGCTCCACTTTGAGAGGAAGTAGCTGGTGGTGGGTCCTAGTGCAGGACCACAACTGTGGAATGCTCTTCTCCTATGTGTCAGGCTTCAGTAGCAGCGTTTAAAACAAAGCTAAAGACCCACTTTTATGGTTTTGCTTTTAATTCTGCAGGTTAGATGTTAATATATATTTTTTACATGAGTTTATTCTGCTTTTAAATAGTTTTTATTTTTTGCCTCTCAGTCTTAATTTACTGTGCAGCACATTGGTGGCATGCCTCATGCTTGTAAGAGGCTCCATAAATGAAGGTTGATGATAATGAAGACAAGTATTAGAAATTGTCTTAAACCCGAAACTGCTTCTTTTTTTTTAAATTATAATTACACTCTTCAAAGGGTAGAACCAGAAAAATGCCTTTTTCAGCATGTTGGCATGGCAGCTTGTTAGCAGTCAGAGAGGAGAGTCTGACACATGAGACATATGTGATACCAGGAAGATTTGTTTAATTTCTACAGCAGCATTGTTGTATCGGCTGTAATAGAAGTTGGTATTTTGGAATAAATGATTAATAAAGTCTCATTTTGCATTTGCTTTCAGGGCAACTAGCAGTGAGCATGTAGCTAATGTTGGCTGACTAGGAGGTGCTGCTGGTGAACATAAATGTAGTATAGCAATGTTATATTTACTAAATAGAAACAACAAACATGATCAAATTTACTTGTGAAAAGTAATCCCTGAGCTATGCAACTTCAGAGTATTTAGGCTGGTCCCTGTTCATCTCAGTAAAGTGTAGCTGACATGCTGGAGCTTGAGTCTGCTTCCATCACATGTTGCCTACATGTCTTCAATGTTGAACACAGTTCATTTGTTTGATATAGTGAAACTGCTCCTGTACAAACTAATGAAGGCTGAGGACACATTTTAGCAGTTAGATGAAGGTGTTAAGAAGACAAACGCACAGCAAGAAGTTAAGTAGCATTTCTGCTTGTTAAACAGTCAATTACTTACAAACTTTAGGGGGTGCTAAAAGCGAGCAGGAACTGCATTGTTTCCCTTTAAGGTACAAAACTGGTTATTTTGTATGTTTACAACTTTACTTAAAGAGCAAGTCAACCCCTACCAGAGTCTAACTCCACTCTCACTTCATGTTTGAAAAATGCAACAAATGCTGTTGCCTGGCAAACCGAGAAGGCGGAGCTGCTAACAAATACACACACAGGCTCACAACAGCATTGTGACATCATAATGTACCAGTTTACATCTTAGCATACCTCTTAGCCAATAGCGGTGGCAGATTTAAATTAAAATATAGTGCAGAGTTTTTACCTGACAATGGCACAACACTGCCAGTTTTAGGCAGAATATTTAAATTTTAACTAAGATGCACTGAAGTGCCAAATTATTGACTACATGTGTCTGCAGCACGATTAGACACTCGTTTATTTAGTTTATCAGCAAAAAAAGTGTATTGGGGGGGGGGGGACTCGCTCTTTAATGTTTAACAAGTGACAGGCAACTTGTGTGACAGTCAGTTGTGTACTGCTTGGAGCTAATGTGGGGTTGCCTTCTAAATAATAAACTTACTTCATTTGTTTCAAACAGCATTCACCATGCCTGGCAAAGTGTCCAAACGCAAGGCGGATGCTGCCAAGCGCAGCAAACGTCCTCCTCTGCCCCGCGTATTGGAATTCCAACGCCTAGCAGTGACAACGTTCATCGTATGTATTATTTAGTAGAACAAATTATTGTAGTGTTATGCAATTCATTTAATTTATACTGTATTTATGTAAGGTGAAAAAATTATTAGACAAAAAAAAAAGAATTTTTTTTGTGTGTGTGTTTTTAAGTCTCTGGTACCGGCTGGCGCCATAGAGTTTGTCGTTGGCCAACTAGTGCAGTGTCCAACAAATCTCACAAGTTTGTCCTTCCGGGTGGGATTCCTGACAAGAAAGTGAGTGTAATGTTCACAAATATTTAAAATGTAAATATAGATTTCCTTCCAATACTATGTAGCAGTACTCTGGGATCCTGAGGAAACAGTCAGATGGTGTTGAAGCTGCTATCAGTTACAGTGCTGCAAACTGATTGAATCAGCTTCTTTTAGACTTGTGTCCCAAGTCTACCAACTTTTGAATCTTAATAGAAAACCTAGTTGTAATCATCTTCCTTTTTAGTCAGTGCTTCTCAATCTGTGATTTAGAACTTAAACTGCTCAGTTATTTTTACATGTCTTTATTTTTATTTACATGTCATTATGTTGGTGTATTTTGTAATTGGTTTTACCGTTTCATGTTTTATTGTTTGTAAACTTTGACTGTTTAATGTTATCGCTTTCTTCCTGAAAAGCATATTACATTGTCTTTTGTATGAAATGTCATTTAATGCAGATTGTTTTATATGAAAATGTATTTATTTCTTTTTCTAATTTAGTTCGTCCTACTTGTTGGGGACTCCCACTTGAGGTCCGTGGCAGACGGCATAGTCCCTTTGCCGGTTGGCGGCCTCGCTTTTGGTGTGATGTCCACTCCAGGAGCTTGTGCAGATCTTCTGCGCCTTGAGGTTTCACAGGCTGTGTTACCTCGGGATCCTGATGCTGTTTGCATCATGGCTCCTTCTAACAACCTTATGGCCAGCAGAACAGTTGAAGAGGCAGGGGATGCTTTTGAGCAGTACCTTTTGGTTATTCTCAGTCGCTGGCCTAAGGTGAGGAGCTGATTTATGTAATTTTGGAGGTATAGGAAGCGACTGTAAACGTACATTAAAAAAATTATTTCTTTGTTTTTTTAGGTTTTCTGTACCGCCATGATTCCCCGTTTAGTTGGATCCTGGGAGCGTCAAGACCTGTTTCAGCAGGAGTACCACCGCAGATCGGCTAAGCTACGCAAGTTGCAACATAATTGGATAAAAAGGTAGTATTGACGACAAGTGTTATTGCTATATACTTTAAGGCATCAAACAATCACATTTTATAACTTTACATAAATTTTTTCCTTCTGCTTCGAAGGTGTAAGTTACGTGCCCATCCACGATGACCTACCCAGGTACCGTCGCGAACTGTGGTGCCATGATGGTGTAAGTATATTGCTTGGAAGAAAACAAGGTAAAGATTCTTAGATTTGAGGTAATAAATTTGTATTTTCTTTTGTTTGTGTTTGTGGTTGCAGATCCACCTCAGTGATGACCACGGGATGCCTATACTCACGCAACTGATGTGGAATGCCTCCTATCAGTTCATGGAGACACCTGCACCAAAGCCACTGATGCAGCATCAGGTGTCTCGTCCGCTGAAAGCGAGTATTGTGCCCCGTGTGGTTGTGAAGGGTGTGGAACGCATTCCACCTCCACGCCCTTCCGAATGGACGTCCGTGAGACCTAGCGGGAAGGTGAGACACTTTATAAAGTATAAATATTGTAAAATGTTTCTAATTTTAAGCCGCTGTGCCACTAATGCTTCTAAATGTGTTTTCTTTTATTTACCACTGCAGAGGAACCATTCAGGGGAATTTGAAAAGGCCTCTAATTCCCCCAAGAAACGAGTGGTTCTTTCTGAGGTTTGTGAATGTTTTTGATTCATCTTTTTCAGAGAATTTTGATTAGATGGTAATATGTGGTGAATTTTCTTCAATAGACTGATGACACTTCAGTGGCCTTGAAGGAGTGTTTCATCCCCCTGAATCCCGTTAGGTTCTCACCTAAAATTCTGGCTGCCATGGACACGCTTGCTCCATCGGCTCTTGGTGATGTTCCCACAGACATCCAGGTATCTTTAGACAAAGGGTTTATTATCTCTTAATGCATAGTGTAATGGTGTTCCTGATGGTTGTAATATGGGCTGTCGGTATGTCATTTTTAAAAGTATTACACTGAACTAAAAAATAATACTTTTGTGTTTGTAGACTACGTCTGTGGGACATCGCAAGAAGCCTGCTGTCTTGAAGCCCAGGCCAGTAAAGCAGCGGGTAAATAATTGTTTGATTAATTAAAGACTCTTGCACACAAATACATTATGGTGTCAGTGATCATACAACTGTTGTGGATTGCTTCAGCTCTTGGAGACATCCTCACCAAAGCCACTGGTGCAGCGCCAGGTGTCATCCAGTTACGGCAAGTAATGTGCCACACGTTGTTGCGAAGGTTGTGGAAACCATTACACCTCCACCCCCTTCCCAATGGACACCCGTGAGACCTGATGGGATGATAAGATACTTTGTAAAGTATAAATGTTCTTAAAAGTGTATGACTTTAGGTGACACTGCTAGTAATGCCTTTAAATTTGCTTTTATTTTTTATTTTTTTTAATCATTACAGAGGAACCATTCAGGGGAGTTTGAACACGCTTCTGATTCCCCCAAGAAAGGAGTGGTTCTTGTTGAAGTTAGTGAATGTTTTTGATTACATTTTTTTTAGATTATTTCCATGTAGATGGTAATATCTGGTCAATCTTGTTCAATAGATTGGCACTCCAGTGGCTGTGAAGGAGTGTTCCATCCCATGGTTCTCACCTGAAAATGTGGTTGCCATGGACACACTTGCTCCATTGGCTGTTTGGGATGGTCCCACAGACATACAGGTAACTTCAAAGCAAATGTTTATTATAATCTTTTAAAGTAAAGTACTTCCTGATGTTTGTAATATGGGCTGTCTGTATGGTATATTTGAAAGTATTGTACTTAAACGTATTATTTTCTGTTTGTAGACTACGTCTGTGCGACATTTTAAGAAAGCAGCTAGGCGTGTCCAGAAGGAGGTTGATTCATTAAATTATCTGGCATACAAATACATTGTGGTGTTATTTTTGTTAACTGTTGTTGTTCTTGAATTATAGGTTGCATCCCCACCTTGCATAAATCCTCTTGCAGACGTGGAGTCTGTTCATTTTAGGAAGGAGGTAAGAAGTGTGTGTTTCAAACATAAAAACTAAACAAATCTTGATGGTGTTTAGGATGTATTGCCCTTTAATTTCTTTTATATAGGTGTTGGACTGTGACCAGCTGCCTTTACCACACCATCAGGAGGCATCTGGTTGTCCTGGGTCTGTCTCTGGGTCTGGTGCTGCCCATGCTGTGATGCTTCCTTCTGGCCAGAAGGGTGATTGCCATCACGCGCATGCATCACCCAGAGGTCAGTCCACTAACACCCCTTCTTGCATGCGTTCACAGGTTTTGCTATCGTCTCTAGTTCCAGAGACAACTGTTCAAGAACCTTCAAGCAGTTCTGTTGTAAATAATTTTGATGAAGATGATACAATCTTACACAAGGATGATAGTTTTAGACTCTATCCTAGGATCATTTCACCAGGGCGATAGGCGTTTTAAATATGGGGGAGTTCAGTGCGCAGCTATTACTGTTGTTGCTTTAACAAAGCACAAACAGAAGAATGTTTTTTCTTGGGATTTTGCCATGTTGGATAACGTTGTTGAGTTAGGAGATGAGCTGTACACAGATTTGCGCGACAACAAAAAGATTAGAGGTGGACATGAGTTTCTCTCTGTTCCAGACTTGCCAAAGGAAATTGACATAGAAGAACAGTGTTTTAAGCTTGTTTACGGGGATTTTGTTTCAGGAGATGTAGATGTAGTTGAAGGCGAGTTAATAGATGCTGGTGTGTACACTCCTCTCCTGGATGGATTGCAGAAGATGTGCACACAGCATGAAACTTGCATTATGACAATGGCATACTTTGGCAATACTTGTGCTATCATTTGTGATAATGGACGTTATGCTGTAGTAGATTCCCATGCACGCTCTGCAGACGGCATGGTAGACCCGACAGGACAGAGTGTAGTTCTGTACTTTGCAAACCTTGAAAATGTTTTTCAACATTTTCAGAGGTTTGCTAGTAAACTAGTGGGATCTCAGAAGTCATTTGAGATCACTGGAGTGGATATTGTTCAGATGGACACATTTAAAAATGTATCTGAACAAACAAGTGCAGTTCCCATGAAGGCCAAAGGGGAGAAGGGCAAAAGGTCATCCACATCCACAGCATGCAAAAGGATGAAGATTGATGATGTTAAGGATATGGACTCTGTTGTTTTTGTTAGTGATGTTACGACAAAGGTTTGGCATTTTGATCCCATCTCTAGTGATGTGTCAGAGGTTCTGTGTAAACGGTTGAATGTGGCGTATGAAAAGTGTGATTATGTTTGTTGTGGTGTTGGTGAGTTGGGTGTATGAGGAAATAGTTGGTGATGGAAACTGTTTTTTCAGGGCAGTAAGTCGAGCTGTTACTGGCACCCAGAAATATCATAGAAAAATTCGGCTCGCTGTGGTAAACCAGTTAAAAAGGAATCCTCAAACATATCAAAGTATTTTAAGAAGTGAGTATTCCTCGGTTCCACACTATCTTAACTCGTCTAGGATGCAATATGTAGGAAACTGGGCAACTGAGGTAGAAATTCAAGCTGCCGCTGATTATTTTGGCATTAACATTTTCACTTACTGTAATGAAAAATGGCTTGAATACAGCTCCAACAGCAGCATATCTAATCAAGGTGTTTATTTACAAAATTGTAATGGTGACCATTATGAGACAGTCATTTGTGTTAAACAGCCTAACATGGAAACATGTTGTAACGTGAGGAAATATGGGTTTTCTATGCCAAAGTTTGGACTTGGCCCGGCTGGGTCAAAGCTGGGTCGCTGAGAACTTTCACCCACAGAGTGAGACCTTTGCCGACATGAAGTCTGCAAGAGTCTGCTGCAAACCATAACATCTGCCACCTGCAGTGCCAGAAGATGTGTTCCCATGGAAGCTAGTCATAACATAACAAAGTCTTAAACTTCCTTTCCTTTATTTTAAATGTTAAATAATCAGTATTATCACTTTGCTCATTATAAATGTGTTTTAATCAAATGAATGATTATTATGCTTTGGGTAATCATAATAACTAATGAATCAATGCTTAATTAAATAATGTTTGAAGATGTTATAATGACCTTCACACACACACACTCTCTCTCACAGTAAACTCCAAAACACATTTGCTCTGACGCACAAGTTTTGCTTTGAGAAGAGAAAGGCTTTTGGTAAGTTTCAGTTCATGATTCAGTTCGTGTTGACAATGAAAGAGAGAGGACGTGTGAACAACGCCAACGGGGAACGGGGCTGCGGCTCCTTTCTCCCCCCTCACGCTGTTCCTGCCAAGCCAGACAGGATAGCTGAATTACAACCGCTAATGCAGACTCGTCCCAAGTCTTTTGATTTCTGAGTAATTAAACTTAAGAAAGCGCATCTGCAAACGCTTTATCATCAACGTGTACCGAGGGCAACTCTGGACCGGGTCGCAGCACACCTTCGTCTTCTCTGCCAGCCAAGGTGTCACCTGGATGAAACATCCTCCTCCTTTGACGTCCCGGATCTAAGAGAGGGTCCAAATACGGTGAGGCAGTCCACGAGAGATAGCGTTTGATGCATCTTTTCCAACAAAACCTAAGTTTATTCAAACCATCACTTTTCACTCAGACACCTGTTTCTTCCTGAAGCAAAATCAGACGCACACACGCATTCATCTCACCTCATTTTCAATTTTCACACATTCAACACAAGGTCTATTTGAGCAAGTTTACAATATCAACTGTTAAAGATTGTTCAACAAAGTTGCCAATGTTGATTGTTATTTCCTATGCTTGTCATTTCAAAATCATTAGTTTAATTTGAAGAATTAAAACTTTTCATTTTCAAACTTGTCTCTTCATTGAACTGAAACACAGACCCACGGATATTATCAACAGTTTATCGATGAAAACAACCTTTGAGTCTTCTTAAAACTATAAAATTTGGTTATTAATTTATTAAAAGTTAATATCTCAAATTAATATGTAGGATGGTTCATCTTTCATAAAAGAGCCTAAACCATTACTCTACAATGTTATGGGTATTGCAAGACTGTAGATGATTCTGGAAAATGTAACACTCGACAAGCTGCTACTGAACCTTTAAAGCATCGTTTAGAGACCATAAAACCTGTGTCTTGTTCCATAGAAGCACATGATACCCGTGTGTTTGATCATGCCAATGCTTTTACTCCTCTGTCAGCAGATGTTTGTAAAACTCTTTGTAACATGTTGAAAATAGATTATGACAAACACACTTCCCAAGACCATGTGGGACTTTAGGAAATGTGTGTAAGACCGAGGATATTGTAGAAGATGGTAATAGTATTTTCAGAGCTGTAGCTCATTCAATTAGTGGGTCACAGAAAGGCCATCGTAAGGTCAGACTTTCTGTTGTTTCATACATGTTAAAAAATACTGAACAGTGTCAACAGTTCCTGGGAAAACATGCTTCTGTGTCACAATATATAGAAAACTCACAGATGAAGTATGTAGGTCACTGTGCTACAGAAGTAGAATTTAGGGCTGCAGCTAATATGTTAGGTGTGCACATATTTATTAATAATGGCAATGAGTGGATCAAATATAGTCCTAAATCCAGTAATTTCATCATTGAGGGACTATATTTGTCAAACTGTAATAATATTTTAAAACCTAATATTTGCACTAAGCAGGGTGACAAAGAAACATGTTTGGGTTTTTGTAAAGTTGAGTCTTTGTCAGACACTGTAAACAGGAAGATCAACAAAAAAGCAGTTAAATGCTGACCCAAACATTAAAAGTATCAAAATGAATACAGTTTTGTCTAAATATAAAAAACAAAAAAAGGCTTTTACAAAAGCCTTTCGATATAGAAATGACAATACATTTAATGAAAAAGTTAAAACTCGGTACCAAAAATTATATAAGACAAGTTTTGTATATAGGATGACAAAAATCAACTCCAGCAAATTTAAATACAAATTTGTTGCTACACATAAACAGAAAGTTAAACAGATGAGTTTATATAACTATCGTCATAAATTATCTCACAGAGAAAACGTTAAAGAGCAAGTCACCCCCAAATAAACTTTTTTTTGCTGATAAACTAAATAAACGAGTGTCTAATCGTGCTGCAGACACGTGTCGTCAATAATTTGGCACTTCAGTGCATCTTAGTTAAAATTTAAATATTCTGCCTAAAACTGGCCGTGTTGTGCCGTTGTCAGGTAAAAACTCTGCTCTGTATTCTAATTTAAATCTGCCACCGCTATTGGCTAAGAGGTATGCTATGATGTCATCTGGTACATTATGATGTCACAATGCTGTTGTGAGCCTGTGTGTGTATATTTGATAGCAGCTCCGCCCTCTCGATCTGCCTGGCAACAGCATTTGTTGCATTTTTCAAACATGAAGTGGGGGTGGAGTTAGACTCTGGTAGGGGTTGACTTGCTCTTTAAACAGAGGACAATTTATGAATACCACAATAATTTGTCTCATCAAGAAAGAGTCAAACAGAGGGGTATTCATGAATACCACTATAATTTGTCTCATCAAGAAAGAGTCAAACAGAGGGGTATTCATGAATACCACCATAATTTATCTCATCAAGAAAGAGTTAAACAGAGGAGTAAACAGAGGAGGATTATGAAAATAATCGTTAGTTGCAGCCCTTCAACACTTTGATTTTGTCACTGAGCAATTTTTGGAGAAGGTAAAAGATGGACCTGATTTTGTGTGTTGTGTGTGCTCTCGATTGTTATTTAAACATCAGGTCTTAAATTGTCGCAAAGAGTATTATAAAAAAATCAAAGAAATGTCACTTATAGCAGATAAATATATAAGTGAAGATTATGTGCATAGATGCACCAGTGCCTGCAAGTCACCATGTGAGTTTTTCAATACATCTAGAAATTCATTGTATATCTGTTACACCTGCCACTATAAAATTAACAAATGTCAAATACCTCCGCAGAGTTCAATCAACAAACTGACTGTTGATCCCATCCCACCTCAGTTTGCACAATTAAATACATTAGAGCAACATTTGATAGCTTTAAATATACCATTTATGAAAATGTTGGCTCTGCCTAAAGGTGGTCAGAATGGAATTCATGGTCCTGTAACTTGTGTACCAGCAAATATAGTTGAAACGTGCAGTTTGTTACCACGCACCAACATGGAGGGGTCTTTATAACCTGTAAAGTTAAAACGTAAATTAACATATAAAGGCCATTATGATTATCAGTATGTTGACGCAGTGCATGTCCAGGAAGCTCTTCAGTATTTAAAACATCATAATTTACATTACAAAGATGTACAGTTCAATGAAGCGTGGATTAATGAATTTTCTCGTGTGGATGACCATTCTGTATCGGAAAAGGGCAGTGTTGCTGATAAAGATGAGGGTGCGTGCATAGAAGAGGATGAAGATGAACTGCTGCATGATCGACAGCAACACTGTATGTTGCAGGACACCTGTCTCATGCCAGTGGATATGGGACAAGAAGCATTACATCAGTATGTTGACAACGTGTTAAATGTAGCTCCTGGTGAAGGTAATAATCCATTGAAATTGCTTTCTGATGTTACAAATGAGGCTAAATGTTTCCCTGTATTATTTCCTTCAGGATCAAAAACGTACCACGAAAGCTGGCAATATAATTTGACATTGAATCGTTATTTTAACACTAGACTTCTTCACGCTGATGGGCGATTTGCTCATAATGTAGAATATATCTTTTTTGCACAGTACATGTCTGAACTGGAGCAGGTTGTGTCTAAAGTTTCTATAGCTCTGCGTAAATATAAAAGTGGTGAATCCCATGACTTGCGTAATTTGGTAAAGGATCAGGATTCCTTAAATAAGCTGTTGGAGTTTGATGATGTATCGTTTCCTCAAACCTATTCGGGGCACACCTGCATTTTGGCAGACTGCACAACGCGACCTGCTGGCATGTGTTAGAATGCTGGGCATACCTACATGGTTTGCATCATTTTCGTCAGCAGATATGAGATGGACTAATCTCCTGTACAGTATTTTGAGACAGGAAGGCAGAACACAGACAGTGGAACAGCTGGAGTGGGCTGATAAATGTGAACTGCTGCGTAGAAAGCCTGTCACTGCTGCCTGAATGTTTGATTTTCGATGGCACGTCTTCGGCACGTCTTCTTAAGAGAAGTTCTTATGTCTCCTGCCAATCCCATCGGTAAGATTGTAGATTACTATTATCGTGTTGAGTTCCAGCAGCGTGGTTCTCCACATTGTCATTGTCTGTTTTGGGTTTCTGGTGCTCCAGTTTTAGACAAGAACACAGATGAGGAGGTCACTGCATTCATTGACAAATATGTGACATGTGAACTCCCTCCTGAAGAAGATTCACTGTCTGAAGAAGTCTCATCTGTGCAGCAGCATTCAAAACAACATTCAAAGACTTGTAAAAAGAAAAATACTGTTTGTCGTTTTAATTTTCCACGACCTGCATCTACTAGAACTTTTATTAGCCGTGGTGAAAAGTATCAAGATGCAGCGAAGACTTGTAAATGTGATAAAACCGATTCTACTGTGCAGTGTCCCTGTTTGTCTCAAGATAAAGCATGTAAACAAGAAATGGACAAAGATGTAGCTATTGCCATTTTAACTAAAGTAAAGACTGCTATTTCTAGTGACGACTGTCCATATACCAGTGTGGAAGATCTGTTTAGAGGCCTGGGTATTAGCCAGGAATTATTTGAAACAGCATACAAATGATTTTGTAGAAATACACATGTTGGTTTGTAGAGGCAAGTTAATGAGATTTGGATTAATCAGTATAGCAGGTTGCTGTTAAAAGCTTGGAATGCTAATATTGATATCCAATATTGTGTAGATGTTTATGCATGTTGTGTTTATATAGTATCTTATATGTCCAAAAGCGAGCGGGAAATTGGCCTTCTGCTTGCTAATTCTCAAAGAGAAGCAGCTAAAGATAATGTTAGTGCTAAAGAGGCTTTGAAGACACTCAGAAATGTTTATCTTCATAACCGAGATGTTTGTGCACAGGAAGCTGTGTACAGACTAACCAACATGCATCTAAAAGAGTGTTCTAGAAAAGTAGTTTTTGTTCCCACTGGTGATAATGTAGTTAAAATGAGTTTACCAAAATAAACTTATCATTGTGAGCAAGTTTCCTCTGTAATGAGAATAAATAAAACAAAGCTGTGCTCATGGCTCACACAAGAACTTGAATCACATCCTGAAGTTGGCTGCCACTCAGGATGTGACTTCTGATATTGATGTGCTGGTGAAAGCTAAAAGATGTAAATTAAAATGAGTCAAATATACTTTAAGTGCTGCATGAAACTGATCTAGACATGTGATCTGTAAGCTCTTTGAATCACTAAGGAATGTTTTTATTTATTGATTGATTTTTTATTTTTTTTCAAATTTTCAAGTACACTTCAGGTGTTGTACTTGTACTACACTGTCCTCAGGCTCCAGCCTTGTTTTATATTGATTGTATTAAAACAAAGAAAACAATCTGAAGTTATTTTTAATTTACCGGTCTGGCCCACTTGGGACTAGATTTCCCTCAATGTGGCCCCTGAGCTAAAATGAGTTTGACACCTCTGATTTGGAGGCTGTGGACAATATTGTTGGTGATGCAATGTTAGAGAATGCTTGGTGTGAGTTGTGTCCAGAGTTGGAGGTTGAGCGTTTGAAATGTGTGGAAATATTGAAAGAGAGCTCACAAAAGGTAAACGATGATCCAGAAATCATCCCAGATTTGGCTCCGTCATCTAAGGACATCGGACGATTAGAGAAGAGAAACGTCATGAGTAGAACTGAAGGCCTGGCATTAATTAGATCTTTGAATGAGAAACAGTTCTCTGTTTTTAATCAGATCCGGCAGTGGTGTATAGATAAAGTTAATGGCGTTAATCCTGAACCACTGCATATTTTTGTTACTGGCGGTGCGGGCACAGGGAAAAGTCACTTGATTCGCGCAATAGAGTATGAAGTTAAAAGATTACTCTCACCTACTTGTAAACATCCCGACAACACGTGTGTGCTCTTAACAGCTCCCACAGATATAGCAGCATATAATTTGGAGGCCACAACAATCCACTCAACATTTTCGATAGGAAAGGATGTACGATTACCGTACACTCCTTTGGGTGAAGAGAAGCTCAATTCTTTGTGTTCTCAATTTTGCGATCTGCTTCTCATTATAGATGAAATATCAATGGTAGATCACAACCTCTTATCCTACGTCCATGGTAGATTGCGGCAGATTAAACAAACGGGGAACTTTTCATCTTATGGGAACGTCAGTGTTATGGCTGTTGGAGATTTTTTTCCAGCTACCTCCTGTTAAAGGGAAACCACTCTATTCTGATGGTGTAGGTAGCAGCATATGGACTGATCTATTCAAGGTTGTTGAATTAACAGAGATAGTTAGACAAAAAGATGCAGTGTTTTCCCAGCTGTTAAATAGGATTAGGACTCATTCCAAAGGTCAACTGCTGTTACCTGAGGATTTAGATTCTAAAAACTTGTGAAACAGGTGAGGTGAGCTCAGCCTTACACATATTTGCGACGAATAAACAAGTAAATGAGCACAATATTATTCAGTTATGTCAGACTTGCCCTGATTATATATCTTTTCAAGCCAAAGATTATGTTAATGATAAACAAACTGGCAAACTGAAGTTGTTGGAAGGTAATCATGCTAGAGCTTCGAACACAAATTTGGCTGAAGAGTTGTTGTTGGGTAAGGGTGCGCGTGTGATGTTGTGCAAAAATGTGGATGTTGCCGATGGTTTGGTAAACGGGGTCTGTGGTATTGTGACGGAAATTATAATGCAGGAAAATGACACCTTTCCTAAAAAAGTTTATGTTCAATTTGATGACCATCGTGTAGGCTTGCAGAGGAGGAAAACCTCCCAGTCTCTGTCATCAAATTTAGCTGGTTCCACACCTATTGAACCAGAAGAGGAAAAAGGCACTGTTAAAGGTGGATTACGACGTCAATTTCCTCTCAAACTGGCATGGGCATGTACTGTCCACAAAGTACAGGGCTTGACTGTTAACACAGCTGTGGTCAGTCTCAGTAAAATATTTGCGCCTGGCCAAGCGTATGTTGCCCTTAGTCGTGTCACGACTCTTTCTGGGCTCACGATTCAGAAGTTTGATGCAAACAGAATCTACTGTAAAGATGACATCACGGTTGCTGTCAGTAGGATGGCGCCCCTTCTGAGTGGACATACACAGTGGGACAGATTTAACACATCTGTCTTTACTTTCTTTTTAATGAATGTCCAAAGTTTGAATAGACATGTTGAAGACTTGGCTTTCTGCACACGGCATTTGCAACCAAGTTGTATTGCTGTAACAGAAACATGGCTGACTACAGCCTGTTCAGATACGGTAAAGATTGATGGGTACAGTTTTTACAACTGTCCATGACATTTATCGTATACTAGTAATCAAGGGGCATTGGCGGCGTTGCAAGACCAACAATGTGGTGGTGTTGGCATCTATACTGCACAAGGAGTGGCCTTTGAGCTTTTAAAGCTTCAAGACGTGAACTTGGAGTGTTTAACTTACAAATTTGTTAGTTTAAACCTAATGGCTGTAATTTATCGGCCCCCTTTGTATCCTCTATCTGTATTCCAAGCAAATTTAGTAAAGTTGCTTGATTGGTTGGAGCCTCAAAGTGAGAACGTATTGCTGATGGGGGATTTTAATGATGACATTTTAAAGTCATCTGCGGAGTGGAAAATTGTGACTGACAGAGGCTATGCCCAAATAGTCACAGATCCAACCACAGAAAGGGGCACTTTAATAGATCACGTTTATATAAAATCAAAGGTTTATGAAATGGAGGCAGTTGTTATGCCAACATATTTTAGTGACCATCAGGGAATTTTTTGTGGATTTAAACAGTTGTAGCTTTTTTCCTGATCGGGTCATCATGTATGTCGTAAAATGGTTTTAGTACTTTGTGGTGATAATAGTGATGTGTCATTGAAAATGGCTGTAGTGATTTTTGTAGGTAAACTGGGAATCATGTGTGGTGGTAAATGGCTGTAGTGATTTTTGTAGGTAATCTGGGCATCATGTGTGGTGTTAAATGGCTGTAGTGATTTTTATAGGTAATCTGGGAATCATGTGTGGTGTTAAATGGCTGTAGTAGGGATGAGCAAGTACACCACTATCTGTATCTGTTCAACCATCTAAATTATCTGTATCTGTACTCGGAGTGGGCGTGGCCTAACCCGGAAGTGGGTGTGGTTTAACCGGAAGTGGGTGTGGTTTATATCAATACATTATTGTAAGTCTGAAATTGATATGGTTTGATCAGAAGTGGCATTGTGTATTGTTTATTTGAAAACTATTTACAGAGCAGCCTCAGAGTTGAGATTAATTATCTTTGATCACAATAGTTAAGGAACTGTTACAGAACAAGTTTTTCAATGAAATTAGAACATTAATATAATTAAGTGCATGCAATACATCTGAACTAGGAACTAGGAAATATGAAATACTAGAACCAGACACAACTTATTTTTTTTTCTTTGATTAAACAGATTATTTTCTAACATTCTTGGCAGTTTTCCACACAAAGTTAAACAAAACAATGTTGACTAAGGTGTGTATGAGAGAGAGTGATAGAGAGGGAGAGAGAGGTTTTTCTACTGACCAAATAGTTCTGTGTTGTATTTCAAATCTTCATTTACTTTAATGAAGACCAGTTGTTCCACATGGCTAGGATCTAGGTTTGCTCACTGTGGACTGACCACATTTCCAGTCGTGCTAAAAACACACTCAGACTGGACACTGGTAGGTGGACAACAGAGATGCTGCAGTGCAAAGTGTGTCAATTTGGGCCAGAACTGGAGCTTGCCTGACCAGTATTTCACTGGGTCATCAGAAAGGCTGATGTCCCCATCTGCCAGGTAGGCCTCCACATCACCTGTTGGCAAATGTGTCCTCATTGGAGTAGCCGATTTCTTTTTATGCAGGAAGGACAGGACTGAGGTGCTGCTGGTGGCAGGTGTCTCTTCTGTTATTCTCGCAGGTGCAGCCACATCAACACTGTTTGGGAAACAGCTGGCCTTATATCTGGGGTCAAGGAGAGTGGCGTGCAGAAGTGTTGTGTTTGCAAAGATGGGTTCGAAACGCCATTGTAGTTCTTTGCTCAGATTGTCTGCAAGTTTTCTTGCTGCTGCTCCCAACGTTTCCCTGGACTCAGCTGCACCATCCTGGTCCTGCCCCTCTGTGACATCCTGATCATCATCACCAGCCATGCAATCATCAGAGACATCCTCAGATTCCTCACCAGCCCCCAAATGCAGTGACCTGATGATGGAGCACAAGCCATGCAGTAGGGGGATGACCTCAGAGATGGAGGCACTGTGCTTTGAGAGCGCCCGTGTGACCTCCTCAAAAGGACTCAGAAGAGTGAGCATGTCTGATGCCAACCCCCACTCATTTGGGTAGATGACTGTTGGAGTTCTGCCCATGTTAGACTCCTGTGTCATAATCTGAACAGCCCTGCATTGCTCCACCAGCCGCTGGAGCATGTAGAATGTATAGTTCCACCTTGTTTTTATATCTGTTATGAGAGTGTGCTGAGGGAGGTTCAACTGTGTTTGCAGCTCATGTAGTCTGTTGTTGGCTTTGCTTGAGCGATGAATATAGCCAGAGATGCTCCTGGCTTTAGACAGAAGGGATGCCACAATCCTGTCCTGCTCCAGTGCCTTGATCACAACCAAGTGAAGCGTATGCGACATGCAACGGATGTGCCCAAATTCACTTAAAGCCTTCACCATGTTGGCTGCATTATCTGACACGACAAACTTCACTCCAAAAGGCTGTCCAACAGACTCTTTCCACTCTCTCATCTTTTCTTTTAGGCAGCACAGAATGTTGTTTGCTGTGTGCTCAATGTCCAACACTCCAACATTTAGCAGCACTGCTTTCCTCTGCACTGATGATTCCCCCACATGTTCACACCAGTGCCCAGTCATACAGAGGTATGCATGGGCATTGTGGTTGCTCGTCCAGAGATCAGTAGTGAGGTTGATGACACCTCCATCAGCTGCTTTGAGTGTCTGGACCAGCTCCCCTCTCATTGCCTCATACAACTCAGGCACTACAGTTCTACTAAAATGGTGCCTTGATGGAAGCTGATACTTGGGCTCTAAAAAGGCAACAAGAGACTTGAAACCTCTCCTCTCCACCACAGAGAAAGGCTCAAGATCAGTGCAGATCATTTTACCAATCATATCCGTAATTCTTTTTGACCGGGGATGGTTTGCAGAGAATGGCTGCTTTGCTGCAAATGCAGTGAGTATTGGTGGTGAAGAAGTGGAAGATGGTGAGCCCTTGGCAGCACCCAGCTGGTCACCAGTGTCCTGAAAAGGAATGTTGCCAGGAGAGTTGGAAGAGGTGGAGGAAGAGGTGACTGATACAGCGGGCTTTCTCATGCAATGAAGATATAACAGATGGTTATGTAGAGATGTTGTATTGTAATGTTTTGGATCTCTACCTCTGCTTATTTTGGACTTACAAAGCTTACACATGGCTTTGGAGGGATCATTTTTACAAACAGTGAAAGAATCCCATACTGCAGAGGTCCTTCTGTTTTTTGGTGGAGGAGGACGTCCATCACCAGATGCAATATTGGTCTCAGTGGGAACAAGGTGGGTGCTGCCTGGTTCAGTCTCAGCTGAAGTAGAAGTACCCTCAGTATCACTCATTGTATAAGAGAGAAAAAAAGGACAGAGAGAAAAAGAGAGGGAGAGAGAAAGAGTGAGAGGGGGAGAGTTAGAGGGGGAGAGAGTGAAAAAAAAAACCCGACCGGAGCGGAGGCAGGCAGCTACTAACACAGCACGTCACTCTGTTTTGCCAATGCACCACGTACGTTACGAAAAAAGTAACTTTAAATATTAAACTGAAAACGAGGCGAGCTGAAAAAAACCTAGGGAGTGCTGCAGTGAAGCAAGCACAGAGAGATCCGTTCCTGTCTGTCTGTGTGTGTGCGTGGATGCATGTGCCGGACTGAGCTCCCGGCTGCTGCTGACAGAGTTTTGTGAGTAGGGAGGGGTGGGCGCTCTATTTGACCGGCCAATCACAGAGCGTGAAGACAGTCAGTTACCCAATGAGGATTTTCCTTCTGCATGATTACGGATATTGACGAGTTTTACTCGGTTCATGCTCGTACTCGTCAAAAATGCTTTATCCGTACCGGATACTCGTCTGAAACGAGTATCCGGCTCATCCCTAGGCTGTAGTGATTTTTATAGGTAATCTGGGAATCATGTGTGGTGTTAAATGGCTGTAGGGGTTTTTATAGGTAATCTGGGCATCATGTGTGGTGTTAAATGGCTGTAGTGATTTTTATAGGTAATCTGGGAATCGTGTGTGGTGTTAAATGGCTGTAGTGATTTTTATAGGTAATCTGGGAATCGTGTGGTGTTAAATGGCTGTAGAGATTTTTATAGGTAATCTGGGAATCATGTGTGGTGTTAAATGGCTGTAGGGATTTTTATAGGTAATCTGGGCATCATGTGTTGTTAAATGGCTGTAGGGATTTTTATAGGTAATCTGGGCATCATGTGTGGTGTTAAATGGCTGTAGGGATTTTTAAATAATATATTATGTGCTTTTTACTGTGTGTATATATAGTTGTTGTATATTGTATTCATATGCATTATACAAACATGTACCATATGTTCTAAAATGTTTATATATATATATATATATATATATATATATATATATATATATATATATATATTGTTTATGGTTTCGTTTCTTGCAATAAGACAGCATTGCATAGCATAACATCTTAGATAATAGAACGTAATGGACATAAATATATTTGAATGCAATTTGAATTGAAATTGGACAGTCATTAAATTTCTTTCACAATTAATGAAGTGTAGTGGTCAAAGCTTCAGCGGCTTACTGTCATGCTGTTCTTAATGCAGGGTTTGCTTTACCTGGTCATATTGCACAAAAAAGCAAAAGCAATAGTACAGGTACTCCCACTTGTTGGGACGGGGTTCGACTCCCTGTGTTGCCATGCTGATAGTGCAGACTACTTTATCAAGTATGATTTTACAAGAAGACAAACCTTATATTATTTAAATACGTCATTACACATAAAATTCCCAATAGCCTATTAGTCATATATAATTTAGATAAAACATGTTAGTGTTTTAATTGTAACGACTATAAATTACATAAAATAACGTGTAATGTATAATGCTTGATTTGAACATGATGGAGAAAGTACGAACTGTGGCAGCTTATCCAAAAGGGGTTCTAGGCCAAACCCAAAAGCAAGCTATATTGGTGTGTGCTTGAGTTTATATTTTGTGTCTGTATTTACAATAGGGATGAGCGAGTACACCACTATCTGTATCTGTATCTGTTCAAACAACTAAATTATCTGTATCTGTACTCGGAATGGGCGTGGCATAACCCGGAAGTGGGCGTGGTTTACGTCAATATATTATTTTAAGTCTGAAATTTATATGGAATGATCGGAAGTTGATATGTGTATTCATTTGAAAACTATTTACAGAGCAGCCTCAGAATTTAGATTAAATATTTTTGATCATAATAGTAAAGGAATTATTTCAGAAGTGTTTCAATAAAATTAGAACATTCATATTTAAGTGCATGGATTAATACATCTGAACTCATGCAGTAGGAACTAAGAAATATGAAAAGCTAGAACTAGACACAACTTTATGAATAAAAAAAAATGATTAAACTGATTTTTTTCTTAACATTCTTGGCATTTTGCCCCACACAAAGTTAAACAAAACAATGTTGATTAAGGTGTATGTGTCTGAGAGAGATGAGGGTGAGAGGGAGAGAGATGGAGTTAAAAAAATAAAAAACCCGACCGAAGCGGAGGTAGTAACTTGATGCAGAACGTCAGCTCTGTCTTGTCAAATGCACCATGTAAGTCACGAAAAAAGTAACTTTAAATATTCAACCGAAAGAGGCGAGCTGAAGAAAACCTAGGGAAAACTGAAGAAACGTGAAGCAATCACAGCGAGATCCGTTACTGTCTGTGTGTGTGCGTGGATGAGCCGGACGGACTGCGCTCCAGGCCAGCTAGAGCAGACCTGGGCATTTTACGGCCCGCGGGCCACATCCGGCCCTTTGGTTGACTTTGACCGGCCCGCGTAAGGTTAATTGGAAATTACAAAATAAATGTATTTTCTCATTTTACCTCATGCATGGGCTAAGGCTGCATTGCTTTTATTTTGAAGTTGTATTTTACGTGCACAATGACGCAATACGTATAGCAACAAGTGCCCGCGGTTGACATGGTGATTGTAGCCTGAGAAATGTCCGCTCATGCAAAAAAAAAAAAAAAAAAGAAAGATGCCGAATGCAGGATTTTCAACAAAAATTGGACTGCTAAGTATTTTTTTTACTGAAGTCGGAGGTAAAACCGTGTGTTTGGTTTGCGGGGAGGAGATTGCCGTGTTTAAGGACTACAATTTGAGTCGGCATTACGACAAGAAACACTCGGAAAAATACAAGAACTTGTGTGATGCTGAGAGGGCACGGACATCCGAAGCTTTGCTAGCAAAGTTGCAAAAGCAGCAAGGCTGTTTTACTAAGCTTCACACATCCAGGGATGCAGCAACCAGGACCAGCTTTGTGATATCCCACAAAATAGCTAAAAACAGAGAACCGTGACCAGGAGGATCGAGGACATTGCGGGGAACCTGGAGCTTCAGCTGCAACGTGAAGTGGCAAGTTTTGACTTTTTCTCATTAGACGGGAGCTGTGATGTCCGCGACACAGCCCAGCTGCTCGTATTTGTCCGGGGGATAACGGAGCTCACAGAGGAGCGGGCAGCAATGCGGTCGATGAGAGGGACAACGACAGGGAGTGATCTTTTTACAGAGGTAAATGCGTGCATGGACACTCTGGGATTGAAATGGGAGAGACTGTCACAGCCGGGCGTACACTGTGCGACTTTTTCACTTTTTTGAGCCGATTTTCCAGTCGTGCGAGAAGCCACGACATCGGGGCGAGTTTTGCGCCGAGCGGTCGTGTAGTGTACAGGGAGTTACGAGAGGCGATTAACACCATGTGACCAGCCGCCGATCAGCAGTTGTGAGGTCGCACTCTGGTGTGTTTAATATTTCGCTCGTCCCTCGTGAGGGTATCGCACTGTTGAAGCGGCGCTGCGAGCAGCTGCGACCCAAAAAGTATCAGAACCACTCACGGCGCATGCGCGCGCAATCCTGCATCAACGCTTGTCGCTCGCTATTTCCCTAATAACACACGCTGTTCGTTTTTGTTTCTACACGTTTTTTTTACTCACAAAGATTGTCAAGAAAGCGTGTTTTTCGTGTTCATGTCAAATTAAACTGATCACAAAACACAGATTTACTTTCTTTATTTCGTTTTCCTCATCCAACCCCCATAAATCCCTGTGTGTCCTCCAGCAGCGCTCCCGAAGGACAACAGGCAAAACAAGACAAAAAAGTCTAACGTGTTGAGTAAAAACTGCTATTTTTAGCACATTTTTAGGGCCGACGTGCTGCTACCAGACGTACAGCGTGAGCAGTCAGGTCGCATGCGAGAACTGGGTCGTACAGTGTGAGCACATGACTCGTGAGATCTGCTCTGCGAGGAAGTCGTACAGTTTGAGCTGAAGCTGAGTGCTGCGAGTGAAAAAGTTGCACAGTGTCCGCCCGGCTTTACAGGGAAAAATGTCGGACTTTTGAAACGCATGCAAGATAAAGTGACAGAAATCGATGCAGATCAAAAATAGGTGTTTTTGCATTGTATTATACACCAACATGTGTTGTGCAAGTCAGTGCTAAAAATCAACCGTGTTACTGATGTTGTTACTAAAATAATAAACTTCATCAGGGCACGGGCGATGAATCACAGACAGTTTGTGGCTCTTCTGGAGGACTCCACACAGCTGTCAGATGGCTCAGCCTGGGGAAAGTGCTGGAGAGGGTTTGGGACTCGAAAGCAGAGATTCAGGATCTCTGCTGGATTTCTACTCTTCTCTTAAGGAGGATTTTCCAAACCTGAAGAGACATGCTCAGAAGATGTTGGTTCTCTTCAGCTCTACCTACATTTGTGAACAAACATTTTCAATGATGAAGTTTACAAAATCCAGGTAAAGATCCTCTCTCACTGATGATCATTTGTCAGCTGTGCTTCGCTTCTCCACCTCAGACATCCAGCCTGACTTTGATGCACTCGTTAAAGCCCAGCAGAGACTAGATTTCTCTCACTGAATAAGAAAAAAATTGCTTAAAAACACAAAATAAGGTGTTTGGACCACAAATGTAGGCAACTAGCAGTGAACTGGGACACTTTTTTTAAACTTCTTTCTCAAGATCACAGTTCAGTGATTTTATTTTACGGACAATACTGTGTGTCTGTAGAATGCTAAGAACCTCTTTCCAACAATATTTGAAACTCAGAATGTGTTTTGGAGTGAATGTGACTGAAACTGTTAACTAATAGAAGTCACAAATGTTTAACAAAAACCAAATGTGCACACTTTGTTTACCATTGCCTTGGGGAATTTGAATAAATCACATTTTTGTAAGCCAACCTCACTTTTTCCTTTTTGCTCATTTATAACTTATAGTCTACTCTTACCAGCTTGAAGAAACAATGGTATTTACTGCTTTTTATAAAGAAATACCATTAATATTATGCATAATTGACTTCAGCCTTTTGGCCTGCGGCCCTCCACAATATTTTCTATTTCTCATGTGGCCCCATGGAAAAAATAATTGCCCACCCCTGAGCTAGAGAGTTGTGTGTGTAGGGAGGGGCGGGCGCTCTATGTGACTGGCCAATCACAGAGCGTGAAGACAGTCATTTACCCAATGAGGATTTTCCTTCAGCACGATTACAGATATTTAATAGGTTTACTCGTCTCATGCTCGTATTCGTCAAAAATGCCTTATCCGTACCGGATACTCGTCTGAAACGAGTATCCGGCTCATCCCTAATTTACAATATAGCTGTATATATTTATAATGGTGAAAATATATGTAACTCTCATATAAGCTCTTTTATTATTCATTGTTATATGCTACTTTTATTATTATGGAATCATGTTATAATATCAAAGGCCTCTCTGTGCTTCTCTCCTGCACGAGCTCTAAACAGCTGCAGGAACTCCTAAAGGGAGTGAGACATTGCAGTCTCTCTTTGTACCGTTTACCACGGATGCTTATGCTTATCTTAGAATTACATGTTCTTGTGATATGTGAGTTCCTGCCTAACAAGGCAATATATGTATCTACCTTATAAGCTTCTTTTATATATTTACCTTATAAGCTCATTTGTATTATTCTATGCTATGGAGACTTGCTCAGATACTCAAGGCCTCTGCACAAAAGATTAATAGCAGCATATTCTCTTCTGCACCAAAGAAGGGAGTGAGCACATTCCAGCTCTTCTCACTTTCCTCTCGGTACCGTGTATGTATCTTTTCCTGTCAAGGACGTACCAGGATGTTCCTAGTTATCTCACGGATGCATGTTCTCGTGATGTATTAACTGTCCACTAACAAGGCTGTTATTTTTTCACCTGTCATGATCAATGACGTGTGTATATGGCAAACTGCGTATGTCACATTCCTGTACTTCTCAATAAAAATCAGCCGTTTCAGCAGAACGGAGAGAGTGTCTGAAGGCAACTGTCAGGAGCAGATCGCGGGATCTGCTGGAAGTTGCAAAGCTCTCCCCCTCTAGAGCGGTGAAACAGTGACTGGACTTCTGATCATTTGACTCCACATTCTACCAACTCAAAGGTGTTTAACTCCATCTTCTCCGTACCTGTGTTTGGTCTAACAGAAGAAAGACCAACAAAATTTGGCGTCACGAACAGGATTTTTTCTTTTTGAAGAAAAAGGAGTTTTTGGAGGACGATTTGACTATGAGGCCAGAACAGTCTCAATAAGAATTAAGTCACACAACGTTTTCCACAAATGCACACGTTCATTCGGAAATCCACATTCTGTGTTTCACAAATATAATTCGGAGGAACACAAATGCACACGCTCATTCGGAAATTCACACTCTTTGACTCATAAATATAATGTGAAAAAATAAGTCACGCAACATTTTCCACAAATGCACACGCTAATTCTGAAGTTCACACTCTGTGGTTCACAAATATAATTTGTAAGAACACTTGTAATATAAACTCAGATCATACGAATTGCTGAACGTGCATTTACGAACAGCTTCTCATTTGTGAACCTTTCCGCGTTTGTGAGTGAAATCTGTGTGGTGCATTCACGGACAGCTTCTCATTTGTGAACCTTCCTGCATTCGTGAGAGAAATCGGTGTGCTGAATTTTGAGACTCTCCTAACTTCGCAGGTCAACAAACGTCACCATTGGCTAATGAACCTGTCAATCAAATATATGCTTCTGCCAGGGCTGTTCGCTTTCAGCCAATGGCTCCTTATGTTACAGAACAGATCTGCTGTGCGCATAAGTCGGACACAATTTCCTGCATGTGTAGCTCGGGGGTGACGATGGATGAAGATATCGCGTTAGCGTTCATACTTGTTCAATTTTCAATTTTAATTCTGGTGCCTGTTAGCAGCTGAAACACATCCTCACGTGCTTGTGGATATCATATATTGTATATGGAGACATGACTGTAATAATAAGTAAAGGTTAGCAGCTGTAGCTTCAGTGTGCTCATAGGAAACATGACAAAAGAACACAAATCACATTTCTCTTTATGGCCTATATAGTTGTCATCATTAACGTTACATGATTTACAGAATACATGTGACCAACTAACATTTCATGTTCTACCACCGGATGATTGGATCAAAATATGAACCGATCAGATCTTAGATCAGGTGAGAGCCAGGCGTTTCCCGTCATCCCCTAGGTTTTGCAGCCAAGGGAGAACAACTGCAGCGCCTTGCTCCAAAATCTGCGGCCGCCTTGATCTCAAGTGGTTATCGTTGCCTACGTATGCATGACGTCAGAGCAAGTCGGCATCAAGTCGGACACAAATCTAACCGGTTACATTACATTACCAACGCTCCACCATATGGGTGGCCTCTTAATAATCTTATTCAGAAAAATTATGCATTTTTACTAAGTGAAAGCAAACCCCGTTAGGGGCAGAGACCTCTTGAAGCTCATATTAAACATTGTCTGCAGAGAAGGTAAGAGAAGCTAGTAAATCATCAGGCCTATTCCATGGGAGTGACTCTGAAAAGGAGCAAAAGCTCCAGGTCTTTATCTTGGCAGGTGTCTCTATTCTCCTGTGTTCAGGCTTTTGGTTACATCAGTTACTTTTCCTTTTAATGAGCTGCATATATTTCTAACACAGCCTTCAGTGACATCAAGAAAAAAAAATAACTTTTTAACTCTAAAAGACATTATTCTCATTCTGAGAACAAATGAACAAACTGTGTGTGGGTATGTGCGTCCAGTTGCAACTTAACACAGACTCAGAAGCATAGAGAATCTTCTCACAACACCTAATCATCCCTTGATCAAAAAACCAGTAGATAGAATCTTGTCATGTTATTCCATTTAATAAGTAGACGGACGGAGGTATAGTACAAGTTTTCAAGTGTAATGAAGATGATCGCAGGGTAACACAGTTCCCCTTAAATGTTGAGCAAAAGTTATGAAACGAGACAAAATTCAAACAATAACATGTAAAAATAAATGGATCTCCTGATAAGTAGGTGCTTCACCTTTAAATGTTTTTATTAGAGCTGGATACACAGGAAGATGCATGTTACTAAACCAACACTAGCAATGATAGCACATTTACATTTTGAAGAATTGTAGCATAGATGAAGTGAACAGCAGCCTTTTCAAATACATTCCTGGTCTAAAATAAATCAGGCTGACAAAGACTTTAAGGAAATACACAACTATAAATGAATTTAGACATCTATTTTGGGGTCTATCCTTTAGCATTTCATATTTACGACGGCAAATCCCTTGAATAACAATATACAGAATATTAACCTTAAAATGGACCACTCCTTCACTTTTTAACTTTCTTCCTTCCTGTCTCATTATTTTCTTTCTTCCTAACTCCCTACCTTCTCTCTCCTTCCTTCTTCACACATGTAATCATCTAGCCTCAAGTAAGTTCTCAACATACTGGACAGTGTGAAGATATGTGTCCACTCCCAAAAGAGTCTGAATGTTGCAACGGATTAATGTTGTCCTGCAGTTCCAACATTTCATGATCTGAAAGAGGACTGTCCAGTACAGGGACACTGATCCCAGGATGAGGTTCAGTCATGTATCCGTTCTCCTCCCATTCAATCTCTGGTGTCGGTATACCTGGAAAAAGAAAGTGTGTATGAGCATTGTGCAAAATGAATCTCAAGAAAACACATTTAATAAAGCCCTATCATGACCTTTTAACAATTACTTAACATCTATGATGTAAGGCAGAACCTAGCATCTCCATTATTTCATAAATTATTATTATTTTTTAAATTAATGGGCAGATTTTATGTTAAAACAGCAGTGAGAATATCACATCTGGAAGGTCTAATGCCTTGCATTTTGAACTTGCAGATGTGTCATGACTTTGTAATGTCATGACATTGAAGTTGACAGTGTCCACTTCAGTAGAGGTGCACACAAACAGAACCGTAATTTCAACAGCCATTTTGTCTTGAATCCAAGAAGCATAGAGCAGAGGTAGATTATCAAAGTGTTGAACATTTGATTTATAGTTAAGGATCAACTTGACATGTGATCAGTCATTTTAACAGAACATACATTTGCCCCTGGATCAGAAACAGGATTCAGAGCCTGGCCCAGATGCCACAGCTGATTTGGTGTCATGTTTTCCTCTGTCCTGATTGGATGGTTGTCCCACGCATCTCTAAAGACATCCAGGCTGGCCTGGATGCGAGACAAGAAAATATAGTGGCAACAAAACATGTGAAGGATGTTACTGATGCCGAGCAAGTCTTGGTCTTCCAGAGAGTGCAGGATGTAGTAATATAGACCAGTAACACTCATGAAGACATCACGCCACAGGCGCTCGATCCTGGATTTGGAGGGGGATTAAATAAAAGAAAATTATAATATACACACAAATTTACATGTCCATACATCCGTTTTCAACTTGAGTTATCTTTTGAATGGTCGCAGGAGGACTGGTGCCTATCTCTAGCAGTCAAAGTGTGAGACGAAGGGTACCCTGGGCAGGTCAACAGGCACAGGCACGCGCGCACAGACACAAAGCTTCCAAATTAGGTTAAACTCACCGTTGATTGTGTACACTTTTTCCTGCAATGAAGCTGTTGGTGTCAGTTCCACGAACTGAGAACATTAATTCTGCAACACCTACATTTTCTCCGCCATGATCTCCTCTCACCATGAAAAAAAAAACATTAGAATCTCGCTTCAAACTTTTTTAATGCACATCTATAACAATCTACATCAATTTGAGTCTCACAGAAATTTCCTTATGTACCTTGCTACTAAGTGAGTAAACAATAAACAATGTGGCATTATTAACCCTCTGCTGGGGAAATTTTTTTTGAAAGAGGGAAATGTTCACCCCCCCCCCATAGATTTTACTATATGACCTCAAATGGCATGTTATCTTTGGTCAATAACACACTTTAGGCAAAAGCAGATTTGTAACAGGGTAACAGAGGGTAAAGTTGAGAATAACATGAATACCTCAGAGGAAAGCCATGCTCATTCACAGCTTCACTGAAGAAGGCAAGGTGGGTGTCTGCCCGGTTGTTGTCAGCTACCTTCAGGTACGTGATCTATGTAATTCAAGCACAAACACTCTCATATGACACATTTTTATAGGGGTCAAAACAATCAATTACCAAATGAAAGGTACAACAGCCATACAATAACATGTTAGATAATTAAATAAGTTAAGATCTGTGAAAACCAATAATAGCAATTATCTTCTATGAAAATATCTCAGTTATTAACGTTCATGCTTTGGAGCAGAAAAAGTGCATGACAATTAAATATTTCAAGCTCAGTTCGCTCCACTCTGATGGTCACCTGTTCCAGCCAGATACCTTCTTTCTAGGCGTTCAAAGTCGGAAACTCGCTGAGTAAACTGGGCGCTTAGAGGAGTATCTTCAGTTGTTTAAGACTGAGGGTAACGCTGCACACGCTGATTCGACTAGCATGGATGCTAATGATGTTAACATAAAAGAGGGCTTGCTTCGTCTCGCGCGCTAATGCCGCAAAGCACTATGGGATTAGTAGTCTTATTAGCGAAATCGCCCGGCGGGCCAGTTTAATATTATATATTTGATATTTGATTTCGCGGGGCAAATAAAAATAGACCAAGGCCTTGAGTTTGACAACCGTGGCCTAAAAAAATGGTACCTAGATACGCTAACTAAACAAATGTTCACTTGAGTTTAGCTTGATGTTAAACTAGATGAAGAATGGACCAGACTTCACGTAACGTCTGGACTGAATTTAACATAAAACATTTTACTTGATCATGAAGAACGCTTCTACTCATAATTCTATAACATTGCATCAATTACAACGAGGGAATAAGATAAAACTATTACTCACAGATTGTGACCGGTCCATCCTGCTCTGCCGCGTGAACTGCAATGCGCATGCGCACAGCAGATCTGTTCTGTGACATAAGGAGCCATATGATTGGCTGAAAGCGAACAGCCCTGGCAGAAGCATATATTTGATTGACAGGTTCATTAGCCAATGGTGACGTTTGTTGACCTGCGACGTTAGGAGAGTCTCAAAATTCAGCACACCGATTTCTCTCACGAATGCAGGAAGGTTCACAAATGAGAAGCTGTCCGTGAATGCACCACACAGATTTCACTCACAAACGCAGAAAGGTTCACAAATGAGAAGCTGTTCGTAAATGCACGTTCAGCAATTCGCATGATCTGAGTTTATATTACAAGTGTTCTTACAAATTATATTTGTGAACCACAGAGTGTGAACTTCAGAATTAGCGTGCGCATTTGTGGAAAGTGTTGCGTGACTTATTTTTTCACATTATATTTATGAGTCAAAGAGTGTGAATTTCCGAATGAGCGTGTGCATTTGTGTTCCTCCGAATTATATTTGTGAAACACAGAATGTGGATTTCCGAATGAACGTGTGCATTTGTGGAAAACGTTGTGTGACTTAATTCTTATTGAGACTGTTCTGGCCTCATATTTGACCAACCGACCCAGCGAACGATCTTGGCACAAAAACACAGCGGTGGAAATAAGGTAAGCAGAGCCTTTTTATCTAAAATCTGCCCATTGGAATTATCCAAAGCCTTTGTGTCTTGAATCATAGTAGCTGTGGTCCTAAAATAATAGTTGGAGAAGAAAGTGGAGACAAGTGCAGAAAAAATAAGAGATTTCTTTAATGGTTTAATGGTAAAATAAGATAAGGATTTTTTTACAATGGTTTAATGATAAATGAGATAAAGAAATAGAACAGAACAAGAGAGATTGGAGGCCCAGGACAAGGTCCTAAATTCCATTTTTCCAGGTCGTGGCTGACCACACTATTTACTGACGAGTGAATAGAAAATATAACGAGGTTATATTAAGCTAGGTTAAGGCCTTAGGGGTGGGAACCCTAAAATTCTGCAGGTCAGGGACCTGGTTCGGGTTAAGGCCCTGGGAGGCAAGAGAGCTCCCTAAATTCTATAGGTCGAGGACCTTTGCATGAGATAAGAAAAATGTTCTAATGTAACTGTTTTTGCATGAGATGAGAAAAAATGTTTTAATGTAACTGTTTTTGCATGAAATAAGAAACGTTTTAATGAAACTGTTTTTTGACACAAAACACACGCCATAGTTAGAGAACACGCTGTATGAATCGGTCTCAATCAGCTTTGTCGGTAAAACAGATGGAGCTGACTGATTAACTTGAATTACATAATAAAAGAGACAGAATAAACTCCAAATGAGAGTAAATAAGTCTCTTTAGGCTGAGCAAACATATTATTTGCACTCACAGTGCAGATAGTAAGGATAAGTGTAAAAACACATAGATTTTTCATATCATAACCAATAGGGATTAGTTGAATAAGCGGTGATCATCACGCCTACCGCAGATAGAAGGGTAATGAATGAATGAACTGTACTAACAATTGTATGTGTAAGTGAAAGAAATACAGCGCGGCTTTGTGGATGCACTAGGTAAGATCTCCTCACCTGAAATACGGTTGAAGAAGGAGATACCTCAAAGGTCATTGGCGCTGTCTCACTATTTAATACTGGTGATTTAGAGCCCCCTATGGGCTAAAAACCTCATCAGTCCAAATTGTCACCAAAATCAGCAACATACTAACAGAATGATGGAAAAAGAATATGATTGTGGAACGGAGGATGATGGATGGGGACCTAATGACATTCTGAGTACACTGGGAGAGCAATTAGCCTGCATAGAGACTGTAATAAATATGACAAGCAGCCCAGTAGAAGCCACGAGAAATAAGGTTTTATTGAGAAAGTCACCAGAAAAAGCGATGAAGGAAAAAGGAGCAGATGTTAACAGCAGAGGTAACTGGAGTAAGATTTGGGAGAAGAAAGCTGCAGAAGCGAGAGAAAAAGGACAGGAAGCTGCAGAAACTCTGAGGGAAGCTGGAGTGTTGACAAGAAAGAAAATAAAAAGCGAGGTTGACAAGCAGGCAGCTCGCGTGAGTAAGTACATGCAGTGGATAATGTTGTGGAACGCAGCCAGACCTAATATGAAGAAAGTGAAGAAGGAGAATAAATCTCCACCCCCGTACTCCTCAGCTACTGCTCCGGCAGCTGGAATGTATCCATTAATTAAAGTTACAAGCGGCACATTGGACATTCAGCCTGAAGTCCCACTTGATAATATGAGTGAGTGGTCAGGTGTAACTATGACATCAGGATCAGACGTTAAAGTCAGGTCCTCCGCCTCTGAGACACATAATCCTTTTCTGCCAAGTAATGAAACATTAAACAGCAGCCCGTCTGCAAACAACCCAGCTGCACCGTTCGAATTAAGGGCTAAACGACAGGACATAGATAACTCACAAAAGCAATTCACCACTCCCTACTTTAATCAGGGCCTGGTCGCACCTGACTATAGCACGGGTACGAGCTCCCATGCACCCCCTCCAGCGCCTTGGGCAAAAAGCCCACCAGTATGGCCTAAAACATCAGACCTAAAGCCAACACCAATTTTTGCATCCTCCCAGTTAAAGGGAGAAGAGCAGGAAGACCCTAATAAAAGTGTAGTGGTTAAGATGGTTCTGGTAGGGCATGAATCATCTGATCCCCCTCCAGTAGCCAGTAAGAGTCATGAATCCCTCCTAGAAGAGGAATGGCAGAAGCCACCCACGAAGGAAGAGTTTGGGGGAGAAGGGGACCTGCCTTCTCGCCCTCCATCCCCAGACCCAGACAGAAGACATACTAGATCCATGGGCCCACCGACCTATCAATTACCCCTGGTGCAGAATAAACCCAACGCCCAGAAAGTCTATCAGCCGTATTCCCTTGGGGACATTCAGGCTTTAATAGATAAATTACCAGATATACAAGAGGGTGGAAACACTTGGCTCTCAGACTTTGACACCCTCACTGCTGGACAGGACCTTGCATTGGGAGATTTCCGAGCAGTAATCACTAGATGCACGTCACGCTCACAGGCGGAGGCCCTAGAAAAGGATGCTGGCACAACTTGTGATTCTAATTCTGTACCTCTCGGTAGAGTGATAGCTCAATTAGGCCCAGCAGTCAGAAAGATGTTCCTGCTGAAAGATAGCAGCACAATGTGCAAATTTAAATGGGATGCTAAACAAAATCCTTCAATTTACCTGAACCAAGCCATTGACACCTGGGTGGCCCAAACTGGCCAACACCCATCCAAACGGGGCACGAGCAGTATGTGGTTTAAAAATGCTGTCCTGAAGGGAGTCCCTGACTCAGTGACTCAGAAAATGGAGGACAACCCTGATTTGCAGGATTGTGATTTTAGCATGTGGAAAAAACATCTTATTTTTAACCTTAATAAAATACAGGTAAAGGAAGAAAAAGACTCTGATAACTTAGAAGATTTACAAAAACAATTGCTCAGGGTCCAATTACAGGCTGCAAAAAAGACTTTAGGTGAAAAGGGGAACAAGGTTAAGAAACAAATGGTTGCGTCCACAGCCACACCCCCACCACCGCAGACACTCCCTGATCAGGTTTCACCTATAGCTTGGCAGCCGCAGCCACCATATTCAGGGCAGCCACAGCCACAGTATTCAGGGCCATATGTGCCACCACAACATAACACACCCATCCCATATGCTGCCCAGCGACCACCTTTTGCTGGTCGACCCAGAGGCGGTTTCAGGGGAAGGGGACAGTGGAGGCCAGTAGGCGGCAAAGGGGGACCACATGCTCAAGACATTTGCTACAACTGTGGTCAACCAGGACATTGGTCCAGGAACTGCCCCTTGCCATACAGCCCACAAAAGGAAGGTCGAGGCAGAGGCACCTTTTCAGGACGAGGAGGGCCTACCGGACCCCACACCCAGATGCCAATGATGGGCTGGGAACAGTGGGAGGGTGGTCCAAGACAATAGGACGCCCCACAGAGAAACTCCGACGGTCAGGGAGCCACAGCAGACCCCCTGCTGTCAATAACTGTAGATGGACAAGATCAACCATTTTTGGTTGACACTGGTGCCACCTGCTCCACCATACAAACTGTACCGCCCTCTAAGACATCTACACGCACTATCTCAGTTACGGGCTTCTCTGGGGAACAACAAACTCTGCCTTTCTCCCTGCCACTCCCAACTACGGTGGGAAACCAGACAGTACTGCACAGCTTCGTCTGTTCACCAACAGTTCCAGTCAACTTACTAGGAAGAGATCTCCTCATCAAGTTAGGAGCCACCATTTTGTGTGGTCCTACGGGACTTACTGTCACTCTGCCAGAAGGGACTATTTTGCCCTGCACCGGAGAAGCCAGTGATGGCATGTACTTGGCCCAAAAACTGCCTGACATATCAGACTGTGCTGAGATTTACTGGGCTCTGTTGGACACAGAAACCAAGGACACTCCTGGCTTAATGACTCTGTACCAGCAGCGGAAACCCTGGCTGACTCAGGTCCATCCTTATGTTTCCCCCCCTGACCCTCCTCACCTAACATTATTCTATGACAGACATGATTCAGTTTGGTACAAGGAAGCCTTCCAAAATCAATTAGAGGGACAACAATGGTGTGTTCAAACAACAGATATTTATGCTGCACCAGAAGGTGTGGCCGCGGCAGCCAACCTAACCCAGGAACAATTGGCATGGTACATGATGGGAGATGAAGCAGTACCTCATGTCTCTCTTGCTTTACATCCAGCCCATCAGGCAAAAGAACTAGGGGGAATGGTTAAACGTTCCCTAGCAACCACTGATTGGCGTTCAACTCCTCTTCCACATGTGTCATATTCAGACTCAACTCAGACATTTAAAATCACTGCGGTTTGTACTAATTCGACACATTTACAACAGGAAACTATTAGCAGATCTCATGGCCGTGAACGCACCGATCACCCTGATGCTCTGACAATGTTAGACTCGCTTCCCACCTCCCTGTGGTCAACAGGCCCCACCGATGTTGGGTTGGTGTCCATCCCACCTGTGACCTTTCACCTAAAAGATCATGCTCCCCTGTGGGTTCCACAATAGCCACACAAACCATATGCTGAAGAGGGGATAGCAGACACCATCAATGGTCTGTTGCAGGCAGGGGTGTTGGAGCCATCCATGTCAGAATGGAACACTCCGATTTTACCTGTAGAAAAGAAAAATACTGGTAAATATCGAATGGTTCATGACTTGCGTCGTATAAACGCCCTACTTAACACAGAATCACTTCCCGTCCCTAACCCATATGTGGCTCTGACAAACCTACCACCTTCACATGCATGGTTTACCTGCATAGATTTGGCAAACGCATTCTTTTGTCTTCCACTTCATGAATCTCTGAGGGACATTTTCTCTTTCACATTCAGAGGACAGCAATACCGATACACCCGGTTGCCACAAGGGTTCGCCCTGTCACCTGGATTGTTCAACCAATGTTTGCGTCAGCTCCTAGACACATGCCCCCTACCTGATGACTGTGTTTTAGTGCAGTATGTTGATGATTTGCTCCTGTCAGCGCCCTCTGCAGGCTCCTGTCTGCAAGCTACTCAAACACTACTAACTCATTTGGCCAAGCTTGGATTTAAGGTCAGCCGGTCCAAACTTCAAATAGCCAGGAAACAAGTATCATTTCTGGGCAGAATGGTTTCACAAGTTGGCGTTTCATTGTCACCAGATCATAGAAACTCCATACTCCATCACTCTAAACCTGAAACTGTCAAAGACATGTTATCCTTCCTAGGCCTGACAGGCTACAGTAGACACTTCATCCCTAACTATGTTGGTCTCACTGCCCCACTACGTGCTCTTATAGCACCTTTTGGAATGCGTCAACTCACAGCACAACTGAACTGGACTATTCCAGCAGAAGAAGCATTCATAAAACTTAAACAACAACTCTCCACTGCTAGTGATTTAGCTACTGCTGACTATAACTCTACGTTTTTCCTTGATGTTTCTGGATCAGAAACTCATGTAAATGGAGTTCTGTTCCAGAAAAAAGGGGGAGGTCAGAGACAAGTCTTGATGTACATAAGTGTCATGCTAGACAACACGGAAAAAAGACACCCACCCTGCACACAACATGTAGCAGGCCTTGCAAAAATTTTACAAAAAACAGCACATATTGTAATGGGCTATCCTCTGAAAGTACTAACAACACACAGTGTAGTAGCTTACATTACATCACAAGCTTTCACCATGACCCCACTAAGACAAAGAAAAATCAGTAAAATCTTAGAGGCCCCACACATCACCTACACACATGAAGGAATAAACATGGCAGACCACATGGGTAATGGAGAACCTCATTCGTGCGAACAAAGAACAGCAATAGAAGAAAAAGTCAGACCAGATTTAAGTGCAATCCCACTAGAAAATCCTGATAAGAACTGGTTCACAGACGGCTGTTGCTACAGAGATGACAATGATGGATTAAAAGCTACCAGGGCAGTAGTAGAGCAACTCCCTACAGGCGAGTGGTTCACTGCAGGAGCGGAAAAGCTGAAAGGGCAACAGTCAGCACAGAGAGCAGAAGTGTTAGCTATTATTGCCGCTCTCAAAATGAGCACAGGGAAGAAAGTAAATATTTACAGTGACTCAGCTTATGCTGTAGGAGCCGTGCATGTTGAATTGAAGCAATGGTTGAGAGCTGGTTTTGTGACTGCTGGGGTGAAACCCATAAAACATGAGTCTGAGATGAGGGAACTAGCAGAAGCTTTATTCCTTCCAGCAGAAGTGGCAGTGATAAAATGCAAAGGACATAGTCAGGGCTCTGACTTTGTATCTAAGGGAAATCAGGAGGCAGATAGAGCTGCCAAGATAACAGCTGAATATCTTCCTGTATATAATCTAGTGGTTGAGACAGTAACTGTTGAGAAAAGCATTGATCCCAGGATCTCCATCACAAAGGAAACACTCAAGGACATGCAAGATCAAGCTTCAGCACAGGAAAAAACTGTGGTTGGCAAGAGGTGCAACCAACACAGATGTTTGGAGAAGTCCAGATGGTAGACCCATACTACCACCTGGCATCAGGCAGACAGCAATGGAAGAAGCGCATGGAGTTGGACATGTTGGTGTAGCACAGATGGTGAGGAATTTGTCCCCCTGGTGGCATCCATACCTAACAGACATGGCCAGATATTTGGTTAAAACTTGTACAGAGTGTACTCAGTTTGGCATTAAACCTACCCTGAAACCAATCCAAGGTCAATTTCCAATACCAACATGCCCTGGAAAAGAGATAATCATAGATTTCACAGACATGATTGACAGGGTAAAAGGCTACAGGTATCTCCTAGTGTGTGTAGATTTCAACACTGGATGGCCGGAGGCTTGGCCTGCGAAAAAAGAAGACAGCAAAACAGTCATCAAATGTTTGATCAATCATTACATTCCCCAACATGGGTTCCCGGAAAAAATCAGATCGGACAATGGGACACATTTTAAGAACAAAGATCTACAAGAGGTTGAAACCATGATGGGACTGAAACACAAGTTTGGTTCAGTGTATCATCCCCAATCCCAGGGAAAGGTGGAAAGGATGAATCAAACGCTAAAGGTCAAATTGGCTAAAATCTGTGCACAGACCAAATTAACTTGGTTAGAAGCTTTGCCCCTTGCTCTGATGTCCACACGGAGCTCTGTTAACAAAACCACAAGGTTCACTCCCTTTGAATTACAGACTGGACGGCCGTTCCCAGGACCCGCCACAAAATTACCTTTGACTGCTGACCTGACTGACTCCCTCGACTCAAGGTCATATTATAACCTGTTGCATAGTCTTGTCTCTCAGTTCTCATTACAGGTTAAGGCTGACCGTACCACCACAGATGCCCCATCCCCACAACCTGGGACAGACTGGGTCCTGCTGAAAGTCACCAAAAGGAAGTGGACGGAACCGAGGTGGACCGGACCCTACAGGATCACGGAGAGGACGTCACACACTGTCCGGCTGGATGGTAAAGGAGACTCCTGGTACCATTGGACCCAGTGTGCTGCAGCGGAAGAGCCACACCGCACCCTGACCGAGGTCCAAGAGAACCTGTCACAAAGGGAGGAGCCTAACCTGGAAGAGAAGCAGCCGACATCTGCCTGACCAGAAAAGAGGACCTAAGGACCAGGACGAGAAGCAGCTGACATATGCCTGACCAGAAAAAAGGATCCAAAAACCAGGAAGAGAAGTAGCTGACTGCAGTAGCGTGCCAAGCTACAAATTCTGCAGGACGAGGTAGCGTGCCAAGCTACCACCACATCCAGCGGGACGAGAATCGTGACATCATCACCCCCTGCAGCTGCCTGGAGCCAGTGAAGGGACCTCAACAGGGGAAGAAGTAATCACCCTTCGAACATTCTACAAGGGTTCTATTTAACACCCTTCATTTATCTTACAAGGGTTATATTTAACACCCTCCATTTATTTTACCAGGGTTCTATTTAACACCCTCATTTATCTTACAAGGGTTATATTTTACACCCTCTACTCATTTTATATTATTAATCATTTACCTGTTTAGAGTTAGATATATGTTTGCGCTCATTGCATTTCTAAAAACTTAATGTACATATTGATCACTCACTTGTCCTGGCCGGAAGAAGATTCTGAGGGTAACCGAATTCAACGAGAATCCTTTCCATTAGCCTGGTATCCAAGTAGACTGAACCGGTTGGCATACAAGGACAGCAGGTTGGGGTTGTGGAACGACAGATACTTTCGCGATTTCTCCAATTTAGAAGATTTGGTAACAATAGCATTTTTAGCATATAGTGCATTCTCTGGTACTGATTACAGCAGCTATAACCCATACAATTTCTTAAATTAACACCTGTATAAGCCTAATTATGTCCTGGCCATTCCCTCCCATCCTCACGTGCGGGCAGCGTCTCCTGATTCTACTTCTCACTGTTATCCTGCTATGTATCCCATTGGCTATTTTGTTCCTCTGCAATGACCTCCCCTTGCCACCCTCACCCCCTACATCCCCTGAGGCTACCCCGCTAACACCAACGGCCCATCCTCCACCACCTATTGACCGGCACAAGCGATCCCTATCTCTTCCATCCCCCTCACCTCCTTGTACCTCTGATTTTCTCTATCTAACCCAAGCAGTTACCCTATGTATTCCATTATCCACAGCCACCACGGTTACACTTCCCTACGATGTTCTGCCCTCGAACCCTGCACATGGTCGGTACACGTCATCTGACCTTAAAGAGCATGTTTGGTACTTAACGTGGGGATCTTACTCTCAATGGAAGTGGAGTAGTCTTGTTGCTGAAACAGGCGATGATTGGTCATCCTACTCCAAAGGAGTAGCTACAACTTGGCGTACCAGAATCAAGTTGATAAAACAAGGCGGATCAAAAACAGGCCCTTTGACTTTCATAATTAGTCCACTAAACTCCCTCGGATGTACCCTATTTGTACTTGCTCCTTGGATTAGTGGGAGCTACTACTGGACAGTGCACCTCTGTGTCCGTAATATTACTTCACCTACCTCTACCGTCTTTGATATTGTCGGGATAAGTAAATCTCCCTCCCCTCCTGTGTTAACTGACATTACTAAAGTAAATAAACCCTCTTCCGCGATAACTATTGTGACTAAAAACCTTTCTGTTGATGAGACATTCCAGACGGTTACCGGCATTTCCGCTAGCACTAATAATTTGTTACTCCTGGCTGAACAAGCAGCTAATGCTTCAGATCATGATTGTCTTGTTTGCCTCTCAGCTCGTCCTACTCTCCGTATTGTACCACCTCCGATCCCTCCAGAAAGCGTCCTTCATTTGATGAACCGGACTTCCCTAAATTCCAATTGTACCAAGTTTGGACAAGTCTTTCCAAAGCAAAAACCAGGTGATGACATAGGTACGCCCTTCTTTTCTAATATTGTGGCCCCTAATAACTTCAGTTGTATTCAGCTAATTGGACGAGGCGGTCCTTTTCTGGGGAATGTCACCACAAATTGGTGCGTCAATACAACCGTGTCAGTTTCTTCACAATTCAAACCCAAAAAACGTGCCAATCTTTGGTGGTGGTGTGGTGCTCCTCAGCTCTACTGTATAATGGTTTTCCCAGGAAATCTTCAGGTTTGTGTGCCCTTATTACTTTACTGTTACCTGTTACTGTTACCCCCGTAACCCTTCACGATACCCCTATTTCCAGTTCCTACTCCAGCACCCGGCAAAAGCGATCTTTACCAGCTTTACCTGCATTTCACAATCCCACATATATAGATGCCATTGGCGTCCCCAGAGGCGTTCCCGACGAATATAAATTAGTTGACCAAATAGCCGCCGGATGGGAATCTATATTTGTCTGGATAACCCCCAATAAAAATGTCGACCGCATTAACTACATCCATTTCAATGTTCAACTCTTAAGTAACTATACTCGTACTGCACTTGAGGCAGTTCACCAACAACTATCGGCTACTTCCTTCATGGCTTTCCAAAATAGAATTGCTGTAGACATGCTGTTAGCTGAAAAAGGGGGCGTGTGTTCCATGTTTTCTCAGGATTGCTGTGTCTTTATCCCCAACAATACGGCCTCGGACGGTAGCTTAACTAAGGCCTTAGACGGCCTCCGCTCTTTGACAGAAAAAATGAAATCCCACTCTGGTGTAGACACCTCCATGTGGGACTCTTGGCTTGATGTATTTGGTAAATACAAATCCCTCGTTTCCTCCGTCCTGGTGTCCATGTCTGTCTTCGCTGCCATTCTTGTTACTTGCGGCTGCTGCTGTATCCCCTGCCTTAGGTAACTAGTCCAGAGATTGATCACCATTGCCATCTCTCCTCCACCTGCTGACCCAATTCTCCAGATGCCATTGTTGCTAGCCAATCCTAACATCTATTTGGGAGGTGAACCCTCTAGTGATAGTGATGACTCTCATGATGAAGAAGATGATGTTAGAGTGTAAGAATGTTCAGTGATTTATGTAACAATCCCTTCACCTGTTTATTTTCGATGAGTTTTTGATTGTGTTGTTTTTATTTTTTTGACCATTGATGAGCTAGGCATGCCCGCTCTGTGCCAACGGCGTTCGTCCCAAGAAAAAAATGGGAGGACATGGGGGAATTTTCCCTATTAACGTACAGTAAAATAGGGTTTTTCGCCCTCATACGGGGTGAGCATGCGATACATTCATGAAGTAACATGTTCAGTTAAAAATATAATCATGTTTTATGTATTATTTTCCTGCTGGGAATATGAGAAGCTGTAATCTGATTGATTGTTTGTATTGGTATTTTAAATCTTTGATTATTAGATTCTTTTTGATGAAATTTGGTGTTGTTGTTTTGATTTCTTATGTCTTTGTTGAACTCTTAAAAGAGTTCAAAAGGGGGATTGAAAATATATGTAACTCTCATATAAGCTCTTTTATTATTCATTGTTATATGCTACTTTTATTATTATGGAATCATGTTATAATATCAAAAGCCTCTCTGTGCTTCTCTCCTGCACGAGCTCTAAACAGCTGCAGGAACTCCAAAAGGGAGTGAGACATTGCAGTCTCTCTTTGTACCGGTTACCACGGATGCTTATGCTTATCTTAGAATTACATGTTCTTGTGATATGTGAGTTCCTGCCTAACAAGGCAATATATGTTCTACCTTATAAGCTTCTTTTATATATTTACCTTATAAGCTCATTTGTATTATTCTATGCTATGGAGACTTGCTCAGATACTCAAGGCCTCTGCACAAAAGATAAATAGCAGCATATTCTCTTCTGCACCAAAGAAGGGAGCGAGCACATTCCAGCTCTTCTCACTTTCCTCTCGGTACCATGTATGTATCTTTTCCTGTCAAGGACGTACCAGGATGTTCCTAGTTATATCACGGATGCATGTTCTCGTGATGTATTAACTGTCCACTAACAAGGCTGTTATTTTTTCACCTGTCATGATCAATGACGTGTGTATATGGCAAACTGCGCATGTCACATTCCTGTACTTCTCAATAAAAATCAGCCGTTTCAGCAGAACGGAGAGAGTGTCTGAAGGCAACTGTCAGGAGCAGATCGCGGGATCTGCTGGAAGTTGCAAAGCTCTCCCCCTCTAGAGCGGTGAAACAGTGACTGGACTTCTGATCATTTGACTCCACATTCTACCAACTCAAAGGTGTTTAACTCCATCTTCTCCGTACCTGTGTTTGGTCTAACAGAAGAAAGACCAACAATGGCTTACATGCAGTCATAATAATATTAACTGGCTATCTATCGTTCAAGACTGAATGTCCCCCAGAAAATGCATATCGACTCATATTAAGTCATGTATGATTGCTAGGGAGAATGGAAGAATGGTTGACAATTGGGAGTCTGAGTTTAATGTTGATAATCTGTAATAATTTGCAGTACAGAGATGATAGCACGGTGGAAGGGGCTGAATTTTCTTCTTATGCGACTAGCAATGGGTACCGAATTCAGTACTTTTTAAGGTACCGACCGAATTCCATTGTACAGACTGAGCACCAGTTCACGTCATTTGAAACGGTGCCTCGTTTCAGTACCCGTCCTTCGTAACGAGAACTTCCCTAGACAGTTGCGCATGCGCAAGAGCGTTACGGCGGTCGCTGCGAGCGAGTTGTAAACAGAGCTGCATGGTAGAAAGAAGACACGCTAAAGCTTGGGTCCACTTCACTAAATTTACCTTTCTCAGTGGCCTAGTGGTAGAGTGTCCGCCCTGAGACTGGGAGATCAGGGGTTCGATTCCTGGTCGGGTCATACCAAAGACTCTGAAAAAATTGGACCCAATGCCTCCCTGCTTGACACTCAGCATTAAGGGGTTGGTTTGGGGGGTTAAACCACCAAATAGTTTGCGAGCACGGCTTGTCTGCAGCTCAACGCTCCCCCAGGGGATGGGTCAAATGCAGAGAATAAATTTCGCACACACACCTGTGTAAAGAAAATTGGCTGGCTCAGCCATATGGTAAAGAGAATTGGCTGGCTTAGCCATATTGTAAGGAGAAACTGTCTTTACTCAGTTATATTGTTAAGAAGACTCAAAGGTTGTTTTCATCGTTAAACTGACGATAATATCTGTGCGTCTGTGTTTCAGTTCAATGAGGAAACCAGTTTGACAATTAAAAGTTTTAATTCTTCAAATTAAACTAATGATTTAGAAATTGACAAACAGGAAATAACAATCAACATTGTCAACTTTGTGGAACAATCTTTAACAGTTGATATGCTGTTCTTGCTCAAATAGACCTTCTGTTGGTGAATGAAGATTGAGAGTAATAGGATGTGGTTATGGATGCGTGTGTGTGCAAAGTGTCGTGAGAATTGAACATGAGGTGAGATGAATGCGTGAGTGCATCTGATTTTGCTTCAGGAAGAACCGGGTGTCTGAGTGAAGTGATGGTTTGGATAAACTTAGGTCTTATCAGAGAACTGCATCAAACGCTAAACACCGTGCTCTGTCTCACCGAACTCTTGTGGACCCTCTTTCGGATCCGGGCCGTGGAGGATGGTGGTGATCCATCCAGATGACACCAGCGGCTGACAGGAGACGTAGGTGTCGAACGGAACCGGTCCAGAGTTGCCCTCGGTACACGTTGATGGTAAAGCGTTTTGTCGATGCGCTTTCTTAAGTTAATTCACTCAGAAATCAAAAGACTCGGTAATGAGTCTGCGTTAGAAGTTGCGATTCAGCTATTCTGCCTGGCTTGGCAGGAACAGCGTGAAAGAGGGCGGGAAGAAATGAGCCAACCGGCTCCCCCCCTTTCAGCGGTTGTTTCCACGTCCTCTCTCTTTCGTTGTCAAGCACGAACTCTCATCATAAGACTGAAACTTACCAAAAACCTTTCTCTTCTCAAAGCAAAACATGTGCGTCAGCAAATGTGTTTTGGAGTTTACTGTGAGCAGATGTGTGTGGGTGTGTGTGAATGTTTGTGTGCTTGAGTGTGTGTGAAGGTCAGTAACAAACATTATTTAAGTATGGATTCATTAAGCCGTTATAATTACCCAAAGCATAAGAACCACATTTGATTAAACACATTTATAATGAGCAAAATGATAATGGTTACTTTAACATTAAAATCAAGAAGCAAAGTTTTAAGACTTGTTATGTTATGACTACTTGTCCATGAGAACTCCTTCTTCTGGTACTGCAGGTGGCAGATGTTATGGTTTCCTCCCAGACTCGCTGGCGTTCAGGTCTTAATCTGTGGGTGAAAGTTCTCAACGACCCAGCTTTGACCCAGCTGAGTCCAACACCACCTTTGTGACAGAAAACCCATATTTCCTCACGTTACACCTGTGTGTGTGACAACTAATGGGACTTTACCTTCAACTAAATGTGATAAGTAACTGCGTGATGATGAAACCAGAGACAACGATCTAAGTGAGACATCCTCATCTTAATCTGCTCCGGTAGGTAAATAAAATGTTTAAGATGACGTTAACTTGATATGTTAGCTTCCGTTCCACTACTGGTGCGTTCGCTTTCTCCTTGGAACTCCGAATTTCCGACTAGAAGAACATGAACGCGCTCTAAAGTTTGGCTTCACTTTACTAAATGCGATGGGTGATTGCGTGAAGATGAAACCAGCGACAACGATCTAAGTGTGAGGCATCATCATTTTAATCAGCTCCAGCAGCTAAACAAACTGTTTAAGATAACGTTAGCTTGATAAATTGGCTTCCATTGCCACCATTTTGAAAAATCAAAAGAAAAAGGACGGCAAAAGGAATGAAGATACACAGTAAATTTAGTTCACAGTAAAGATGTTTGTTTCAGTTTAATTATCATCTTATAAAACTACAAGGACGATGTTAAAATACAAACAGTTGTATGTTATTTATCGTGATATTTTTCAAATATGGTTACAAATTGAGAAAAATATATATTATAAAAGAGAATTCAAATATTAAACACTCAAAAGTATCTAAAACTGGGACTGTTAAGTACCAGTATCGATTCCTAGGTACCGGGAATTGGTACCCAATCGATGCAAATGTCAAAGGTACCCATCCCTATATATGACTCCCTCATTTCCTCACAAATATTAGACGTAAATAAATTTTTGTTTGCTGCTTTTTGGCTGCGTCCTGCAGTATGTGTGTCTTGTACACCATGCTCCCAAAGCCCCGACTTTTTTCGAAACCTGCCAGTACTGGATACCAAGTGACCTCAAGTTGTCTACTGCTATGTGCCGAGATTCCTGGTGATTGGGTAAAAGGAGTCCAGTAGGGAGCTGTGAAAAAAGGAGTGGCGTGGCGACAGGTCAAAGTTTGAGGCTTAGCCACGCCCACACCTTTCAACTTTTGAAAAATCCGACAGTTGAATTTTTTCCCCTGTGACTTAAGAGTATATAGCAGAAGTTTGAAGGAGATTGGTGAAAAGGGCGACGGAGCATCACTCTCCAAACAACGTGTGTGAAAACCACTAAATCGCGTACTTGGACCAAAATGGCCGACTTCCTGTGTGACTTTGCACTTGGCTCCAAGAGACTTTTTTGTAGGTCCTGAGACACTACATTAGTGTACCAAATTTCGTAATCCTCAGTCAAAGCATGGCTTGGGGCTGACAGTTTTAATAGTCCTAGGGGGCGCTATTTCAGAAAATAGGCCATGCCCACTGGAAGTTCACATCAGATTTTTTGGGGGGCAGGACTAGGGTCACTCACAAGAAGTTTCATGATGATATCTTTAGAAATGCCGAAATGGGAGGCAAACGTAAGGCCACGGCGGTACACCTGACTTCGCCGCGTCGCCACAGCCCCGCCCTCTGCCAAAAACTCCCATAAAGTGAAGCCAAGCAACCCCCACTTGTCTTGAGTTACCAGCTACAAATTTTTGGTGATTAAGTGAAATGGGGCAATTTGGGACCTTTCACAGTAAAACTTGACCTTTTTGGTCCTGAGGGGGCGGGGCTTGTGTGATGTCATCATCCGACCATTCAGTTGACTTTGTGGGTGGATCACGAATGACCACAGAAATTTTTGTAACTCTATTCTATTCAGTCATGAAGATATAGCAATTTAAATTTTTTTGGCGAGTAGTCAAAACTTCGAAGACTGGCCCTGCCCCTTCATCGTATACGAAAACCCAGAATCCTCGTCTCATTTTGTTCGCTTATCCCTTCTGAGCAATTTCACACAATTTTTGAGACAATCGTGCGAAAAATGATTGAGCAATCCAATCAGAAACGGACCCTAAAAACGGCAAAAATCGCAAAAAATCGCCATTTCAACCCAAAATGGCCGACTTCCTGTTTGATATTGACCATGGTTGCAAAATACTTTTCTGTGTGGACTGTTGAGTACTACAACCAAATTTCATAACTGTACGATAAACTAAGCTTTATGGAGAGGGGTATTTTTCACCTTCTAGGGGGCGTTGTTCAGCCATTTTCTTTGCTATTTTTTAGGCACCTATAAAATATCAAATTTTTCACCAGGCCTGACATGTTTGTAAAATATTGTGAATTTTGGGGTAAGATAAGGTCCCCAAAAAGCCATTCAAAGCAGCACCGTAAAATAATAAAAAAATAAATAAATAAACAGAGCAAAAACAAGAGGCCTTCGCAGCGCTTTCGCTGCTCGGGCCTAATTTTTATTTTCTGTCTAGTATCCCACCTGCACTTGGATTTGAAAGAGCAACATGGAACTTCTTCCCTACTTCCCATGGTAAGGGTGCCCCAGATGGCATTGGTAGAACAGTGAAAAGAACTGCTGACAACCTGGTACTTAGAGGAAATGACTTGACCAATTGAAAGACATTCCTTGAAAAGGTTTCAAATTGTCTGAGGGGCATTCAGTTGCACTACATTACAGAAGAAGACATGCAAATATATGATGCACTTTTAATTCAGCCTCTCAAACAAGTTCCACTGACTAGAAAAATACACCAGGTCATCGCACAAGAGAACAGGATCCAGCACAGACAACTATCCTGATTTTGCAGCCAGATCTTGGTTTTCCTGTGCGTCAGTCCCACAACATTATTTTTCCATGATTACCCAGAGGAACCACAAAGTCATAAGAGATGGGCAAAGAAAAGACCTTTGGCCGTATTGATAGAGGAGATGGAAAAAGAGGACAATGAAGTGATAGAGGAGGAGTGGGATGAGGAGCTTCTGAAAGGTCCTGAAGGTATTTTGAAAGTAACAACTGTTAGCGGCCTTCATGAAGGAGACTGGCTAGCAGTAGTATATGATGACCACTGGTGGCTAGCCAAGACATTGCTGTCGATCTTGAGCATCAAGATGTGGAAGTGGAGTTTCTGCATCCCCATGGTCCAACAGCAAAAGTTAAACCCAAGCATGGCAGGAAGGACGTCTGTTTCTGTTCAGTTAAAGACATAATTGTGAAACTAATGGCAAAGGCATCACCAGTCCAATCAAGAACTTGAGAGATCTACAACATAGTCCCTGATGTGATGGACTTCATAGATCGTGAGCATGCTCACCGTCTGTTGCTGACATAAGTTCTATTTTAACATCACAATAGTTCACTAAACTAACTCACACACACAAACACACATACACATAAACCCAAACATACACACTCTCACCCATACAC